>NW_020838013.1:6744502-6762150 GCF_003676395.1 Aethalodelphis obliquidens | reverse complement strand
CCCCCCTGCGCCGTCAGAGCACAGAGCCCCCTCCCGCCGCCCCCCTGCGTCATCAGAGCAAGAGCTGCTTCCTCGTCCTTGACTTTCACTGTCACACATGGCTCTGGTGGGTGACCATGCCCAAGGCTTTTCCACTGAAAACCCCCGCAACTGTGCCAGCCCTTCGCTTCTGGCACCCGCGCCCCCTTCATCACTCAAACTCCCAAAAGAGTAACAGGCTGTGTCCACCTCCTCCTCCAGGTACCCGCACCGTCCTCACACGCACCTCATCTACCCCGTGAGCAGGGCTCTGCCTCCACCTCTGACCTCACCCTAGAGGACCTTAGCCAGCAAGTCCAGCGATGCCGCTGTCCCGATCTCCCTCCACCCCCCCCACCCCCCACCGTCCGTAAGCTCACACACTCTCCTTGAAATTCTACCCCCCGGTGGTTCTGGAGACAGGGAAAGTTTCTGGCTCTGTCTCTATCTTCCTTGATTTCTCTTTTTTTCTAGGAGGTTCTGCAAGGACCCTAGACCCTGACAGTCCCCTACGTTTGCAAATGCTGCAGTATCTGTATAGGCTCCGAACTGTCTCCTAAATCACGATTCAAGCAGGAGACTCTTTCTTACAGATGGATGAATGTCACCAGTTAAGCTCTTCAATAACTTTTGCTAAAGTTTAACTCTCACTTGATGATCATTTTCCACAAAGAAAGCAAAGAAAAATTTAAATAGCTTAAAAAGAATTATCGCCCCTATAATGACAAGTAAGAAAAAAATCAGGATGCTGAGTCATTTGCTCAACTCACTCACAAGCCAGGTGGTTCCTCCCACGGCAGCCAACGCCAAGTCATGTCTCAATACATTTTAAAATGACTGCAAGTCACTAACCTTCTGCGATTCTTAAGAAACATCAGTGTCACAGTCTGTCAGGTCCCTCAAATGAATACACCCAAATATTAACGAGCCACCACCCTCCTTCCAAACCGCCTCCTGTGGTTTTGAGTCTTGTCAGTAATGTGACTGCCACTCTCCTAGGTACCGAGTTCTAACCTTAGGAATGATATTCTACTCTTTCTTCCCTCTAGCCTGCCACTAAGCTACAGGCTCCTGGAGGCGCGACCACGAGCTATACCCACCCAGTCATACTGTCCACGCAGCCATGACACGCCCTTGTATACACACGACAGTGCTGAGCAGAGCTGTGACCTGGGGAACGTCCTACCTGTGGTGTAGGGGAGCCCCTCTCAGCCCCGTCTGGTCCAGTTCAGCTCTCAAGGCTTCCAGGGTTAGTACGAGCTGATCCTACAAAACAGCAAATGGCATAACACATGTTGCTTCCAGGATATAAAATGACTTGCATCAAAATGTGCTCAAATGCTGAACAAAACCGTAACAGGTTACATTAGCAGTTATAAAATCCAAACATTTTAATTCTGAGAAAATGTTCTCCAAGAGTCCTATAGCAAACATAAACGCTCAGACCAGTATTAACTTTATAAGCTGTAGTGAACAAAAAGTTACATCTTGGTTGTAGAAAAGCTCTCAGAAGAGAAACGCCAAGCCATTAACAATAATGAATTCTGAGACAAGCTGTACTTGGGGCAGGGGTGGGGGACACACACGCAGGATTCACTCTCCATCGCACTCGCTCCTCAGCATTGCTTCTAGCTGTCTACACCAAGCACACATCCACTCATGTGCCACCCCTACTCCCAACGCCACTTCCTCACAGGGCAAAGCGACAAGGCAGACTGCCAGAGTTTCTGAGTCAACGGACAGCCTTCCTGCTCTGCGCTGTGGGCCACAGCTGCCACTCACCTCATGTGGCTACTGAGCGCCTGGGACGGGCCACCCCAAAGCGCCAAGTGCTGTGACCAGAAACCACACCGCAGGTTTCAAAGACTCAGGTGGAGAGAAGAACGTAAAGCAGCTCATTCGTTTTTAGAGCAATTATACGATAAGATGACATTCTGATTACATAGGGTAGAACACAATACAATTAACTTCACCTGTTTCTTTCTACTGTTTTAAATGTGGCTACTAGGAAATGTTAGATTACACATGTGGCTCTTATTATCTTTCTGATGGACGGCACTGTTCCAGATGAAAGGCTCCTGCTTTGTTTCAGCTTTCAGATGAACCCAGAAAGGACTCAGAATTCTGAAGCACACACACCTGCTGGACTCGAAATCCATGTAAAACGCAAACGCCTTCAACACACAAATCCCGGAGTGCTATACATGTTATAGCAGTGGACTAGCCATAAAGAAAATGTAACTCAACTTCTGCTAAACAGCTGTAATAATTATAATAACAATGAACCCAGCTCAATTCAGCTCTTAACAGATTTCTAAACAATCTAGAGATTGAAGCACCTTATCATGTTGCATTTCTTCTAATTGCTTTTTTGCATTTTCAACTTCTCGTAGGAGGGAATTCTGAAAAAGATATAAATAGCCTTTTAGTGTTAATTCTTAAAAATGTTCCACGTACTATAGGACGGCTACAGTTCAGTCTGAAACAGTGAAGCACGGCGGGAAGGAATGGGCCACGTGAACATACTAATGGGCAGATCACACTCCCAGGGTGAACTGCGATCCAGGAGGCCAGATGACACCTTTTAATCATAACCTGTACATATAAAATTTCCTTCTTCACCGACTGATTTTCTAGATGTAAGGAGGTCAAGTTCATGGGGTAAGTTAAACTGGTTTATACCGGCTTTCAGCTTTTGCAGTTCAGTGGTCACTCGGGAAACCGGCACAAGTTTCACATGCAAAATTCAAATCTGAGACAAAAATAGTCCTACCTTAAGGCCGGCCCGCAGATCAGGGAGGAAGTGAGGTAACTGCCCTATGTGGTCTCTAGTAATGCATTTCATCGTGGGTTTTGTGTAAAATGAAACGTGCCACATAATTAGTGGTAACCACTGGTCTCTCCCAAGCAAGCATCAGCCCAGGTGCCAATCTCAGGGAAGATTCTTGGGCCTCATCTCTAGGGCACTGGTGCAGTCAGGACAGGTTTTTTATCAAACCCGAACCAAAGTGTCGCCCATCAGAGCTTCTCTGACATAGATTCTCGGCTACTCCTTTACTCTGGTTACAGCTACAGTAGTTCCATGATGAGCAGCAAGAGTCCAGGCTTAGACATTTTCCAAACCAAATGAAAAGAGAGAAGGCTGGAGTTGGAATATGAGAACGCTTGTTTTTAGATGGTTAAATCTTTTATATTACATCACACACAAGAGACAGAAATAAACCTCTAATGCAAGAGCAATGAAGGGGTGAGGGTGGACCTAGAAAATTCTGGCGCAGGGGCTGATAAACTCGGCCCGCCAGTGGCACACAACCACGTCCATTCCTTTACGGATTGCCTGTGGCTGCTTTCATGCTACTTAACTGATCAGCATGAACTTCTTCTACTCAATTACTCACGACTGGTAAACGCCTAAGATATTTACTACGTGGCTGGCCCGCTATGGAAACAGTTCTCTAACTCTTGTTCTGCAGAGTAAGAATGACAGGCAATTTCCCACACGCACAGCCTGGGCGAGGACGTAGCCCCTGGCGCCCCTTTTGCAAAGGGGCCTTCGGGGACGGTGTGCGAGCGCACCTTGTCTTCCAGAGCTGCCATTCTCTCTTTAAGATGGAGCTGAAGCCGCTCGTTGGATTCTGAAAGCAGCTTGTCAACAGTGTCTGATAAACGTTTATTGTGTTCTTCGTTCATTTTTTCTCTCTGCCTTGCCTAAAATAGGAAAAACAAAAACTTACAAACTTCAAGAACAAGTATGGTCATTATTTTAAAAGCGCCAAGGAGCGATGACGTGACTGGCCTATGCCCTGGCTCCCCAGGCTGCCCCTCCCACTGCCATCTCCGGTGGACTCTGCACCGTCACCAGAACCGACTGGATCACCAGAGCTGACTGCAGGTGCAGAGAAAGGTCCCTCCCACTGCTTCTGTTCCACAAAGCACCCAGGGGGCCTCATTAGTGTCACCAACCATTAACTGTCTGATGGACTCAAGGAGCAGATTTACACGCAGAAAACAAGCACATTTTAAAGGGGATCAGCTTACACACACACTGGAGGGGGAACTTCCCAGCATGTAAACAGAAGCTTGAATCTGGATTAAGGGGGTAAAATGAATTCAACTTATAAAGCAAAAGGTAAAAAATTTCATTTTGGGAAAAAAAACAGTGGAGACAGACATGTCTTTCACATGTTTTTCTTTATACTCTTAACATCACCTGAATTCTTTGTAATGATAATTTATACTAAAAAACTAGAAATAATTACCGCAAGTAATTTTTAAATGTAATAAAATTGGTAAGTCTGTGTTCTATAAAACTAGCATCAACTTCATGGTTTCAAAAGCTTATTTTCACCCCACACCCTGAATGAACACAGAAGAAAAGTGGAGGGGACAGAAAGTGCTGACAGGCAGCACACATCAGGGCAGGTCCCCTCGGCGGGTCTCCCTGTTCTCCTAGGTTGTTGGAAGCACTAAATACAAAGCGCTCAGAATCACGCCCAAAACACAGCGACCACCACCATCTAGAAGAGGCCCGGCTCACCGTACGATAAGGCTGTCAGCATCCAAATTAAAAAAAAAAAATGTATTTATTTATTTTTGGCTGTGTTGGGTCTGTTGCTGCGCGTGGGCTTCCTCTAGTCGCGGCGAGCGGGGGCTGCTCTCGGTTGCGGTGCGCGGGCTTCTCACTGCGGTGGCTCCTCTTGTTGCGGAGCGCGGGCTTCAGTAGTTGTGGCACGTGGGCTCAGTAGTTGTGGCTCGCGGGCTCTAGAGCGCAGGCTCAGTAGTTGTAGCGCAAGGGCTTAGCTGCTCTGCGGCATGTGGGATCTTCCCGGACCAGGGCTCGAACCCACGTCCCCTGCACTAGCAGGTGGGTTCTTAACCACTGTGCCACCAGGGAAGTCCCTCAAATATTTTTAAAGCAAAACCACTTAAAAGTTTGCTTTGAATTGCCTTAGTCATAAACTGCATCCCTATTGCAACGAGTTCTGGAAGTAATGAAGTGCACCCCTCAAGCGGTCAGAGTCCAATTCTCCGCCTAAGAGGGGAGGGCGCATGCCTGTGTCGGGGGCAGGGGCGCCTGGCATGCAGATCTCTTGATGGGAGGCAGACGCTTTCCTTCCTGGAAGCTCACATTTGATGCTCTGCAGTCCAGGCCCAGGAACGCCGCTTTCTGGTGGTGACAATACTGATGTCGCACGCCTGGACCTGGGGCCACCGCTCGCTCTATTTCCTGGAGGTTCCATCTCGCCGTGTGACCAAATCTTCCAGGAAAGCTCCCTCAGGACTCAGCTGATGTGAGCCTCCACCACCACGCTTTCCCGATGCTCCTTTTTACCCCATCTCCGAGCACAGGAGTTTTCCTCCTGCTCAGGAACGGCCATCCCTACGTCTACCTTTGTGTCTGGAACAATACTTTGGGGTTCAGGACAGCGATCAGGCCCGTGACCGGAATCTGGGACTCCAGTGCCACACCCCAGGCAAGCAGACCCAACGCCTAGGACGCTGTGCCTTAAGTGGCATGGGCACCCCGGGCTGGCACCTCAGGCTTGTTTGAGGGAGGCCCGTAAGGTCCCACCTGTACCTGGAGCAGCTCCCGCAATAGGCTGGTCAGAGCGGCAGGCGGCCTCCTCCCCCCTACACACCGCCTGCGGGCAAGCACGTGGTGGGTGCGCCAATCAGCAGACAGCGCGCAGATGAGGCCGCACACTGAGTGCACACGGCGGTGGGCGGGGGGAGCAGCCCCAGGCCCGGCCCGGCGCTCGGCCTCTCTGCCCGGACACGTACCCGCTGCAGCTCCTGGTGCTTCTCCTCCAACTGGGCCTCCATCTGGCGCAGCCTCTCCTCGATGTTGCCGTGTCTCTCCTCGGCCTGCCAGCAAAGGATGGTGTCAGTTCAGCTCACAGTTGCCCTTTCCTGACAACACGCGGGGTACGACTGCAGCAGCAACAAGCAGGACGTGCTGTGCGTGGACTACGCATCCCGTGCTCAGTGGAAGGCACGCGCTGACGCCTGCTCGCACGTCCTGCGTGGCCCCATGCGTGACCCCGGGAGGCAATTCACCCTCTCGGGCAGGTGACTGAGGCGTGACGGGCGCTGGCAATCAACTTGTGAGAGAAGCTGTGCTCCCCCACCCCAGGTCCCACACCCGGGGGCTGTGTTTCGCCCCGGCCTCAGACTGCTCTGGGTGAGTCAGCACAGGAAGCAGGAAGCGGCAGGCACAGTCAAGAGCGATGTACACGTTCTACCTCCCTAACCTGGGAGGTAAGTTCGAACAGTTTAGCTTCCTTAGTGGCCGAGTTTCCAGCAGACAAAAGGTCAGACTACAAGGCCAACCAGGGACAGGAGAGATGACAGGGGAGAAAAGAAACCGAGACTTTAAATGCAGATCATGAAGGAAAAGGAGCGCTTCTGTTACAGCTGTTAGCAATGAACTTGCTCTAAGGAAGGTCTGCGAGCACCTGACGCCATCTGCCCACCCCGGGTCTGTCCGGCCCCCTCAGCAGCTCACTAAGCTCCAGGCAGGCAACACAGAACTCCTGACGGATGCACCAGGGCCTCTGGGCCTGGCCAGCGCCTACTGGCAGTGCAGGACCATATGCCTGAAAGACTGGGCCGGTGGCCGGTTGTGCGCTTCCTCCCCGCCATGTGGACGAGCCGCCCCCAGCGCCGCTGCGTCACCGGGACACCCCCTCTCACCTGCCGGCTCTCCAGGGACGGTGAGGCTGTGAGGGCAGGGACCGGGCCTGGCACATGCCCCACCATGATGTGTTGAACCAGTGAATGAATAAAGACTCAAAAACTTGTTTACTACGAAGTTACTTTGGCGGTCTTCGACAGAGAATGGGATTTTCCTACTTCTGAGAAAAACTACCCTGCTCTTCCCCAAAGCTTCTGCCCTAACCTTGGAGCTGCTGACTTGAGTAGCTCCAAGCAGCGGTGACTCTGAGCTGAAGCACCCTGGGGACACACAGAACACATCTGACAAAACTGGAGGGAAAAGAATGTGGGGATGACACAAAAGCAGGGATAATGTCTGACATTCAAACTTGCTCCAGTCTCAGACAGTACAGCACTGAAAACAAGTCTGAGCTGCTTGGTGGATTTAGGGGCGCTGACAAGACCACAACGATAAGGCACGTGAACAAATCACCCTCAACACCCAACTCCGGCGTCTGCCCCACAAGGAGACCCAGGGCAGCACCTTGGAGAGCGCGGCCACCCGCTGGGCCAGCTCCGCCTCCACCTCGGGGAGGGTCTCCGCTCTCCGCAGGGTCTGCTGCAGCTTCTGCTCCGCCAGCTCCAGGCGCTCTTGCAACTGGCGGTTTTTATCCTCAGTCTACAAAATGAGAGCAAAGCGTCAACACGGGCGAATGGTTCAGCCATTTCCGTTTTCAATCGTCTAATAAGTCCGTTCCGAGGGGGGCACAGCTGTTTTGCCAGCTGCCTCACAGTGAAGTTTTTCTTTCTGTGAAGAGCGCACACCCACTTTCTTGGGCTTGACTTCAACGTGCAAAACACCTCTTGCCAAAAGTATCTGCTCTTCCTAAATACCTCCAAAGAAGTCTTAAAACACACACACACACACACACACACACACAAGTTCCTATACATGAAAGCAAACCCGTTTTCGGTAGGAGCTTATTTATTCTTATTGACAAGTTAAGGAAAGAAGGGTTCAGTACTAACCCTTCTTAAAACATCATCAGAATCATCATTTGAAGGGAACCTTACTGACAACAGGCTGCCACGGGCATGTAAGCCAAAATACAGCGTTCATCTCCTTTGAAATCCAGACCTGCTAAGAGTGGGCCTAAGGGAATACTGGTCAAGTTTTAGCTTTGTAAACGTAGGGTCATTCTTTTAGAAAATCCTCTTACTCTGAAAAATTTTCAATGTAGAAAATTTAGACAGATTTTTCTTTCTTTAGAAAAGGGAACATGTTAAATCATCTGTAAGCTCAGCTCCTGAGAGGCTAACGCTTGTTTCTGTGCAGCTCTCTTGTTTTCTGTGTGCATATATCTCTACGCACATATACAAACAACAGGTTATGCTTCAAAACCCTCAGAAAATAACAGCGCATGGTGCGTAGTATTTTCTGATCTGCCTGTTAAAGTCATTATTTTGAACATTTAATGCTCTTAATTAGCATCCACACCGTAAGTTTTAATGGCTTTCTAGTATTTTATTTTTATTCTGGGGCCAATGATACACTTCATAACACACCAGACAAACTCACTTTGTTTTCCAGAAGCCCGGTTTGGTTTCCCTAGTTAACTCTTGGTTATCTGAGACCACACGGAAACAGGAGCAAGTGAGGCGAACCGAACCACAGGAGGCACAGACCTTACTACTCAGACTGCGTCTCTCAATCTGCCATTTACCACACTGACCCCAGTTACCAACAGGCAGCCAGCTGCCTTGAAGTTCTTTGCCACTCTCTGCTCTTTTGGTAAAAATGCTAACAGGCAACAAGAGTCAGGAGTGCAGCTCCACAAAATGGCTGAACCAAATCCTAAAAAATGAAAACCTGTAAATTGCAGTCACCCACAATTTTTTTTAAATTTATTTTATTCTACTACAGTTGATCTACGATGTACACCACACTTCTGAACATAATACTCTAAGATCATAAAAACTTTACCCTGGGACTTGATTTCCAACATGGAAGTCACAGGAAAAGGTCTTCCCCCGTTCATTAGTAAGTAATTAATAAAACCCAGACAAAATTCGATAAAAACCACTACCTGTCGATGCATAGACTCCTTATTTGCAATTTCATTTTCCAGTTTATCGTTGAGGTCGTGCACAGAGGTGGCTTCACGCTGTGCTGCGAGGTAGCGTTTCTCGAGAGTAGTGACTCTCTCTTCCATGTCTTCCTTCTGGGCCATGGCCTATGTCGGGCATTTCAGAGGGAGAGAAGGGAAGTAACCAATACGTAACAGACGGGTGTACTCAGAGAGAGAACAAACTGGGCTCAATCCTAAGTTTCAAATCAAATATAAAATTACTGTCCTCAAAATTAAATTGACAGACATGCCAGTTTTCTCCGATGTGAATGAAAACGCACCTACCTCAAAGATCATAAATATTCCCCAAGTAATTCGCACTCATCTGTCTTTTTATCTATTTTTAAAATATTTATTTATTTTGACTGCACTGGGTTTAAGTTGCGAAACGCAGGATCTTTGTTGCGGCATGTGAATTCTTAGTTGTGGCGTGCGGGAACTACTTCCCCGACCAGGGATCGAACCCTGGACCCCTGCGTTGGGAGCACGGAGTCTTACCCACTGGCCCACCAGGGAAATCCCAGCACTCATCTGTCTTAATGCTATGTCTGGCCACTCAGTTTACCAAGTTTATCCTTTTCTACATAACATTACCAAAAAAAAGAGAAAAAGTATAATAAAATATCCTGTTATTGCAGGAATTCCAGGAGGGGGAAGGTATCTGCCATGAAGACAGGACCTCTGTTTGCCTCACGATACAGGTGGAGATACAACAGTGAGATATGTGTCTCATTTTCTTGGGTAAAAGTTGGATGAAATCTCATCCAATTACCACAGAATTAAAGTAATAATATTAACAAATGGAAACAGAACTCAAAGTTTAATACAACTGGGGACTTCCCTGGTGGCCTGGTGGTTAGGAATATGCCTGCCAGTGCAGGGGACGTGGGTTTGATCCCTGGTCCGGGAAGATCCCACGTGCCGTGGAGCAACTAAGCCCATGCGCCACAACTACCGAGCCTGCGCTCTAGAGCCTGCGAGCCACAACTACTGAGCCCGTGCTCCACAACTACGGAGCCTGCGCTCTAGAGCCTGTGAGCCACAGTGCCACAACTACTGAGCCTGCGCTCCACAACTATGGAGCCTGCGCTCTAGAGCCTGCGAACCACAACTACTGAGCCCGTGCGCCACAACTACTGAAGCCCGCGCGCCTAGAGCCGTGCTCCGCAACAAGAGAAGCCACTGCAATGAGAAGCCCACGCATCGCAACAGGAGTAGCCCCCGCTTGCCGCAACTAGAGAAAGCTCGCGTGCAGCAACGAAGACCCAACGCAGCCAAAAATAAAATGGAAAACAAACAAAAGAAGTTTCATACAACTGGAAGCAGCCTTCTAAAGCCTAATTCTTCTAAAGCAAAATTATATTACACAGTATCAAACGCTGAAACTAGGACCTGAACTTTCTGCTACTGCAATTCCCGTCCCCAGCTAAAAATCCGCTTCAGGTCCCTCCCTGTTCACTAAGTAGCCAATATTAGCAAAGTCTTAATATTAAAAGTGGCAAGTCTTAAAATTTTCGTTTTCAAAATTCTCTGCATGTTAAACTCTGCCACCTCACCTCCTCCTGTTGCCAAAGAATAATGTAGACAGGTTATATAGATACATGCAAAGATCTGTTTTGAACTCTTACATAAAATTACGCACACCAAGCTACTAAACAGAATGTACACCTGTTCTACATACACGTGAAAGGGGTTCTCTCTGCGGTGGTCTCACGAGGTGTGGGGGAGGGGGTAGGAGCTGTCTGTTTACAAAGGAGAGGTTACGCTAACAGGAGGAGGTGCCAGGGAAGGCACCCAGCGCTCATTTGTTTTTAGTGACAGCGGGCTAGTTCCTCATAAATCATGCCACACGCAGAAACGTCTGCCAGAGATGCACACATTTCTACGTATTTTTACAGCATGAGCCTGATGACCCAAGTGTGAACAAATGCCACTCTGTCTGACCACCACCATCAATATCGTACATTCCCCTCAAGGCGCGGAACATCAGAAAACTAGAAACACAGCCGACAGTGCCGCCCTGGCAGAGCCCACAGCCCATGCTCGCGTCTCTCCGAGAGAACTACCGCCGCAGAGGCCACCACGCTCGCTCGAAGTGTATCAAAAGGAAATCTGAGCATGATCAGGAATACATTCGACAGCCTAGGACTTATAGGAACGAGGAGTCCACACCCAGGGCAGTACAGCCACAGCAGCACAGCAGGAAGGGCCGGCTTCGTGTCCGTGCCGCTGCCAACGGACCAGCTGGACCAGGCCTCCCCTACCTTTAAAGACCTCGACACAGAAACGGGGAAGCCGCCAGTCAAAGTCTCAGGGCTCTGTTCTGTTTTGCTCTTACTCATACAGTCACCCCAAGGTTGAAGTAACTGGGAGAATAAGTGACAATCAAACCAAAACAGTCCACACGTTCAACCCCATGACAACACTGACATGGCGACTGTCACTCACTTCACGGACATCCCGTTGCAACTTTGTGTTCACTTCCTCAGATTTGATGAGGTCTTTCCTGGCCGTGTCCAGATCTTCCTCCAGCTCTGTCACGTGACTGGACAGGGCGGCCAGGCGCTCCTTCATCTGGCTCTGCTCCCTTGACTGCTTGTCTATGACTTCCTGGAGCTCAATCACTTTAGCCAGGTCTTCCTCGTGGCTTAGAGAACCATCAGAAGATCTCTAATGGGGGGAAAGAACCCTTAAACAGCCTTGTTTGCTGAGGGAGGAAATAAAGCACTTCTGGGAAGTCAGTAAGGTCAAAGCTGCCTTCTGCACGCTGTGGGTTCACACAACTTTCACGGCCGCTCGGGCCGAAGTGGTGCGTTGGCGACAGGTTCCCAACACGCGTGCACAGACTGGACGGGTGGGACGAGAACCACACAGAGGGGACCAGGGACTTGCCTTTCCGTTCGCGCTCGGCGTGTTCTCTTGCTCGTGGTTTATGTCAAGCACCCCGTCCGTTAGTGTCTTTTTCTGGTTATTCTGTTCTTTAAGAATCATTAGCTAAAAGCAAACAATTGAATGAGAGTAAAGAAATAAGTAAAGACAGCAAAACTCCATTTGGAAAAACACAACTGAAAAGAAAACACATGGTGATGTTATCCATCCTGAATATAACCAGGTCATTAAAGTCAGAATTTACCTTCTACTGGAGACATGGGTACTTAAGAGATTCTGCAACTCCGAAATAAAAGTCTAGTTTACTAATCATTAAAATGACCCATATGGGCTGGTCCTCAATCAGAAAGATAAGTAACATCTGATATCTACTACTACAGTCTTCGTACTTTTTTAAAATGAAGGGATTAAGAATTAGGAACCCTCAGGTGGAACCGTGTGGCGATCTATCACGCTTACCTCCTTATGTGTGGCACCTAATTCTTCTTCTAACAAACTACACCTTTCAAGTGCTACTCGTAACCGTTCTCTCACCTGAAAACAAAAGGGATTCAGTTAGTGTGTGTGTGTATATGTGCAGATATGTTAATTCAATTCTTATTGCATAGCTATCCTAGTAGACTATTAGTGTAATATAACATAATAGAATACCTTTAATGTCTTTCGTCGATCTTAACGTCAAGAAAACCGGCTTGCTAATAGCTTTAAAATTTCACCCTAAATAAATTCTATTACCCAATTCCTAATAGCCACTTGATACACAGGATATAATAAATCTTGAGACATTTATGCCAACTAATACTTTTTAACCATGTAGAACTCTGGCTTCTTATAGAAAAACCGTGTTTACAAGAATTCAAGAAGCTCAAAAGTCAACTAAAGTTGCACAAACACCTGCGTTGTCCGCCAAATGACGCAGCACGTGTACAAACCCGGAACTGCCGTGTGGCGGCAGTACCTTCTCATCCAGGGCTTTGTGGTGCTCGAATAACGACTTCAGTGCTTTAAGCACTTCCACCTCGCTGGACACGCCTGCCGGGGACTGCGCCTGCCGCTTCACCACCGTCATCCTGAGGGACCGCTCGTGCCGCGAGACCAGGCACTCCAGATGTTCCAGCAGCAGCTGCAGGGCAAGGCCAAGGTGAGCACGGTTTACAGAGCACTTTCAATCTCATATTTGAATCTGGGGCAATAACTCCTTTCAATCTCACACTAAAGCCAAAACCGTGTGAAGACAGGCCTGAGTCCCTCTGGTTCTGTCTGAAGTCAGAGAGAACTTCCCTGGCGGTCCAGGGGTTAGGACTGCGTGCTTCCACTGCAGGGAGCGTGGGTTCGATCCCTGTTCAGGGAACTAAGACCCGCCCCCCCCGCTTGCCGTGCGGCGTGGCCAAAAAATAATAAATAAATAAAGTTAGAGAAATTCCCCCTCGAATGTATTAAAATTGCATTAACTCTCATCATAAATTTCAAGCAAGGTATGAGAACCCCGAACTGATCAACCCCAGTCCACTCAGTGGGAAAATGTCGAAAATGTGTTTAAAGACAGACAGAGTGGATCATCTTCTGAGTTTAAAGACAGCAACACGGAGCCCAGTCGTGACCCCAAGGCAAATGTTAACACAGAGAATCCCCTACTAACCCTGGTGTTGTTCCTTTCTGCTTTCAGTTCAGCAATTTCTTCTTCTCTTTCGAGGAGCTGTTCCCTGCATACATTTAGTTCTTTAGTAAGTGCTGCAAACTCCTAGAAAACAGTTAAATAAGTAAATAGATATAAATATAAATACAAAAGAGAGCGAGAGAGTGTCTCTAAAGGCCAATTCCCGTCAAGCCTCCCCAGGCTTCACACAGAGACAACTCCCGCCCTGGGATAAGCGGGGCCTCTCTGACCCTCCAGAGAACGAGGGGTCCACCGAGCAGCCCAAGACCACACAGAACACCACAACTCCGACCAACCTTCACCCCTCCACCCCCGAGCCTGGCACGCACACGGCGGGGAAGGGAATCCAAGCCTGCCTTCTCAAGACCCAGGGAAGTCCGAGATACTTTCCTGAACGTAAATCCTAATGCCAAAGTGGATAAAGATTTTTTTAAATGACTCACAGGCGTGTGACCTAGAACCACTAGGGAGAGTAAAGAAAAAAGGTCTAGAAGGCAACAGGCTTTGGAGTGTCCCCCGGGAAAAAGGCTAATGGTACCCCAAGGCCAGCCTGTTAGCCTGACCCCACTGAAGTCATCCAGACAGTCAATAAACTGGTTAAAATGGTAAATTTATGTTGTATATATTTCACCACAATTTACACAGGTGCGCGCGCGCACGTATACACGGTGCTGTTTGGAGACAAGGCTGCTCCAGAGAGCATCAATCAGCTACAGAACGTGAACAACTCTTTACTTCAGTACTTCAGCGCAGACCTGCAAACACGAAGACATCCCAGGAACGCTGGACAGAAATAATCCAACGTGTCTTCAAACCTGACCAAGATTCTGAAGATACATCTTCAGAGACCTGGCCGGCAGCATCGGCACTGGGCTTTGTGGCTGGGAAGCAGGAAGGGCGGGGCAGCCACGTGGACAACGTCTCCTCTCCCTGTCCTGGCAGCAAGCTCTTTCCCTTCCTGAGTTTCTGAGATTTCTTTCAGATGTGCCCATGTTAATTACACTGACTAGCTGATTCCTCTGGTAAATAACTAGCTGACTGTCAGATCATCTAATGTCTAACATCAGGGAGAGGTTTCCATCTAATTACTAAGATCCTGTATGAGAAACACTCTTCCCGCTACAGGTGAGAGGAAGCCTGACTCAGACTAGCCTAGGCTGAGAGGCAGTTGCTACTCGTGAGGGTCAAAGGCAGGGCTGGCTCTAAGGTCGTCTGAATTCAGGGCCCTGGATTTTTCTTTTCTTTTTCTGTCCCCCTCTGCACTGCAGTCTGAGTCAGTTTCATGAAGAAAATGCCTGTCACTAAATGTCTTTGATTATGTCCAGCCCGAAGTTCATCGTCCTAACATGTTTCTCACTGACTGGATTTCAAGTTGTTTCTTGGCCAGGCCCTCCTGCTCTTGTTTCATTTTTGTCTCTTCTTGTCCTATGATTTCTAGTTGCTCTTCAGGGATGTTAGCTCAGGTCTGAAGCACCTGAAGCACACTTCTCTGACGGTTTTGCCAGGCCCCATCCGCGACTCTCACATGGAGTCAAGGCACGGCTGCATTAGGAGCGGGCTCTGGGAGGGTCTCTCAGCGTGAGATCTTCGTGTTGTGGGACCTGGGTTCCAGCTCCCCTCGAGTAGGAGGTGACGCTGTTGGTGCCGACCTCCCCCCGCCCCAGCCTAGGTCCTGTGGTTGCCCCTCTGAGTCTCCCAAGGCCTCAGGCCAGAACTACGTTTCCATGGTGACCGAGGGCCCCTGCTGCCTGCTTCCAGTACAGACAGTGCAGATCCTCTTAGAGAACCAACCACCAGACAGAGCCATGCCTTCCAGGTATTGCTTTCTACCCTCCCCGGGCCCACAACTTCCTATAAAGCCCCAATGTATAGAGGGCAGTTGGCCTCTATACGCCGAGGCCAACCCCAGCTTCAGAAAGTGAGTCTGAATCTAGTTCTAATTCGCCTCAACACTTTGGATCCTATCACCGTAACCCACGGGAGCCACGTCTCCTGTGCCACGACCGGCTCAGGGCCTGGAGCACCGCAGGCCGGGGCATCAAGCCAGCTCAAGCTCCCCACACTGGGTACCCCGCTTCTATCCTTAAGGGTATTTTCTTGTTTTGGGGGCCTGGCCATATTTTCTGGTTTATGTTTCTCTGTTTAAATTTATCTTTCCACTGCTGGGTCTGGAGAAGACATATGTCAAAGCATGAGTTTATGCTGCCATCCTAACTGGAAGTCACAATGCATCCGAGAAACGGCTGAACGCCAGGAGGTGAGCCTGGCCGCTCCCCGGGCGCTCCGACAGCACAGACAGGCAAGCGAGCTACGACCCCCGTGCTCTGCATGGGAGTCACCCAGGCCACCGTGGGAGCAGAGCGGAAGCCATCTCTGATGGGAGGTTTGCTGCCGGGATGGCCCCTGCACTGAATGGCAAGCAGGACCCAGCTGTCCAGCTGGCAAGAGCCTCGTCACGAAAGTACAGCGCTGAAGTTGGAGAAGGGCACCCGCAGGCAGGAGTAAGGTGAGGCTGGAGGTGGGCAGAGGCTAGACTAAGGTCCCGCGGACCCCGTAAGGAGTCTGTGCTTCATCCTGAAGGCTCTGGGAGCTGTCTTATTTACAGACTTTGGGGGCCCTGAACAGGGAAGGGGCCAAACTGTTCAAAGTTCCAGGCAGTGCCTGACACAAAGGATGTGCTGCTCAAAATGGGTTTGCTGGGTAAACAAAAGTCCCTGGGAGCAGGGCCGAAGCTGGGCTGGAGGAGGTTAAGAGTGAGAAGCCAGCTGAGGCCACAGCAAGAACCCTGGGGAGAAGTGAGGGTCTGACCCGAGACCAAGACTAGAGAGACGCAGAACACAGAAGAATTCTCAGGGCGAAATGCAAGGATCCCATGTGCCCCTGCTGTGGCCGTCATCAGCCTTCAAAGGGTCCTCTGGATGCTGTGCTCAGAAGAGCCTGTACGAGGGTGAGGCCAGATGTGGGGAGGCAGCCTGGCATCGGGAAAGTGCAGGAGAGGCCAGGTGAGTGAGCACACCGCGGCGGGTGGGGGGGGCAGGGCGCGCTGGAGAGTAGAGCCAGCAGGATTTGCCGACAGATCCAACAAATCTGAGAGAAATAAGGGTCCAGGACGATTCCAAGGATTCTGGCAGGAGCGAGGGAAGGATGGAGGCCCCATTCTCTAAGAAGGGAATGTCTACGGGAAGAGCAGGCTTTGAAGGGAGGTCTAAAAGTCCAGTTTCAGACAAGCTTGATTGGAGAGGTTCTAAGGCATTCAAGTGGAGCTGCACCTCCCGGTCTGGACTTCTCGGGGATGCTGGACGAGGTGGAAGAGTGATCTCATGGCACTGAGCGTGGGCGATAAAAGATGAGGCTTGAGCCCTGTGAGAAGCCAACGCTGGACGGCTTGGAAATGAGAGGCGTCAGCAAGGGCGGCCACGGGGGGCCAGGAGGGAAGGGGAACACCTCGGAGTCCAGTGCTCCAGAAGCAATGGTCACCAGGGTCAACAGCTGCTGGGAGTCATCTGACTGGCCCCTGGTGGGCGGGTCTGCTGAAATGGAGGCCAGCGGTGACCATGACCATAGCAGGTTGGGAGCCCTGGCAGGGCCGAAAGCCTGGGTGGACAGAGGGCAACAGAGGATGGGAGGAGGATGGCAGTGGGCACACTCTCATTCTTTTGAGGGACTTTGAGTTAAGAGGAGAAGAGAAATAGGGCAGTGGTTAAAGGAGACACAGGGTCAAGAGAGCCCTGCTGCAGGAGGGGACAGGGGCTCGCACGCTGACGGCCAGAGTCCAGGGGAGAGGTGGGAGCCAATGGCCACTACCCGAGCAGCCGAGAGCAGGTCAGTCAGCTGGGGCCGTGCAGAGGGTGCCTTTCCCGGGGGTGCCCAGTTCACCCACAGTCAAGGGAAAGGCACTCAAATACGTAGGCACAGATCCAGACACACAGGGAGATGTGTGGTGGGAATTTCTGGAAGTCCTCTTCTAATTTCTTCCAATCTCCCTGAGAAAACAGATGCCTTTGCACTGAGTGGAAGGGTGCACGCGGTACACTGGGGAGGGGAGGAGGGGCGGGCACCAAGTAGCCACTGAGCAGAGAGGGGGTCGGACACCAGTGCCACGACCGCGGGCATTCGGGTCCACTGCAGGCTGCCAGCGACACCCACGGACAGGGAACGGACTTAACGGGAGCGGGTTTCCGAGTACGGTGAGGTAGGGTGTGGGGTGTGGGGTGCGTGTGTGTGTGTGTGTGTGTGTGTGTGTTCACGTAGGGGGTGTGTGTGTGTGTGTGTGTGTGTGTGTGTGTGTGTGTGTGTGTGTG
>NW_020838013.1:6705247-6744492 GCF_003676395.1 Aethalodelphis obliquidens | reverse complement strand
GTGTGTGTGTGTGTGTGTGTGTGTGTGTGTGTGTGTGTGTGTGTGTGATGATAATGGACCACGGAATTTCCGTGGGTAAAGAAGACAAGGGAGACATGGGAAGGGCGAAGGACCACAACAAGGTGGTAGGGTCGCAGCCTGTAGGCCCCAGGAGGGTTGAATTTCGGGGTTTTATTTTCCAAAGTCCTACCATCTATCATGAATACATTTCACTGCCTTTAAGTGAAACGTGGAGTCAAAGCATAACAAGTGCACACTGCAAGTTTGTGGGCTGGCGGGGGCGGGAGGAGCTTGAAGACGCCTGTACACGCCGGCTGCGCGCAACTAGCGATTCACACATTCACTCCCCTTGGAGCTAGAAGGGACCGCCATCTAGCCCCACTTCCACACGCAAGCCTTTTTCCATAGTCACTTTTCCTTTAACTCTTTCATCACCAGAAGCAAGCCTATGTCTTTTACATACAAAGTTTCCTCAAGTTTTTCCTAATAGCTCCAAACTGTCTTCATTCACCTATTAAGAGAATATTTAATTCCCAACATTTTGGCTAAATGTAAGTGTTTCTTACAATAAATTCAACAGCTAAAACCATTCTACGATATACTGCTTTGAATATGGTAGAAAAAAAATTTACAGAACTTCACAATTATTTTTACTCCTTAAAGAAAAACCTTTCTCTTTGCTCAAAAGAATTCAACCGAAAAAGTATCAAAGCAAATTTAAACTTAGGAGTTTAGATAAACATTAGACAGGAAATTCCAAAGTTTAAGATTCCAAAAGCATGTTCATATGTGCACTGTGTTTGTGTTATCATTGCAGAAAAAAACTGTAGAGCCTGAATAAATCCCAAATACGTGCAATAAACGATCTACTCTATCACCATGACAGGAACCTAACTGTCAGCATCTAAATTTTTTTCTCTTTAGAAAAAAATGTCTGTTTAAAAAGTACTGTAAGCCAGTTAAAAGTGACATTCTATTTACTGTAATTAAAGTTTGAAGTATTCTTTGAAACGGAACAGATACAACAATCACTGGAGTATTTTCAGTTTAAAATATAAGTCTGCACAATACAGATTTGTATTTCCATTTGACATTTTCTAGGACTGAGACGAGGGAAAATAACATTCAACCACTAAAATCAATTTAAGAACTTGATTTCACATAATGCGTGAAAATGCCGATAATTATCATTTCTGGATCTAGATAATAGGATCAGATTACATGAACCAGACATGACTGATCAACGTCCATGATCAAGAGACTTTCCCAGTGGCGCAGTGGTTAAGAATCCGCCTGCCAATGGACATGGGTTCAAGCCCTGCTCCAGGAAGATCCCACATGCCGCAGAGTAACTAAGCCCACGTGCCACCTACTAAGTCTGTGCTCTAGAGCCCTCGAGCCATAACTACTGAGCCCGTGCGCCACAACTACTGAGCCTGCATTCTAGAGCCCGCAAGCCACACCTACTGAGCCCACGTGCCTAGAGCCCGTGCTCCACAACAAGAGAAGCCACCACAATGAGAAGCCCGCGCACTGCAATGAAGAGTAGCCCCCGCTCGCCGCAACTAGAGAAAGCCCGCGTGCAGCACCAAGACTCAACACAGCCAAAAATAAGTAAATAAAAATAAATCAATTTATTAAAAAAAAAAAGTAAGTCCTATGGATCAGATGCAACATTTGGTTCTAGAAGCGATGACCATTCTCTCTTCCCAGACACCAAGGGAAGTGGGAAGCAGCAGGGTCTGGCCACTTCCTACCCTCACGTGGTCCCGACACCCTTCCCGTGTTCTTTACCTGACCATCCGTGTTATGGTTCTACATCTTCTATTCTCTATAATCTCCACCAATAGCTCTGTTTTATTTTTAAATTACGTTTCATTATTTTTGCTAACTTGCTGAAACAAGACTAAAGCTTCGCTGGAGGCAAAAAGTATATGTCCTCTTACTGTAGGGACACGGAGGACAGAGGGACACTTGGAAAAAAGACAAACTTTACACCTGTGCAAAATCTGAGTCATGAGCTCACTAGACATATTTAAAGCCGTGAATGCAATAGCACTGGATTTTCAATTACTGATTATTGCAAGCAACAGAGCAAAATGCATAAGCAGTTCAAAAGTCCCAATATATCTGATTTATTTTTTCTCGTTTCTAAGAATAGATACTGACAAAATTTATGCTCATACTTAGCATTTGGCAATTACGCAATTGAGACTGTATACTCTGAACCTAACAAACATGGTGCAGAGCAGTACTGCAATGCGATCTCAATTGGGTTAAAAGCAAACACAAACTTGTATTTCTTTCTTTTTTCTTTTTTTTGCGGTATGCGAGCCTCTCACTGTTGTGGCCTCTCCCGTTGCGGAGCACAGGCTCCGGACGCGCAGGCTCAGTGGCCATGGCTCACGGGCCCAGCCGCTCCACGGCATGTGGGATCTTCCCCGACCGGGGCACGAACCCGTGTCCCCTGCATCGGCAGGCGGACTCTCAACCAGTGCGCCACCAGGGAAGCCCCAACTTGTATTTCTTATTTAAAATATAGATGGACACCCTCCAAACTGCTAATGCAGATTATCCACTATGGATGCGAAAGTGGGCCAGAAATGAGTCTGTCTTTTTAACTTATATTCCTGTTTAATTTCAATTAAGTACGTACTCGCTTTGTTTTTTTTTTTTAAAAAAAAAATACCAGGGACTTCCCTGACAGTCCAGTGGTTAGGACTCAGTGCTTTCACTGCCGGGACCCGGGTTCAATCCCTGGTCAGGGAACTAAGATCCCACAAGCCGTGCGGTGCAGCCAAAAAAAAAATAATAATAAATTTAAAAATTAAAACAAAAAGAATGAAATCATTAGCCCAACTTATTAAAAAAAAAAAAGGCCAATCTTCACTTCCTTCTTCCTTTCTAAACAAGGTTAAAACTACAGGGCACGAGCAAATACAGGCCGCCTACGTGGACGTAAGCTGTCCAGATACTTTCCCCCAAAGTCGCCGTATCTCAATCTCTAATTCTTTCTCCTGCTCTCCCACTCATCACTACAAGGTGGCCTCAGCCTCCAGCCTCACTGAATGAGCTCTGGCTGACACACCAGCACCACCCCTGTCTCCACTGAACCCAGTCCAGCTTCAGTGCTCACCTACCCCGCCCTATGGGGGAGCTTCTGAACCCTCCCCTTCCCACTTTCTTCCCCCTTGTCCTGGTCCCTAGTTCTCTGCTCATCTCATAACGGCTGGTGCTCCGGGGGCTCTGTCTGAGGTCCCCTGTTCACCCTACACACCATGCCTGTCTGACCTGTGTCAGGCTTCACCCCCCGCCCCCGTGCCGGGTCACTGTCCAACTGCCCACCATGCACCTCCACTCGGCTGTCTTCCAGGACCTCATCATCTTCCTCCTGGCCCCCAGAGTAGAGGAGACCACATGGCCTCCCTCCTTTTCCTCCATGTTTGCCAACTGCTGGGCCTGCTAATGCGATCTCACACTTGCATCTCCTAGACTGGCCGCTGCCGCCACCTCCTCCGCCTGGGCTGCCGGCCTCTCTGCCCCAAAGAAACCCGGACCCATTAGGAGTCACTCCGAGCTACCCCTTTCCTCCAACCTCCGGCAGCCGCCAGTCTGCTTGCTGTCTCTAGGCACGTGCCTATTCTGGACATTCCACACATATGGACTTGGACAATACCTGTCCTCTCGTGTCTGGATTCTGTCACTCAGTGTAATGTTTCCAAGGTTCATCCACGTTGCAGTGTGTGTCGTGCCTCATTCATTTTTGTGCCTCAGTAATAATTCCAGTATGCGGGTGCAGCACGGTTTGTCTATCCATTCACTGGTTAGTGGGCATTTGGGTTGCTGTGCTTTTTAACTATCATGAGTCATGCTACTATGAACATTCCTGCACAAGTTTTTACGTGGATTTATACTTTGGTTTTTGGGCATACAGAGCAGTAGACATACTTCTCCACAATGTAAATGAGTGAACTGTTCCATTTCTGTTTCTAAATTCCAATTTAAATATCCAGCTATCTCAGTCATCACTCCTTTCTTCTTTGGAATGTATTTTCTTTTAGGCAAAAATTGGGATTTCCTCATGGACAGTAATTATAAGTTTTGCTTCACATATTTTTATCTTTCTGCTAAAGAGCAAACCAAAATGTTTTTGGTTGTTATTAGCATTTCAGTATTTAAACACACATAGTTTCTTACAATTAGTCAAGATAATCTGAAAAATAAATGCACATGTGTATTTCAAAACCACCTGAATATAAGTATGAATGCATATTTCATATGTTTTAGAAACAAGTGTATAATGTCAGTGAAATATCACAGGCGAAAACATTCTAATTAAATTTAAAAAACTGAGCCTGGGGGTTGAGGGAGAATCAAACCAATGAAGTAAAAAAACCAAGGGCAGAAATCCTTCATTCCAATAGGAATGAGTACCTTCTGAGTTCTAAGACACTGGGAAATAACAAAATGAGAGCACAATATGAAGTATGTTAACATCCAGTTTGTATTTATATAATGTTTCAAATTTCCCAATAAAGCCAGTTATGTGGTTTTTAGCACTACTCATGCTTACTAGAGTATAAAGCAGTTTTCATCTTCAAATATTTCATTTCATAGATCTATGCGTGTCCCAAGACATTACTGAATCATAAAGAAACTGTCTTCAGAGTATGAGACCAGAAACTGCCTGTCTGACCTTGACTGTCTAAACCACCATTAGCAACAGCATAAAGTCCATATTTCCACAGAGATGTTTCTTTTCAGCTGTAACAAACTTTTAAAAAACAGTAATAGCAGCAGCAATGGAAGGGGGCTTAGGACAGAGCTTTTTTAACACAAACCTTCAAAAAATATATATATTTTTGAAACAGTAATAAAGGTATACATAAGAAAAGTCTCCCTTGCAGCCCAGTTTGCTCTTCCACACAATAGGTAATTAAATCATGGGTTTCTTGCTTATCTAGAATTGTATATATATATAAATATATATATATATGTGTATATATATATATATATATATATATGCCAATAAATACATCCATTTCCCTTTGCTTTTCTTCGGTTAAGGATATAACCTGAAGGTGTTTCCATATCAGTTCATGATGTCCTCTTCCTTTTTTATAGCTGCAATGATTGCACATACCAATGAATTCAAAAGCCCTAATTTATTTTTTATTCACTTGCTGATGGACATTTGTTTGTGTTTCCAATCTTCTGCTATTACAAATAACATGGTAACAAATAATCCTGCGCATATATCATTTTGCATGTGTGCCAAATATATCTGTGGGATAATCTGAGAATTTCTGAGTCAAAGGATGTTGATCATTTTAAAATATACTGTTAAATTATTCCTCACTGGCCAGCAATGTGTGAAAACATGTTTCCTTATAGTCCCACCATCCTGGGTGTTATTAAACCTCGGTGTCAATTTTTCTTTTTTGGATCCATCCTCCTTCCCTCCTGCCTATCACATCAAAGTCTCCAAAACCTTTTCCTATGCTAGACACCGAATGCAAGCCCGGCACCCGGTGTGAGCAAGAGGTAACACGTTCTCTGGAGCATCCTTCGCTCCCCTGACCCTCTCACGGCCGGGGAATTATGCTGACATTTCTCTTACAAAGAAGGCTCAGCTCGTTCGTGAGGTTATTACACGTCCTCATTTTCTCACCTGACAATCTGTAACACAAACGGCACATTTTCCTTATTTCAGTTACTGTTATTTATTTTTCTTGGATCAAATACAAGTGAGACTGGTCTGTTTTTTACTTATCCTGATGCATCCTGACATTCCTATCCTTTCCTATAGAATGGCCTCTGATCATCATCTCTTACACCGAAACATCCGTTAGCAGGAACACAAACACCTGACTTGTGTCTTCTAGTGCAGTCATGCCCAAACACGTACATAACAAAATACTTCACTGTAAACTGATTTTTAAAATTCACTTTATATTACAATTAGGGTATTGTACTGATTTCTTAAAATCATGTGTTCAGGTCCATTTTAAAATGGATATAATTTTATGATGGCACAGATTATAATTTAAAATATTGTAAAAAGGAGCTATTGTATTGCTCTAAGGTACACACCTAGAAACAGACCTGCTGGGTCAAAGGGTTACGTAATTTAATTCTCAATGTTTCTAATGTGATAAACTACAGTGTACTAAAGAAATATTAGTTTCACTGCTTTTGGCATCTCTTTGTATATTTTATAATTTACAGGGTTTTGATGTCCTGACAAAAAGAAGATCACAACAACTATAACTAAGTCCACTGATGAGGAAGACTGCTTGCACAGGTTCAGCCTGCATGGTCACCTTCAGAGTCCTGGGCAAGGTGAGGACTGCGCTACTACTTTTTAAACATAAAACATTATTTGCAAAAAAAAATTTTTTTAAGCATTTATTTTGTTCAAATGTCACCACAATTTCTCCACTTATAATCTTTGCCTTTTCTTTTTTTTTTTTTTTGCGGTACACGGGTCTCTCACCGTTATGGCCTCTCCCGTTGCGGAGCACAGGCTCCGGACGCGCAGGCTCAGTGGCCATGGCTCACGGGCCCAGCCGCTCCGCGGCATGTGGGATCCTCCCGGACTGGGGCACGAACCCGTGTCCCCTGCATCGGCAGGCGGACTCTCAACCACTGCGCCACCAGGGAAGCCCAGAATCTTTGCCTTTTCTAACCTCCCCATGGCAATAAAGGGCAAATTAAAATATTATGCTATTATATAACAGTAAAAATAATCACAAACCTATGATTATATACCTGAATATCCAAATTATTTATTTAAATATTACATATATAGCATACATGCCCAAATATAAGGCAATTTCAAGTAAAATTCAATCCCCCTGGTTTCCCATTAAGACAACTGCCAAAAGTTTTCCGGCCACTTTAACAGACGCTTTCAGGAATGCAGATTAAACAGCCGGCTCTGACTCAGGCTCAGTCCTACACATTTATGAAAATAAATAGACAGAACTACTTATTCTAGCTGCATGCTAAGTTACTATACCTAATATGCTTATATTCTATCTGCAGTCACATCACATGGACTCAGAACACTTCTGAGAGGTCCTTTAACCATGTTTTCTTCTCTTTGCTGGGACAACAGTGGTTCACCTGCTGGTGAGCCATTTGGGAATCATCGACGCCAACCACCATGTGGGCATCCCCGAGCACCTACGTTAAGAAAACAACATGGCGCGCTCCAGCTGCAGGACACCAGGTGGATCACTGCCCCGTCACTCCCACGGCCGAGCTCCAGATCCTGCTGCAGCCTCCTGGCAATGGTGGCACCATCAGAACATGGCACAGAGAAATGTCTGGGAGTGGTGGGAGGCTGCCATCAGGGTTTGAGGCACGCTGAACTTGAGAAGGAAGCCAATGCCATCCTGGGGGAAGGACAGCACACCTGAGGAGCATCTCCACTCCTGTGGTGAGACGACATCATGCTGCTCTCCCCGGCTCCGCTCGGGAACTGCCGTACAGTTTACAGCTTAGCAAGTCTCCTGAAAAACCTTATGGTGGTGTGCTCCTGGTTTTTCTGATTTAGTCACAAGTTTAGAATATTTCAGGCTTGTCATTAGCTCCTAGTAGCACCTCTATTTTGCAAAAAAAAAACACCAAAAACCCAAAAAGCCACAATCAACTCTTTTACATGTGATTAAGCGCTCTGTGAAATTACTTCATGACCTTTATTAACTTAGAACACCCTAGATGTGTTAAATTAGGTGTAGGAGCCTTCGGACCCCACCTTCCAGGGCCCTCATAGTATCAGCAAACACAACTGCACAGAAGGGGTTATAAGACAGAACCTCCTCTGTTGCCCTGTGAGACTGCACTGTCGACAGGAAGAGAATTTTCCACCAAATTCCCAGCAGGTACTATTGAAGAGCAGCTCTCTGACACGCAACAGGGTCAGCTAACACTGCACCTGACTCTGCTCTAAAGCTACAATGTGACTCTGAAAGAACTCAAAAAACAGTTATGGGGAATCATGGCCGCCTTTTAACAGACACGGGGGACCGCGACTGAAAGCTCAAGGCTCAGCGCACAGAAGACCAAGGACAACCGAGCGGGCTGCTTTCCTGATACACCAGACGGAAGACAGGTATCTCGGAGTCAATCAAAGGTCTCGGTATAAAACCATAACTGAAAGTACTTTATTAGGGGTTTCCTCTTGCGGCTCCACTCTGCCTAGTCAGTAGAAATACAAGTTTAAGAATGAGTAGTCTCAGAGTATCTACGGCTACGTTTATAGCATTTCCTGAAATTCTGCTGACGAGTCAAAGAAACACAAATGCTGCAGTGTTTCAGGCCACAGAGCAAAGGCTGAAAGTAATTAAGTACAAATGAACTTGAAAAAGGCTTCTGATTCTCTGTCATGCAGCTTTCGTAACAAGAATGACATTGCCTACTAGAAGACCACAAAGCTGATTGGTGGAAATGATACAGATAAAGGGTTGATTGTCGACAAAATGTCTCGGCTGCCTGCAGATCCGCCCCTCCGCCTGTCCAGAGTCTGCCCGTCCATCACCATCCTCCCCCAGAAGCTGTCAGACAACCAGCTCTGCTCCTGGTCACCACTTCCCCGGGGCCACACTCTCAAGGCCTTTGTCAACCGTTCTCTTCCCACCCCCGTGCGAAGGACCATCCCCACACTGTGTCAGGGCCGCACCCCCATCACCTCCCTCCTTCCCCACCTGCTGACCTGCCGGCCCAGCCCCACACCCTCCCGCAGGCTGAACACAGGGTCGCGCGGGCTGGGCTTGACCACCCATCTCCCGCTTAGGCTCCCCCAGGCCTCCGCCACCGCTTCACTGCGCGGACCCCAGTCTACTCGGGGGAAAGACGTGCCCCCTCACTACTGAAACCCCAGCCCCCCAAAGGGTCTAGCAACACACCAGTGATCAGGCAATAGCTTTGTACGGAAACAAATCAGTAACATACTACCTCTGACAGCAAATATTACTACTCTGTAACCTTCTTAACCTTTTGTGGGTCTGTGTATTCATGTCTTGCAAACCAGTCTGACAAGAGCCCCCTGTTACAACAGTTTTACCCTCTAATTTAACAAGAAGACACCTGAGAATGAAACAAAGGCCAGCTACAAAACCATAACTGAAGATACTTTATTAGGGTTCCTCTGTGGCTCTAGTAAGCTTAGTAGGGTAGGAACACAGGCCTAAGGATGAGTAGCCCTGGAAAACACCAGCTGGACAACACCAGCAATTTCTGAGGTGCTATTCTAAGTACACGTAGATGTAAATATTAATGGCAATAGCGCTATTTTTGTTTGCTGCTTTATGGTTTTCAAAGTATTTTCACATATGTTATCACATTTTATTCTCAACCACCCAGTAAGGTTCTCATAATGACCTCATTTTACAAATTATAATACAGGCCCAGGCAGGTTAGTGAAGTGCAAAGGTCACTCAGTTAATAAGTGGCTTGGGACTGAGAACTCAATACAGACAATATGTTATCTTCAGGGGAAGATAACACAGTAAGTATCAACACCAAGGCCACATGTTAGTAAGCAGAGGATTGAAGACTTGAAACAGGTGGGGAGGGGGGTGGAGAGAAGGAAAGACTGGGTGGACAAGAAAAATATCACTCAGCAGTTAGTGAAAAGGAAGGGACTGTTACAGGCAACCAATAACTTCACCACCATCACCACGTGGAAAGAAAGAGGGCAGCTACATATCCCCCAGGATATCTTTCTGTGATTTCTTTTGCCCCCCTCAAGGATGGCCTTGATATATACCCAAGCCTACTACTTCATCTGTGTTTTTCTTCAAGCTGATGACATTTTTAAAAGCTGAAGAAAAGTAAAAGGAATAAAAAGTAACACCGGCCCCAGGCATCAGACTCCATCTTCTCCTAGAGATGGGACAGACGCTGAATCCCAGTAGGAACTAGAGGTGTGAGAACAGACCTCACAGGGTTGACCTCGGCCTTGAGACACAGGTGGGGTTTTGAAAAAAGGGAGCGGGAAAGGGACTCCACAAACAGGGAATTGTGTAGGCCAGGGTGTGAGGGAAGGGGAGCAAAAAGACTGGTGTGGCTAGAACGAAGGGGTATTTACAGAGGGAAACGGTGTGGGAAGGTTGAAGAAAGCCAGATCGTGGAGTTGTGAGTGCCAAACAAAGAGCTTAGGTTTTGCCTCTGCTACCAGGGATGGGCGCTGCAGAAACCTGCACACAGCAAAGGTTCAGGTTAACCTGGGAGCTGTAAGAAGCGTGCTGGAGGGACTGGAAAGGGGAGAGGGTGCATCACAGAGGCTCGAGGCATGGAGGGGCCAAGCAGCGATACCAGAATACAGGAGAAAATAAAAACAACATTAGGAAAGAAAAACCGAAGCAGCGCTGAGTGGTCCTGGAGGGTGAGAAGGGAAGGAAAGGCGGGGCACGGAAAGCTGGGAGGGGAGGTGGGAGGGGAGGCTGAGCAAGGAGGACGCATGGCACAACCCTGGATATGAGACGCAGCAGGAGAGCCTGGGTCACATCTAAAGGATGTGACAAAGCTTGGGGCTGGGGCGTGAAAGGTGCATCACACACTTGGGGATGAAGACACAGCCGTGGCAGTCACCTTCAAAAGGGGGATGCCGAGCCCACAGAAGTGAACGAATCTGCAGGACTACAGAAAAGGGGCAGAAGAAGGCTAGGATTTTAATGTATTTCCTAGTCACGAGCACATGACTAGGATAAAATGAAAATAATTATCCAACTATCTTTGGGTAGCAAGTGCTTCCTTTCCCTCAATTCTTTCCACAGAGGTTTTCCAAACATGGAAAAAAAAGAACCTAACACCTGCCAGTGAGCACAGGAAATACACAAAGACGAGAACACGAGCTCCCTCTACATGACTGACAATTTTTAAAGTTACTTTAAACTAGGATTATGTGTGTCAGATTGTTTTTCTGTAGTATTACTATAAAACTTCCAGTGAGAGAATCTTAAGATGAAGTTAACTGAAGCAACACCAGTAGCGTTTCAGAGCACATGAAACACGCATTCCAAGTCAACACCAAAGACCTTCATTTCTTCGTTGAGTGCAGTGAAAGCGTCTGAGCAGCAGGGTGGGTGCCAGCCTGGAGGTCACTTACTAAACGGGCTATAGCCTGAGCACCTGCAGGCACACCAGAGAACATCTCACTTCCTGGCAGCACCGGCCCTTTTAATAACAGTCATTAATAGTGAAAACACTATTTCAGCGGGGAAACAAAGAGGAAAGCACCGGACACTCAAGGGTTTGTACAAAGCGCGCAGAACCTATCAGCAGGAATGTACTTTCGAGCAATCTCTTAATTCATCGTTAAACTTTTTTGGGACCAAGTATTTCTCTGGTTTGCACAAGAAAACAACCTTGGAATGTACATTCTTTCCAACTTAAACCCTTTGTTCTAACCACCCACCACTCGCCCCCCATGGACCTTTCTACGCTCAGGTCATGTTCAGGCACCCTGCTATGCAAGCCAAAAGGGCAGCGCTTCTAGTTTGTGGAACTTTCTCCTTGAAATGGAGCACAGATAACCAGGGGCAGGAATAAAACAGCAAAAGTCTCTGTGATGCCACAGGAGGCCGCCGGGAGGGGCACCCGACTCCAATCTCTATTTACTGTGTTCTTTTCTCTCTCCAGCAGGTCAGGGCGGAGGAGAGATGGACGTGGCGACTGTCCCTGAAAATCCCAGCCGGGCAGTCTTCGCTGTGTGCCACCTAAGCAAACGCCACGCTGCTTTCTGACACTGTCAACACGCATGGTCATACTGTCGCCACGTGGCATCTATTTTAGCCACGCAGCCTCGGAGCCCCCTTCCCACGGCTGGGAAGTGGTCTGTCCTTGAGGAACGGCTTGTGACCCAGAGGAGGAGGCAGAAGCACCAGCCCCCTGCTCTCCTGGCCTCTCCCACATCTGGGGACAGTGCAGAACAGCCCCAGGCCCACCAATCACAGGCCTGGAGCCCAGACTCCCAACGGGAAGCAACAAGCGGTGCCCAGAGGTGGTCATGCATCCGTGGCTCCGGGCGATGGTGTGGGCAGTGCAGGTGCAGTTTCCGGACAAGCAGCTTCACCAGAGCCTCGCACAGCAGGACAGGGCTCGTGGCCTCCGGGCCCGGCGCCCCCACCTTCCCCGAGACGCTGGGAGCTGCTCAGAGTGTGCACAGCCATTTATTTTTCTGCATGGATCACCCAGGCAGTCTGCAACTAAGCCCCCCAACTTAGCATGCTTGTTTTCCTCGGCGCGCAACTTCACGCATCTTCCTCAGTGAGAAGCATGAACGAGCGTGAGAAACGCCACTGCCTTTCCGACGTCACCCCACCCCGCGGGCACGCTGGATCGGGGCAGAGACTGTTACTCTGTGCATCTTACAGCTGACATTGTTTGAACTTCCTTTTTTTCACTTGCCTCCTTTTTTCCCCTAGTAACTTTGGGAACCCAGAAGGAAGGGGCCCCTCATCATCGCCGCACTCCCTGACGCTGCTCTGCAGAACACGGGCTAACGCCCCCCCGCTCTGCTCGGAGCCCAGGCACTCTTGGGAGGGCTTCTTGGACACGCTCAGGGTGGCGTCACCGCAGCCTGTGAAGCAGCTCTCAGCGCAGGCGGCAAAGTGAGGGCCCAGCCCCAGAGCCCATGCTCTTAGTTAAGCACGGCCTCCAACTCACACAGTAAGAAAAAGCGGCTCCCTCCACACAGGCAAAAACAAACGCAGTGAAGAAAGTCCTTGCAATTTCCCTCCCATCATCTGATTCCTTGCCCTTCTCACAAAACCTCCATTCTTACACTCGCGGTAGGAATCACATCCCATCCAAATGCACCAGGATGTTTCTCGTTGAGTGGCTAAAGGACGCGGCCTCGGCCCGGGGAGAGAGACATCCGGAGGGGCAGAGCGTCTGCTCAGGACCAGCTGTGCCCCCAGCATCACTCCTCACTCTTCGGCCCCAGCTGCGGTGAAAACCACAGCCGAACGTCGACTTTCCTTCCCACTTACAGTAAAGGGCTGTGCAGGAGCTACAGAACACTGACAGTCACAGTGCCCAAAGGGACATGGAGACCATCTAGCTCCCAGGGCTTCCCAACCGTCCTCCCCGGACCCCCGTGTGGCCGCAGGTTCTCAGCACATGAGGCTCTAGGTGGCACTGCGCTCCCTGGGGAGCCAGCCCCTCGGAGACCCTCCAGAGACAGGCTCCTTTCCATAAGGCTTTGAACTACAGGGTCGAGTCCCCTTGCCCCTCCCCATTCTATAGAGATGCGACCAGAGGCTCCAAGAGGTGACCCGGTGACGGAACCAGATCAGAAGCTGTCTCAGGGCTCTGCCGCACTGCCACCCAGCTACCTGCATCACAGACAGTGACAGAAGACGGGCCTTGCACACCCTGACATGCAAACTGCCGGCTGATCTGTTGCGTTCCAAAGCCACAGCTCTTTCCTTCCTCACTGTTGCAGTGATCCACCCAGTCGTGGCGCAGTTCAGTGCATGTGACTCTCACCAGGGGCCGAGAGTTGGCTGAGGGACACGCATGCTCCGGAGCCGCCGTCCACAGCACACGTAGACCCCTGGGCACACACTGCGGGCAAGGGCTTCTGGGGAAGGTGATGAGGAACAAAAGAGAAACTCTAAACATCCTGGATTCGTCAAGTGAAAGAGCCACAAGAATAGTCAGAAACAGAATTAGACAAGACATCTGAGAACGGAGGACTTTAAAGATTCTAGGCATTAGAGGAACCAACTGACGGTGTCAGGAAACCATCGTATTCGCCCCACGAGGCTCCGCAGGGCGGCAGGTGCCGTGGGGACCACTGGGGGGCTCCTGTTCTGGGCGCTGCCCGCCGCCCACAGGCAGAGCCGATGGGGACAGAGACCCTTTGCTGAAGAAGCAAACCCTGGCACTCACAGGACCACCCCCACGGGCATTGGGGGCATCCTGCCGGCCCCATCTCCTCCTGCAGGGAGGAGCCCTGGAGTCAGACTGCCTGGGTGCAAACACTGACCACCACCTGTGATCTATGGGGCTCTGGGGAGCTCCCCAACCTCAATTTCTTCATCTATAAAATGGGGTACATAATAGCATCCTGCTTTCTAGTACTGTTTAAAGTATACTCTATAGGCGACTTCCCTGGTGGCGCAGTGGTTAAGAATCCGCCTGCCAATGCAGGGGACACAGGCTCGAGCCCTGGTCCGGGAAGATCCCACATGCCGCAGAGCAACTAAGCCCATGCGCCACAACTACTGAGCCTGCGCTCTAGAGCCTGCGAGCCACAACTAGGGAGCCCACGTGCCTCAACTACTGAAGCCTGTGCGCCTAGAGCCCGTGCTCTGCAACAAGAAAAGCCACCGCAGTGAGAAGTCCGTGCACTGCGATGAAGAGTAGCCCCTGCTCGCTGCAACTAGAGAAAGTCCACGTGCAGCAATGAAGACCCAACACAGCCAAAAATAAATAAAGTATACTCTATAGTATCATTATGAGGCCTCAGTGAGATAATTCACATAAAGAGGCTTAGAGGCTATCATATATCGCTTATATGCGGAATCTAAAAAAAAATGATACAGGAATCTCTTGGCGGTCCAGTGGTGAGGACTCCGTGCTTCCACTGCAGGGGGCATAAGTTCGATCCCTGGTCGGGGATCTAAGATCCCACAGGCTGCTCGGCGCAGCCCAAAAAAGAAACAAATGAACTTATATGCAAAACAGAAATAGACCCACAGACATAGAAAACAAACTTATGGTTACCAAAGGGGAAGATGGGAGAGGGATAAATTAGGAGTTTGGGATTAACATATACACACTAGTATATATAAAATAGATAACCAACAAGGACCTACAGTATAGCACAGAGAACTATACTCAATATTTTGTAATAACCTACATGGGAAAAGAATCTGAAAAAGAATATATATATATATATGTAAAACTGAATCATTTTGCTGTACACCTGCAACTAACACAACATTGTAAACCAACTATACTTCACTTAAAAAAAAAAAAAAAGGCTTAGAGGCAAAACATGTTGGCTATTGCCTCATTTAATCCCCCTAAACATCCATCCACACAGCCCCTGGCCAGTGCCTAACACATGGCCAACACTAAATATAATACTTGCTAAATAAAAACAAACAGTTACTGTTCCTCACTGACTGATGACAACGCTGAAGGCTCACCTCTGAGGAAACTGACAAAAGTAACCAGGGAAGGAAGGCTGGCCCACAAGTCCGCCGACTCTGCCTGAACAGGCTGCTTTCCTCGAAAATGCACCCACCTTGACCTGGGGTCCATGGTGGGGCAGGCGTGGGATGGAATCTACCCAGAGAGACAGGCCCGCGAGTGAGAGATGCGGGGCACACCCGCAGGCCTGCTTTAAGCTCTTCGTTTAAGTCACCGTCGGCTTGAGGAGGGAGCTGTGCTACTGTTTTATAAAATGCCTTCAGACAGCGCAGGGGTGAAACGCCAGTGTGCTGACAGTCCCCCGTCAGCATGTGTCTGCGGTGGAGGGAAAGGAGCTGAGCCACAAGCAGCAAAGTGCTATACAGAACTTCTTTAACCCTTGGCCTCAACTGGATTTCACACTTGGTCACAAATAAAGTCCTTTAGATTTTAATTTGCATGAAAACAAATACCACATCAGACTATTCAAATTAATACTCAGACTATTTGAAATACTCTTCCCCTGCCACATCTGTTTCTGTTTTGGGGTACAGAGGATGCCCTTACCTGGCATTCACATTCTCCCATGAAAGACTGTCAAGGTGGGGAGAAGAGCGGGCCCTAGCTTCTAACAGCACCTTCCGATTTCAAGAGAGATCAATGGCTCAGAAATATCGACTAGTCTCAAGTAGAGCTTAAACTTTTATACCGACATGCCACACATGAAATCAATGATTATGTTACTACTGACAAGGGTTTAAAATTACACAGGCAGAAGGGATAATTAGCCTATTTGCAAAGCAGAAAAACTTGGAAATGCAGGATATGCTTTAAGCTCCCAAATTTATTTTCAGAGCAAAATGAAATTTCCCCCTCAGAATAACACTGAGACTCTGCAAGCCAAGCGTAAGAACTCTCCGGGTGGACCTTCCCTGCCAAGGACCTGCTATCCAAGCCTGCAGAACTGGGCCAAGAGCTCACTTCCAGCTACAGGGAAAACCTACGAAGTGGAAACATTTTGTCACTTCTCTAATTAGCATTAGCAAGCAACAAACCTTCAGCTGTGCTTCATTTCTGAGAGTGAAAGGGAACACTTGCTAACTGCTCAGGATAACAGGCAAAACCCAGGACCATCTCACGCAAACTAGGAGCCATGGTCACCCCACCTGTGAGGGTTGGGTGGGACAGAGACAGGAGAAGCAAGATTTCTGAGAATGCCTTTTCCTATAGTTCCGATTTTTGAACCATGTAAATGCTTTATGTATTCGAAAAAAATTAACTCCAAAAGAAGAATGCAAACCCTAAAATTAAGAATAAAAAGAGGGCTTCCCTGGTGGCGCAGTGGTTAAGAATCTGCTTGCCAATGCAGGGGATGCGGGTTCAAGCCCTAGTCTGGGAAGATCCCACATGCTGCAGAGCAACTAAGCCCGTTGCGCCACAACTACTGAGCCCACATGCCACAACTACTGGAGCCCGCGTGCCTAGATCCTGTGCTCCGCAACAAGAGAAGCCACTGCAATGAGAAGCCCACGCACCCCAACGAAGAGTAGCCCCTGCTCCCGCAACTAGAGAAAGCCCACACGCAGCAACGAAGACCCAATGCAGCCAAAAATAAATAAATAAAATAAATTTATTAAACAAAAATAAACAGAAACAAATGAACTGTGTATCGAATTTTATTTGTGCGGCTATGTTACTTCACATTGCTTTAAAACCCATTATTCTAACTATATACTATTTAGATACATTTATTTATTCTAAGACCCCAAAGAATTGCAAAGAAATTATAAAACTTCATACAGTAGGATGATTATAATAATATGGTATTAAAATGTTGAAAATATTTCATGTATATCATAGGATAAAGAAAATAATGCTAACATCATTAGAAATCAAAACAGTGTAAGACAAGAATTATAAATAGAAAATAAACTAAGGGGAAAGACTTCATTTTAATTTGTTAAGGAAATATCAATATGAAATCCACGGTTTTTAAAAAATGAATATTTTTTTCTAGCTCTGTTCCCTAGGAGGACCTAAAAGATGCTAACCCCTGTGACATGAGCACACCTGGCCCCCAGATACTGATTTCTAAATACTTCCCCACGAAAAGGAACCAGGGCTCCTCAGAGGAATGATTTCAGATCTGAGGCAGGAAAAACACAAAGTGGGCCTGGGACAAATTTTTGTTCCAGAAAACAAGGAAACATTCAAAGCCTAACAGGGCCTTGGCAAAGGCCACAGGAGCCAATCCAAGGGGGACAATATAAGCATCTAAGGAATAATGATAACTGACTATAATACACCGAATAAATACCAATCCAGTGTCCACAGTGACTGAGAGAGAAAGAGAATAAAAAGGGATGCTCTTGAAAGAGGAGCATCAATTAATAAACAAAGGAGGACCGAGAGTCGGAGAACCCATCACTCTGCAACTTCCAATGAAAGAAGTGATTTGGCAGGAACACCAAATGGATGCTAAGGTCCTAGGAAGTCCCCTAGTGACCAGGAAGGTCCCTGGGGAGCAGGAGGAAGTGCAGAGAGAGAGACAAAGAGGGGTCAGAAACCACCGCCTCAGCCCAGTGAGCCCACCTCCCACCACAAGAACGGGACCACCAGAAATCGTTCCCTCTCAAAGTGAGGGCAAAAATGGGGGAAATGAGGTAAGGCTGGGAGGTAAAGTGGAAGACGTTAAACCCCTGTGGAACGCGAACTACACATCATTTATACTTTAAAATGGTTTCTAACTGGTGTATTGCTCTTATAATTTTCTAACCAGTAAAAAATGTAAATCGTATTTAAAGCTGTTATGGTGAATATCATTATGCGTAAGTTTCCTCCAGATAAGAACCATTTCCTTGGGCTTCCCTGGTGGTGCCGTGGATAAGAGTCTGCCTGCCAATGCAGGGGACACAGGTTTGATCCCTGGCCAGGAAGATCCCACATGCCGCGGAGCAACTAAGGCCATGCGCCACAACTACTGAGCCTGCGCTCTAGAGCCTGCGAGCCACAACTACCGCGCACCTAGAGCCCGTGCTCCACAACAAGAGAAGCCACTGCAATGAGAAGCCCGTGCACTGCAACAAAGAGTAGCCCCAGCTCGCCGCAGCTAGAGAAAGCTCACGCACAGCAATGAAGACCCAATGCAGACAAAAAATAAATAAAAAATAAATTAATTTAATTTAATTTAAAAGAGAAAAGAGCTAAGCCACTGGCCTAACGGCAGGCAGTTAATTTGTAGGCAGAAGTAAAATGCAGATCTGTCTAGCTGCAAAATCCATGCTAAAAAATAAATAAATAAATGGAAGAGTAATCTGGAAAAGAAAGAAGAATAGGAGTTTGAGGATCTTTCTACACAGGGCCAAACTGGCTCTCCAAAAGAGTTAGCTACCAAAGTACTCAGCAGGAGCTAGCGCCAAGAGCTAGCAAGCAGAAGACAGGGTAAGAAGGGCCTTCTTCTCTGACAGAACAGCATATTTACAAAGAAACTGCAGGAAAACAGAACATCTCCTGTGAGGAATGACCTACAACCCAGTATGGCTGGTGCAGGACAGAGAGGTCGATGGGGCCAACCCCTCCTTGAATCAACCTGGTGGAAGAAGAGGGTCCAGACCTCGCCAGCGGACCTCAGAGGCGGCGTCCGAGAGACAGGAAAGGTGCCTCCTACAGGGCCTGGAGACTAGGAGGGTGAGACGAGTGGTCTCCCTGCTTTCTGACCACCTGACTCGGCAGAAAACTGTACCATCTCAGGAGGAGGGACAGACATGGGGAAGAGCTGGTTTGGGCCCATGCTGAATTCAAGAGGCCCAAAGTCCACCCAAATGGAGGTGTGCCAGGCGAGGATGTGTGTGTGAGCTCAAGCAGTAGAGCGGGGAGGACAGAGGGTCGTGGAAACGTGAGGAAAGCCGCCGGGCCGAGTCCTCCTGTGCAGACACCCAGCACCAGCTGCTGCTTCTGCTGCAGTTCTGTCCATGCGTCAAACTTGGTCAAACTGAACTACACAGAGTCTTTCATTCTATTTCTCTTTGCACAAATAAAGAGATCTTGGGCCACATGACCCTTCCTACATACTGAGTATTCAGCACCTAGAACAGGGCCTGACACAGAACAGGCGCTCAGTGAATATCAGTGTATACATTATACACATAAGCAGTACGTACACTTCATTAAAATATTACATACATTGTTCTGTGCTTTGTAAGATGGGTGATGTCAAGGGGTTTAAAACTTTTGCCTAAAGTACTGACTCTACAGCTCAACCCATGTACCCCAATGACTCTCCGCCAGTGGTTTCTTCCCCATCCCTTCTAGCCCCGCCCCACCCATCCTCCACACAGCACCAGCATGGCCTCTTACAACCTTCAACCAGATGGTGTCAATCCTTCCCCATTGAGGCCAAAACTATCACCACTATCACCACTATGACCACTATCCCACTATGACCACTACGACCACTATCACCCCTATCCCACTCTCACCACTGTGACCACTCTCACCGCTATCTGGAGACGAAATGGCTGCATATAGCTCTGCCTCTGCCACTGTCTCCCAGGAGCCCAGAACCCGGAACCAACTCAGTCACAAGGGGCTCCACGGAGACCGGAGGGCTCTGCTCAACGGTGCAGTGAGTGTGTGCCGAAGAGGGAAGGCGCCCGTGCTCAAGGATACTGTTTCAAAGTAGTACTGAACAGTAGTAGTATTACTGAACAAAGTAATACTACTGAACAAAGTAGTATTAACTGAAAGGATACTGTTTCAAAGTAGTACTGAACAGTATTAACTGTTTCAGAAACCAAAAACACTAGAAATACCCATGGTCTTCGGAGAGGGGTTTTGCCACCTGCACCAGCTGAAAAAGCTCACTGGAAGGGCCCCACCTAAAGTCAAGGGCATCCCTAGACTCCAGCCTGGAAGAGGAGTCACTGAGCTACTTAGACCTCACTCTGATTCTGAGGTCAGTCCTCCCTGCCTGACTCACTCACTTCAGCTCAGCAGCACTGAACCAACCTTGGTAGGGGCACTGACCGTGAACCCCCAGTGGAGTGCTGGACCCCGCTGTGAACTCAGCGGTGCTCGAGACAGGCTGGGGATTCTTCCCACCAGAGCCTCTCAACCTCGGCCCTCGGCTGCCAGGTAACTGGTGCCGTGGAGGGGGCATCGCAGACGTTCAGGGGCATCCCTGCCCGAGCCTTGACGGCCGCAGCCCCTCAGACCCCGCCAGGTGTCACCCCTTCCTCCGTCCCGCATCGTCTCCCGTCCCCTCTCACCCTCCTGGCCAGGCTGCGCTTCCACCCTCCTTGCGCTCCGATCCCCCAGCACAGGCTACACTGCTCCCCGCTCAGCCCAAACCTCTGCTGTGACAACCAACACTCCTGACACAGGCAGACTAAGTTGTGATTTTAGGACCTTAGTCCTTAGGGTGCTTGGAGTCCTATATCCACCAGTCTCAGGAATTAGCAGACTCTGGGAGAGATGGCAGCACAGTTTGGGGTTCTGCCCACAATTCAACCTGAACACATTCTCTTTTCTCGGTCCTATGTATTGGAGTTCTCTGAGACGTCTTTTTAAAATCTCAACTGTTGCTTTCAAAAAGACTGTAAAATCACTACACTCAACTTTAAGAATAAAATCTTCATTTTCAACTTTAAAATGAAATTGAAAGGAAGACTAAAAGCAGTAATTTTTTTAAACACTGAAAAAGAAAACCCACATGTGATCAACTCACAGAACAAAGGTCACATAACCCCTCCCACCTCCTTATCCTCCTCCTCTGCCACCACCAGCCCGTCATCACCGCCAGGCTGGCACAGGGCAAGGGGAAGAGGGGAGACCAGTGCGGGGCTGGGACAATGGCCGCGAGAGGAGCCAGAGTGCAGGTCCTCTGTCTCCAGGGCGAGTGGGCCGCTTGCTCCATCCTCTTTCCAAGTTCAAGTGGCCGAGCATGGGCAAACTGGGGATTCTGACTAGAAACGGAATAGTGGGGACTAAGCAAGGACCAGTGGTCCTTGTTCTCCTGCATCAAATAGAGATGATCAAATATATTTACTATTACGTGTTGCTTCAGATGGAGAGAACACACCAGTTATTCCCCCACTTCCAGTTATGTACGTGAGCAGTTTGTAGGTCAGCCCGCCAAGAACTAGAAAAGCTAAATAAATAAATTTTTAAAGTCTGTCTGAAGGCATCAAAGAGGTACTGAGGCAGCCAAAACTGGAGGGTACAAGACTCCAAAGAAAAGGGAAACCCAGTGAGGGAGCGGGAGACTGAGAGGGGCGCTCCCTCCCTCGGGGCATCTGCCCATGCTGACTCTGGGAAGAAAACGCAGTGAAAAGGCAAGCAGAGGGTACTAGCTGACAGAGCTCTGGACAGTTCCATAAGGCTGGGAAGACAAACATTCTAGTACAGGCCTGACAAGTCAGCCAGGACTTTAGGGACTAAGCTCCCCGAGAAAAGGGGGCACAGAAAATGAGCCCAACACTCCGCACAAACTGGATGAGCAGCGGAGCTGCAGTAGAACCTCATGGTGCTCAGGACCTGCCAAGGAGGGGCCCTGGGAAGCTTCCAGATGGAGACCCTGCAGGGCTCCACCCTCGGGGGGGCGGGAAGGTGGGTGAAGGCAGCTGAGCCTGAGGCTGACACGGACTCCCAGCCTCCAGCCACTGAGCCCCCGACTGAGCCAAGAGCTGTGACCCTACCCTGGGTCTGCGTCACAGGAGACTCTGAAGGAGGACAGCATCACCCAGAACCGCTACAGTTTTTCACACATAATGTCCAACACTCAACTAAAAAGACAAAAACGGGCGTAACAACAAATAGGACCAGGAGAAAAAAAGAACAGAAATAGAAACAGATCCGGAGGGGACCCATACACTAGAGCTATCAGACGCAAACTTCAACTGTTCAAGAATATACTTGACAAAAGGAAAATTTTCCAAAATTCAAAATGGATTCTAGAACTTGAAAGTAACAGTGATTGAATTTAAGAACTCAATCTATGGGCTTAACATCAAATCGGACACAGCTGAAGAGAGGATCAATGAACTGAAGGATGGATTAGTTTTAAAAAGAAAATAGAAGTCAGAGGAAAAAAAGTCTATCCAAGGAGCCCAAAAGACACCGCAGGACACTGTTAAAAAGATCTAGTGTACATATAAATGGGGCTCCTCACAGTGGAGGAGAGACAGGAAGGGGAATAAGAAACACCTATAAAGATAATGGTCAACGTTGGTTAAAGAATCAAGCCATTGACTCAACAAAGAAAACCACACATTGGTTTTCAGCAGTTCTTCTGGTGTCTAAGGCAAAAAGAAAATGTTAAAGTGCCCAGAGGAAAAACGGCACTGCCTTTAATGGCACAACAACACTGAGAGCTGACTTTTCCAGAAAAAGGAAGCCAGAAGATAAGGGATTGGCATCTATAAAATGCTGAAAAACAAATAACCACCAACCTGGAATTCTATACCCAACAAAAACATTCTTCAAAAGTGAAGGCAAGGGCTTCCCTGGTGGCGCAGCGGTTGAGAGTCCGCCGGCCGATGCAGGGGCGCGGGTTCGTGCCCCGGTCCGGGAAGATCCCACATGCAGCGGAGCGGCTGGGCCCGTGAGCCATGGCCGCTGAGCCTGCGCGTCCGGAGCCTGTGCTCCGCAACGGGAGAGGCCACAACAGTGAGAGACCCGCGTACGGCAAAAAAAAAAAAAAGTGAAGGCAAAATAGGGGCTTCCCTGGTGGCGCAGCGGTTGAGAGTCCGCCTGTCGATGCAGGGGACGCGGGTTTGTGCCCCGGTCCGGGAGGATCCCACATGCCGTGGAACAACAAAGCCCATGCACCACAACTACTGAGTCTGTGAGCCACAACTACTGAAGCCCTCACGCCTAGGGCCCGTGCTCCACAACAGGAGAAGCCACCGCAATGAGGAGCCTGCGCACCACGGGGAAGAGTAGCCCCCGCTCGCTGCAACTAGAGAAAGCCTGCGTGCAGCAACAAAGAAAGACCCAATACAACCAAAAATAAAAATAAATAAATTTATTTTTTAAAAGTGAAGGCAAAATAAAGCCGTTTCAGGCAAATGAAAATGAGACAACTCATCACCCACAGACATGAACTAAAAAAATATTGAAGTAGTTCTTCGAGAAAAAGAAGTCTCTGACAGAAATATGAAAAAACAAGTGAAAAGCAACCTACGAGAATAAATCACAATATTAACTGTACAAAACCATGATGATAATGCCAAAAATATATCTAAAATTTTAAAGTATCATAGCAGTGACACAGGAGGTGGGAGGGCGTTCAGGGCAGTTTGAGTATCAAAGCAAACAGCAGTGTCGGGGGGCAGTAAAGGCAGGCACGAACCTAGGCTGAACTGTAAAACACGCCCTGTGTCTGCGACTGTATATCCGACAACCGACACAGGAACACAGAGTTAAAAACACTTCATACTTCTCAAAGAAGGTAAGAGAGAAAGGACACAGAATAGGTGGGACAAACAGAACACAAATAGTAACACTGTACCTATAAACTGAAAGACTGCAATTACATTTAAATAGAGCAAATACTCTAATTAAAAGATAAGAACTAAAAAAAAAAAAAAAAAAGATAAGAACTATCAAACTGATTAAAATAAAAACTACACACTATTCACAGAGGTACATGTTAAGATATAAAATCACGATCAGGCGAAAGGAAAAGATACCCAGGCAAACACGGACAGGAAACTGATGTGCAGATATCACTGTCAAATAGTAACTGAAGTAAGAAGCGTTACTAGAGATAAAAAGGAAAATTTCATAATGATACAAGTTCAATCTAGCGAGGAGAATTCTGAATTCGAATGTACCTAATAACATAATCTCAAAATATCAACACATAAAAACGGAGAGAAGTAGAAAAGGAGAAACAGCCAAATTCATCATCACAGTGGGAGCCTTTAATGCATCTCTCAGTGGAAGGGGGCTGCCCAGTGTGCAGTCGCGTGCAGCCATGAGGCAGTGATGCTGGAAGCGTGGCCGCTCCACACTGAGATGTGCCGCAAGCAGGAAACGCACAGCGGATTTTAAAGACTTAGCACGAAAAGAGAGCGTCAAACATTTCATTCGTTTTCTTATGTTGATTACACACTGAAATGATAATATTTTGGATATCTGTGCTAAATAGAATATATTAAAATTAATTTCACCTATTTCTACTTTATTTAACGTGGCTACCAGAATCTGAATTACATGATTAACAAAGCTGATCTAACCGATACACACAGAATACTGCGTTCCCGAGGATACGCATTGCTTTCAAGTGCCCAAGGAACACTTAACAAAATGAATGTGTATTGGGCCATTAGGAAAGCTCAACTCATTTCAAAGGATTGAAATAATGCAGGGTATCTTTAGGGATTGCAGTAGATAGACAGTTTATGCCCCCTCAAAATTCATCCCCCCCAAGGCGATGGTATTAGGAGGCACGGACTCTGCGAGGGATTAGGTCCTAAGTGCAATGAGCTCCCTTGCCCCCGTCCGCCCGGGGAGGACAGTGAGAAGAAGCTGGACATCCAGGGACCAGGAAACAGGACTCACCAAACATGGAATCTGCCGGCACCTTGATCTTGGGACTTCCCAGCCTCCAGTACTATGAGAAATAAATTTCTATTGTTTATAAGTCAGCTAGTCTATGGTATTTTATAACAACAGCCCAAAAAGACTAAGATAGGGATCTTCATGGAATTAAGCTAGAAATCAACAAAAAGATAAGGAGAAAAGCCTCCCCAAACACTGGGAAGTTAAACGACACACTTCTTCAAAATTTTTTTAAATAATAATTTTTAAAAACACAATGAAAATTAGAAAATACTTTTACATAAAAGATAAATGAAAGTTTGGCTTATTCAAATTTGTGGGATGCAGCTAATGGTGTTTAGAGGGTAACTTACAGCCTTAAACACATGTACTGGAAAAGAAAGAAGGCTAAAAATCAATTAAGCATCTATCCCAAGAAACCAGAGAAAAGAATAGCAAACGAAACACAAAGCAAATGGAAGAAAAAGGAGCACAAAATAAGGAAATAGAGAACAAATATGAAATTAAAAAAAAAATCAATAAAGCCAAAAGTTGGTTCTTTGAAAGGACTGATAAAATTGATAAACCCCTAGAGAGACTGATTAAGAAAAAGAGACAAAGCACAAATTACCAGTATCAAGTATTTTTTAAAGGGGATATTATGAACCCCTTTACACTTACTAATTGGAAAGTTTGGGTGGCCTGAATAAATTCCTAGCGGGGGAAAATGCTTTACCTAAACAGACACAAGAAGACATATAAAATCAGAAAAATTCTATTTCCATGAAAATAATTAAATCTGAAATTAAAAGCCATCCCTTAATGAAAATCCTACACCAGCTGGTTTTGCCAATCAATTCTTCCAAAAATCTAAGAAAGAAAACACCAATCTCACAGGAACTCTTCTGGGGGTAAAAAAGGAACACTTTCCACCTTGTTTTATGAGACGAGCATAACCTTGATACCAAAACCCAACAAGGACAAGAAGTATAAGAAAGTAAAATTACAGACCTTGAATACAGATGCAATAATCCTAAACAAAATTAACAAATAAAATCCAACCAAAGGAGAATACATCAAGATCAGGTTGGGATTATTCTAGAATCACAAAATTTTTTAAAAAGTTAAATCACCACATAAAAGAAAAATCACTTGGTTGTTTTAAAATTTGCAGAAAATATACTTAAGAAAATTTAATGTAATAATTTTAATTCATGATTTTAAAAAACTCTTAGCAAAGAGGAAATTTTTCATATTTTCATAAAAATATCTACAAAAAAGCCACAGTAGGGCTTCCCTGGTGGCGCAGTGGTTAAGAATCCACCTGCCAATGCAGGGGACATGGGTTCGAGCCCTGGTCTGGGAAGATCCCACGTGCCGCGGAGCAACTAAGCCCATGAACCACAACTACTGAGCCTGTGCTCTAGAGCCCGCAAGCCACAACTACTGAGCCCACGTGCCACAACTAATGAAGCCCGTGTGCCTGGAGCCTGTGCTCCACAACAAGAGAAGCCACTGCAGTGAGGAGCCCGCAGTGAAGAGTAGGCCCTGCTCACCACAGCTAGAGAAAGCCCACACGGAACAACGAAGACCCAAAGTAGCCAAAGAAATAAGTAAAATAAATAAATTTTTTTTAAAAATTAAAGAAAAGTTACAGTAAATATCATATGTAATGGTGAAATAGTGAAAGCTTTTCCTCTGATACTGGGAATGAGACAAGGATATTTATTCTCATTACTTCTGTTCACCACTGTATTGGAGATCCTAGCCAGTACAATAAGGCAAGAAAAAGAAAAAGGGTTACAGCAACTGGAAAGAAAAAAAAAGAAACTTATCTGCAGACATAACAGTGTATACATAGAAAATACAAGAATTATTACTAGAAATAAATGGATTTAGCAAGTGAATACAGAAAAATTAATTCTATCTCTACATACTAGTAATTTATAATGGCATCAAAAATATGAGCTATCTAATTAAACATGCATAAGACATACAGAAAACTGTAAAATTTTAAGACAAATTAAAGAAGATCTAAATAAATGGAGGACTATATATACTGTGTTCATGGATTCTAAGAACAATATTAAAAAGACGTCATTTCTCCCCGCACTGGTCTACAAATTAAATTCAACCTCAATTAAAATCCCGGCACATTTTCTGGGGAAAGACAGCCTAGTGGATTCTAAAATTTATCTGAAAACGCAAAGGGTCAAGGTTAGCCAAGGCAATACTGAATCATGACTCAGGTGTAGGATTTAAATTACCAGATATGAAGACTGACTAAATCTACAGTAATTTAGATAGCGTTGCATTTGTGCAAAAGAGACAAAAAGATCAATGGAGCAGAGGGGAGTCCAGAAACAGACCCATACACTTACGGTCACTTGATCTACAACAGAGATGACACTGCAGCACACTGGGGAAAGGATGCTTTTTTTAATAAATTACAACTGGATAGCCATACACTTAAAGGAAAAAAAAAAAAAAAAAATGAAGCCTGGCCCCTATCTCACACAATAAACAAAAATCAGTTTCAGATGGATTACAGATCTAAATGTAAAAGATAAAACAATAAAGCTTTTACAGGATAACATCTTCATGCAACTTCGTGATGATATCTTTCAATGAACACAAAGCTCATTAAATATTACTGAAAAGACTGATCACCTGGGGTACATTAAAATAAAAAATTATGCTTTTTAAAAGACACCACTGAGAAAGTGAAAAGGCAAACACCCCCCCCAAAAAACCTGCCATACATATATGTACTCAGAATATATAAAAAGAACTCCTTCAAATCAGTAAGAAACAAAACAGACAACCCAATCAAAAAATGGGCAAAAGACAATTATTTCACCAAAGAACGTAAGCAAATGGCCAACGAACGCCAGGGATGTTTACTGGCCATCAGGGAGCAAGTCCCCACCCCACTGAGTTCCTACCACTCAACACCACCAGACAGCTACAACCAAAGAACTGCCGATACTGAGGGTCAGAACAACCAACGGCTCACACACTGCGGGAGGTAGGACAACGGTCACGACCACCACCTTGGATAGAGCCTACTAAGGCTGAACATACTCCATCACCTGGCAGTGCTACTCCTTTGAACACACCCAACAGAAACACATACATATCTGTACCAAAAAGCAAGAACATTCAGGGCAGCATTTGTAAAAACTAGAAACAACCCAGATACCCATGAACAACAGAAAGAATAAATTATGGTACATTCATACACTGGGTTATTAAATAGCAGATGAGAACGAACAAAGCTACATGGATAGAGCTCGCAAAGATAATGTTGAATGAAAGAATCAAGAAATAAAATATACACGTTACTTTATTCCATTTACACAAAGTCAAGAACATGCCAAGTTAATCAACGGCAGAAAGTCGAGACCACAGTTAGCTCTGGGAGACAATTACTGGGAGTGGGTGGGAGGGGGCTTCTGGGAAGCCTGATAATGTTCTATTTCTTGGTCTGGGCAGTGGTTACAAGAGTGTGTTTGCTTAATGAAAAATTCACTGCGATGTACACTTATGATTTGTGAATTTTTCTGACGTATGTTCTGTTACAGTTAAGTTTTTCTTAAGTACACTATTACTTGCCTACATAACCTGGCAGGAGTTTATTCACACGCCTACCTGGTCACACAATTAGCCACCAAACAGAAGACAAATGCCAAGAAAGGGAAGGATCCAAAAAATGTTTACTTAATGGTTCCTGTGTTTCTAAAACGCTGGACTCAGGTGCTCAGGTGGTGAGGTGAGCTGGTGACGTCATCACATTCTCCACTCAACAAGGCATTTCCAGGCTACAACACGGAGCAGCAGCTAGCAACAAATCACTGAGCGACTGTCCCATTGGCTGGTGTGACAACCTCCACTGCATGAGACTGGACTTTACAAAACTCCTGTCCCTTACTTGTCACAAATCCCTTGTGCTCATCCTTTCAAAAAACTACACTTCAGTGTATGTACCTCAAATTATAAGAAGACAAATACAGCTACGAAAGAAACAAAACAAAACAAAAAACCCCAAAGTACTGAAAAGATTTACAAATACTACAATAAAATCCCAGTAAAACATAATTTGGCCAACCCTTCTAAGCTTGTGGTAATAAAATCTGACCCAAACAAACTTGGTAATTTACAAGATTCAAATGAGAAAAAACTTAATGATTCTCAAATTGACAAAGACAGAACATTACAGCACTGACATCAGATTATTGTTGCTAAAAAGGAAATCCAAATGTTGAGCTTACCCATTTTTCAGGAGAGTTGACTAAAGCCCAGAAATGCATTAAGGCTAGTAATTATTCATTTACTATTTACCACTGCAGACCCATCCTGAGAGAATAAATGCATGCTTATTCATGTCCACCTGAAAGCACCATAAAGGCACCTATATGAATAGGTAAAATGGCACCTACACAGCTCGTAAACACCCAAGGAACACACACATCTCCCACTGTGCTCTGTGCCACCCAGTGCACACTCTTCTAGCCGACACCCTCTCCTTGCTCGTGTCATTAGATCCTCACTCGGCTCCACAAGAAAAGGCCTTGAAACACTGCTCCAAACACGATATCCTTAGATGAAAAACTTCAGTGTGGCTGTAAGCTTTATAATTCTCATCTGCCACAGAGAGAGCTCCAAAGGAATCCATCTTCCGTCTTCTATCCCCTCAAACAAACCTGATTTACAAAACACCGGTGTTCTGAGAAAGGTGGCTGTAAAAATATTTCTCCTGTGAAATCAATCCTATTTGTCCAGTAAATTTCATTAGGAAATTGGAAATACATAACACAACCCATGGAAATACACATTTAGGCAAGGAATAGCTTAAGACAGCGAAACGGAAGGCACCACAGAGCTTGGCTGCTTCATAGCCCTTTTTCAAAAACCCTGGAGCGCTCTTCCAAATCTAGGCAGTTCCTTCTGCCGCTCTAAAGGGGAACAAGGGCAATAAGGTGTTTTTACAGAACTTTATGGTACACTGGAGTTTGTTCTCACTAAGAAGTTTAATCCTCAGGAATTTTATCTATATGGGACTTACAAATAACAGAACCACCATTTCACGAGTGATTACGCAAAATACACATCGAAAAATTTCAACATCGTAAAAAAGCGTTTAGAAAAAACTCAGGTGAAAATCACCCATACCTGTGGAAGCGCGGTATTGAGCTGCCTCTGCAAGGAATCTCTTTCGTGACCAACCTCGTGTAACTTCCCCTGGGTTAAGGCCAGCGTTTCTTGGGTCTCTCTCAGAGTGTCAAGGAGACGGTCCCTCTCTTCCAGCATGGAGACCATCAACTGTTCAAAATGTGAATCTGCATCTGGCTGAGAAGGGGAGCTGGACCCATGGCTCCCACTTCCTCCTGGGGGGCCTTCTGCTTCACTGATGGTCGGCATCACCTCGCACATCATCTTGAAATGAAAGACCCAGACCACAGTCATCAAGTGCAAAATAAAGGCTTCCCCAAAGCTGCAACTTTATAGCTATCTGTAGCTGGTAAGTGAAAGGCTGACAGCCTCATTATTCCCAGATCTGACTGCTCTGCTCTGTACAGAAAAAAACTGGGAAAACATACACATGCATATACAAAGTGCCCAGAACACACAAGATGAAGACATTTAATACTGACAGTAATCCAGTGAAGGGGTAAAGACCAAAGAAGACAACCCTCACATAAAGAACAAACCCTGTGGCATTCTCTCTGCAAAGCTGTACTTTCTAGTTGTTGAAAACAAGTGTGCTTCTGTAACCTTTTTTTTTTTCCTTTCTATTTCCCGGTGGGGGAGAGAAAGTCAAAACACGTGCCATCCAATCATTTTTCAGGAAAAGCACAGAAGGAGCATACAGCCAGTAAAACTGACAAGTACAAAATCCATCAGGCATCTTAGAGGAATGTGTGCAGTCAGCTCCTAGGAAGGACTGACGGCTCCCTGAATTCTTGGGCTGGATTTGGTGAGCGATAAACGGAACTGGACTCGTTAAGGGCGCGAGAGGTGTTTTTCAACGGCTACAATGGTTGGTCAGTCAACCTAACACGTAAATTAACAGACCCCCCGCCCCCAAAAAATTCCACAATGGAAATATAGCAGGTCGAGACAGACGTGCACGGCGAGGAAGGAAGGAAAAATGAAAGGTGAGATTACGAGAGGCTACTAAGTGTCTCAAATATAATGACGGGGCGAGGGGCAGGGGGCCGGTTTCCGAGGCTGCCGCCGGTGCTCCAGGCTCGGCGGACCCCCGGGACGGAGATGCCCAGGACCGCATACCACGCACCTGACAGTGACAACGACTCTACCCCGCTCGCACCCGCACCCGGTGCTGCAGCAGCCCGGACGCCAGGGTGGCGAGAACGATTCACCACGGGAACCCAGCCTGGCTCGGGACTTCCCGCGGCTACAGGTCCTCGCCCCCGCGCCCAGCGCTGGGGTCCCCGGGGGCGCGGGTCACCTGGCGCTGGGGTCGGGGAGGGGGGGCGCACGGCCCCGAGAGCCCGTTCGCCGGGGGTCCCGCGGGCAGCGCCCCCTGCCCCAGCGACCCCGGGCCCCGCTGCACACCCTTCCCCCGGGGCTGACACTCACCAGCCGCGCGGCCCCCGCGGGGAGGGCGCCGGCGCCCGGGGCCCCGCTCCGCCCCAACCCTGTTTCAGTCCCCCTATCCCTTACCTTGCTCGCCGGCGGGAGCGGGCGAGGAGGCTCCGCGGCGGCTCGCGGGCGGCTGCTCGCTCCAGGCGAGCTCGGGGCCCGACGAAGGCAGCCCGCGCCCGCCGCCCGCCCCGCGCCCGCCGCCCCGCGCCCGCCGCCCCGGGCCCGCCGCCCCCAGTCACTAAGGCCGGCCTGCGGCCGGACACGGGCAGAGCACAGGAGGAGCGGGCCCGGCTGCGCGTCGCCGGCGTCAACGTGCCCGACGTCGGGCGCGTCGGCGCAGCGTCAGCACCGAGCGCCGCCGGCACGCCCCGCCCCGTCCCCCGGGGGAGGAACTCAGGGGGCGGCCGAGTGTGCAAGCACCGCCTCCTCAGGGGGGCGGGCTCGCCTCTCGGACGCCGATTGACTGGATACAGTAGAAGCCCCGCCCCCGGCCCCGCCCAGGTGGGTGAGCCTCGGTCGAGTCGCCGCTCTTGATTTCCGGCACCGGGCTCCGGGTTTTGGTTCTCTTTCCGAGCAGCGTCTTCCAACTCGGGGGCTGCCCCCAACTCTCCGCTTACAGCCGCGGAGGACACCGAAGGCCGTTATCGAGCGTCTGCTGGGTGCCAGGTTCTGAGCCCGACACTTCCCGAAGGTCACGGCTACACACCTTACGCCGGAGCGCACCCCAGTGCAAGTCACCTGTTCGCAGCCGGTCGGAGCCTGCGGTGTGGCCTCCGGAGCCTCCTAGGAACCGGTCCTTGCACGATTCGGAAGGACGCGGTTTCGACGCAAGACCCATTACCGAGCTTTACGTGCAGTACCTGGGGAGGCAGAGATGGGCAGCGTTTGATGTTGAGGCTCCTGGGCGCTGTGTCGAGAAGGCAGGCTTTGGAGCTAGGCACACCTTGTTCAACTTCCAGCAGATACTTCTCCCTGCGGTGTGGGCCTGGGCACCGCGGGGGAACCCACTTGTAAGATGGGAGAGTGAGTGATACAGACCTACCCCAGGGCTGTTATAAGAAACAGAATGTGTAGGGAGCACCTAGTCAAGGACCTGGCTGGGGAGGTACTCAGCGAATGGTGGTCATTTTTATCTTTCTCAACATTGTTATCCTTATTCATATCCATATTTCATCCTTGCGCAAGCTTTCAAAAATCCCTGCTGTGTGCCAAGTCCTGTGCTATATATTGCAGATGCAGAGATTAATAAATACACCTTTAATAAATTAAAGCAGATGCTCCCCACTCAAGGTCTGACTCCTGGATCACAAACTCTTGGCAAGACAAAATGTCCAGGCATTGTTGCCAAGTGACACTGGCTGCTGTCTCGCTAAGTCTAAGTAAAGGCTGCATGGTGGGGGAGGGGGGTGAAGCCTTCCAAGGTAGATTCCTTGATTCCCAGTTGTGAACTCACCAAAACAGGTGCTATGTCTGATTGGCTTTCTTACCTCCCAAGTCCAGGACCACACCTTTCATCCATGTATTTGTTCATTCAATAAATATTTGAATGACTCCACATAAATATGAATTTGCATCCCTGATCCAGGGTCTGTAACAGAGGAAAACATCCAGCTCTCCTCAAGTGTACCAGCTTAATTCATCCAGCCCATATTGGCACCATGCTCAGCAAGTACCTGCCTCCTAAAAAGTCAGCACAATACTAAAATTGTGTTCAACACAGTAGAATGTTCATTCACTTCATGAACATTTATAGAACACTGTGAGCCAGGCATGGCCTAGGTTTGGGGAACACAGGACTGCGAAAGACATCAATTCACAGCCTGGAGGGGAGAAGAGAAACAGACTATTACAATGTCTGTCCTATAAACAGCGTGTGACTTGGTGCCTTGGGACTGCAGAGGAAGGAGGAACCAACTCTCCATTTGGCATCACAGGGGCTTCACAGAGGGATAACATCTGAGCTGGGTCTCAGGATGAGCAGTTTTCCAAGCAGAGAAGGGAGAAGCCCATTTGGTATAACGGCAGGAAAATGAGAATCCCAGATTTCACTCATTTTCATGCATTCATTTCATTCCCTCAGATTGCAAAATCAGTTAAGAGGAAAATTGTAAGCAACCTCAAATGGCCAACAAAAAAAGACTGGTTAAGTCATTGCACTGCAAATGACAGAAAGCTTGATGACATTCAGAGGTATATTTTAGATGACTGGCAAAATTCTTTATCCTGACTGTGGTGGTAGGTACATGACTGCATGTGTTTGTCAAATTTAACAGAACTGTACATTAATGTGTAAACTGTGTCCTAACTTTAAAAAATTGAAGTATAGTTGATTTACAATGTTGTGTTAGTTTCAGGTGTATAGCAAAGTGATTCGGTTATGCATACATATATATCTATTTTTTTTTCAGATTCTTTTCCCTTATAGGTTATTACAAAATGATTAAGTATAGTTCCCTGTGCTATACAGTAGGTCCTTGTTGGTTATCTATTTTATCAACATATACCTAATTTTTTTAATGGGAAAAAAAACTTCAAAAAATACCAAGTTACACACAAGTATATAGAGTGTGAGCCCAAATTCAAAAAAGAAAAGTTTGTGTTTAGTTGAAGTCTGTATTATCGAAAATTTATTAGCTTGTATCTGAAAAATTCTAAATATTATTGATATTAATCAAAGTGATACAATTTTAATAAAATGAGTCTTACATGAAATATTTTTGAAAAGTGAAATTCAATTTTCACTCTCAAATTTGTAAAACAAAAACATGTATGTCTATATGTGAAAACATTGTTACTGAGTTCAGTTAGTTTCTTACATTTCTCTATATATGTATGTACAGAGATACTCCTAGAAAGAGTTAATGTCAGCCTGCTGGCAGGGGTTGTCTTTGAGGGGGACAATGGGTTGTTTTCACTTTCTTCTTTGTGCTAGTTTGTGCTTTCCAGATACTTTATCATGAATGTGCATTCTTCTTATCATTAGAGGAAAAAACCCCACCAGCGTTACTTTCAGAAAACCTAGGCAAGAACAAGCCATGGCACACTGCTTTCAGGAAGCTAAGATGACATTTTGGTGTAGTTATCTATATCACTCAACTAAACTCTTTCCCAGAAGTATTCACCTGAGAAATATTTCAGAGGCTTAGTCAGGAAAACAATGAACATGAGAAATGTTTTCCCTCCAATTCTTCTATTAAAGGCTAGATAAAATATGGGAGTACCGGTGGGGGCTAGAGTGTTTTTTACTGTGCTCAGAGTTGTGTTTTCACACATGTGCCCGCCAGCGTGGACTCTCCAGATGATGTAGCTGTCAACCTTGAGCGTGGCCTGGGCCACCTCCCCTTTCTAGAGAGGTAAGGGGCCCGGGAGGAGAGGTGAGATCAGAATGTGGCCTGGCCGCTATCACAGAGACCCAGGTCTACTGGAATATGTAAAGCAACCTAATGAATGGTGGTGGGACAATACTATTCGGGGTTGGGGTGGGGTGGAGAGGTCTGAGCTGGCCGTGGGTGATGCAGGACGTGGCTCTCCGTTTAAGAGGAGGAAACTGAAGCTCAGAGATGCAAACAGCCTTTGCCCAGCAGCACCCAGCTAATTTGGGAAGAGCTGGGACTGGAGCCTTGAATGAACGGGGGCGGTCCTAATGGCTGATCTCATCACTATGCTTGTGAGCAAGGATGGTCTCTTAAAGGCACCCCCAAAGAGGAAGCACTTTATCAGTGGGTCTCAGCGCTGGCCCAGTAATCCAGTCCCCTGCAGAGGAGGTGAGGCCCTGGGCTTCATTAGCTTGATGACTTTAGCCATTAGAACCAACCCTGTCTGGGTTTCCCATGCATCCCTGCCGAGGTGAGGAGGGGTTGACAGACACGGAGAAAGGGAAAGAAAGAAGACTATTCGTCTCCTTTCATTCTTAAGATAATTCCCCACACGGCTATTCCTGTATCCTTCCCACTATGCACATGAGGAAACTGAGGTCCCAGTGGCCACCAAGCAAGGAAGAACATCAGCCTGCCTGGTCCAGTTTCCACAGCAGTTCTGTTGCCCACAGTTGACCAGTTAGCTGGCGTTTTGGCCCATGACCGAGGCTGTCCGGAGCTTGGTTGGTGCGTGTCCATCCCCAGGAGAAGGAAGGAGAAAAAGCATTTACAGAGAACCCCTAACTCGTGTAGCCTCACTCAAGCCTCACAAGTGTACCTTCCATCCTTTTATGGATGCGAACGCTGAGACGCAGAGAGATCAGATCACCTGTCCAAGGCCCACAGTTTATGATTTGGTAGAACCTGGGGGTCTTGAACCCAAGACTGCCTCCAAAGCCAGTTTTCGTGCTGCTACAACAGAACGAGTCCCCAGGCCGCCAAAGCTGGGGACAAATCCCCTAGGCCAGGGCATCAAGGCACTAAACCTGATGCCCATCGAGGGTCTACGTGCCTCTCCACCTCCTGGTCTGAAACACGCCCCACTGTCCCAACACAGCGCTGGGCACAGGGAGTTACCAGCTCCTAGAGGACCTCAGAGCCTCCCACATGGACATGAAGATGTCCACCCCTTTCATCTGTGTAAGTTTATTTATTTATTTATTTATGGCTGCGTTGGGTCTTCGTTGCTGCGCGCAGGCTTTCTCTAGTTGCGGTGAGTGGGGGCTATTCTTCGTTGTGGTGCGCGGGCTTCTCATTGCGGTGCCTTCTTGTTGCAGAGCATGGGCTCTAGGCGCGTGGGCTTCAGTAGCTGTGGCACGCAGTCTCAGTAGTTGTGGCTCGCGGGCTCTAGAGCACAGGCTCGGTAGTTGTGGCACACGGGCTTCGTTGCTCCACGGCATGTGGGATCCTCCCGGACCAGGGCTCGAACCTGTGTCCCCTGCATTGGCAGGCGGATTCTTAACCACTGTGCCACCACGGAAGTCCCCGTGTACTTATATTTAAAAGCAAGTCATAAGCTCCTTGCAACTTGCTTCTCTTGACAACTTCATTATGCTCTTCAGATAGAGCCAATCTAATAAAAACGCCCAGCAATTGGAGGAAGAAGGGCCTGGGCAGGTAGTTCAGACTCTCCAAAGGCTCGGCTGGGGCCCCAGCCCTGACCTTTACCTTGACCTCGAGTGGAGTCCATAGCCATACGAAGCCTTGATCTCTTCATCTGTAGACAGGGATAATAACACCCACACTAACTATCACGCTGGGATGTTGTGAGACTCGTGGCTGGACATGAGAAGTGACCACCCTGGCAGCCCTGCTGGTTCCCTGCTGAGTCTGGTCATCAGGCCCCTCTTTGAAAGGCGCTTTTGCCTAGTTCAAGTCTTGGTCCTGCTTCTTTTGGACATGGCTGTGTATTCTTAGGCAAATCCTCTCTGGGCCTCAGTTTCCTCATTCCTGAAGTGCGGATGATAGAACCGCCTCATGGGGATGGCTCTGAGGGTTTTGCTAGTTGGGAAGGGCGATATAGAAGATCTCTATTATCACCTGAGGGGGTCCGTTTCATCCAGGCCATGCCCATCCACCCTGGAGAGAATCGGGATTGAGCTGAGTCCTCTGGTATCTCATTGTCCTTTGCCCCCGAAAGGCTATGAGAGGGGCTGGACCCTGATCTTGTCAATTCCACATAAGGGACAGTGCAGGGGCTTGTGGGGTTTTCCTCTCTGTCAGAAGAGAGAACAGCATGGGAGAAAGCCTTGTGGTTCTTCTTCCTATTTGCCCCCTGACCTTCAGGACATGCAGCCAGGAGCTGTGGCAGTGCCACAAGGGGAGACACTGCCCATTGGGTTTCGAGGCAGGAATTCTTTCCCACCATTTCTCATGAAAGTTATGTTTTTCCTAATCCCAAATAGAGATATCAGTCAAGACATCGAGACAAAGGGAAAAGCATTAAAATTCTCTTTGGAGAATGAAATAGTCAACATGAAGAGGTTACTGGTTGGAAAGAATCCATTGGTCAGGTCAAAAGCGAAGTCAGGAAGCGCTCTCATGTGGAGTTGAAGGATAAGGTTGAGATTTTGGGAACCAGGACAGAAGCACAGGGGCAAGAACCAGCCACTACGGAACCAGTCTGGCTTGTGGCTGCAGCACATTGTAACTGCCTGCTCCCGGCCCTGCCTGTGCCAGGGTGAGTCATTCATGTGAATAAAATAAACATGAATGAGCTTATACACACAGGATACTTCACACAAATCCTATGAGTGGCGTTCTGAGGAATAAACAAAGCCCTTAAATTGGCGAGTTTGTGATTCTGTGTAGCGCTATTAAACTTGCTCAGGGATCTCAGCGTCCCATGACTTGAATCCCACTCGGCAATACTTGCTGGTACTTCTCAGTGTTTGAATATTCACCGTAGTCTATGGTTTTGTGGAGCAGATGAAATAGTTTCACCACTAAAAAAGTGACCTCGTGGGGCTGGAGAACAGTATTCCATGCAAATAGAAATCAAAAGAAAGCTGGAGTAGCAATACTCGTATCAGAAAAATAGGCTTTAAAATCAAGACTGTTACAAGAGACAAAGAAGGACACTGCATAACAATCGAGGGATCCATCCAAGAAGAAGATGTAACAATTGTAAATCTATATGCACCCAACACAGGAGCACCTAAACATATAAGGCAAATGTTAACAGATATAGAAGGAGACATTGACAGTAACACAATAATAGTCACCCCATTTACGTCAATGGATAGACCTTCCAGAAAGAAAATCAATAAGGAAACACAGGCCTTAAGTGACGCATTAGATCAGACGGACTTAATTGATATCCCTAGAGTGTTCCATCCAAAAACAGCAAAATACACATTCTTTTCAAGCGCACATGGAATATTCTCCAGGATAGATCACATGCTGGGCCACAAAGCAAGCCTCTGTAAATTTAAGAAAATTGAAATCATATCAAGCATCTTTTCCGACCACAATGCTATGAGATTAGAAATCAACCACAAGAAAAAACTGCAAAAAAAGTGACCTTGTGGACGAACCTTGAGGACATGATGCTAAGTGAAACATGCCTGCCACGAAAGGACAGATTCCACATACAGGAGGCCCCTAGAGGAGTCAAGTCCATAAAGACACGAAGTAGGACATGGGGGCCAGGGGGAGGGGGAGGAGGATGAGGAGTGAGAGTTTAATGGGGATAGAATTTCAGTCTAGGAAGACGAAAAAGTTCTGGAGATGGGGAGTGGGGATGGTTGTACAACAACGTGAATGTACTTAATGCCACTGAGCTATACACTTACAACTGGTTAAGATGGTAACTTTTATATTCTATATAAATAGAATATAAAATAGAATATAAATAGAATATAAATTTATATTTTATATATATATATATATATATATATATATATATATATATATTTTTACCATAATAAAAAAAAAAGCAACCTGTACTCTCCTATTGCCCAACTCGAAGAATGCTTTGGACTCCTAAAAATCTGACCAACATCATTGTCAAGTGAAAGAAGTTTTTCTACAACTGGCATATTTGTCATGAAACAAAGGCTCTAGACTATCCAGGGCAATTAATCTTTCTAATATCATATATTTGTGGAATTATCTTTACATTTTTAATAATTTATTTTTTTATCAAAGAATAGTTGATTTACAATGTTGTATTAGTTTCTGGTGTATAGCAAAGTAATTCAGATATACACAGAGAGACAGATAGATAGATACAGATATAGATATAGATTCTTTTTCAGATTCTTTTCCATTATAGGTTATTACAAGATATTGAGTATAGTTCTCTGTGCTATAGAGTAGGTCCTTGTTGTTTATTTATTTTATACAGAGTAGTGTGTATATGTTAATCCCAAACTCCTAATTTATTCCTCCCCTCCTTTCCCCTTTGGTAACCATAAATTTGTTTTCTAAGTCTGTGAGTCTCTTCCTGTTTTGTAAATAAGTTCATTTGTATCAATTTTTTTTTTAGATCCACATATAAGTGATATCATATGATATTTGTCT
>NW_020838013.1:6667267-6705147 GCF_003676395.1 Aethalodelphis obliquidens | reverse complement strand
TCCGCGGCATGTGGGATCTTCCCGGACCGGGGCATGAACCCGCGTCCGCTGCATCGGCAGGCGGACTCTCAACCACTGCGCCACCAGGGAAGCCCCTAAAATGATTTTTAATTGGCATTTGTCTTTTGCTAATAGTCCCTTCTTTTTACGTTTTCTGTTATCCAATATCTACATCAGATAGAGATCCTTCCCACATGTTATTAAAATATGTAATATTGTCAGAATATATTAGTTTATAATAATAAGAAGCCACGAGTGTATGTTTTTTTTTTTTTTTTACAGAAAACCTCTGAACCTGCTTACTAGGGTCCATCATTATTGAAATCATATAAATACAGTGTTTTGAAACATAATTAGGGTTTGGGGAATTCTGATACCTCATTCCCAAGTCTCAAAGATGACTGTTGGGAATTTGGAAACCACGATTGCTGACTTACTGAGGAAGGAGGGTCACACTGAGAGGCTGTGCCACCCAGCACCCGTGCCCAGGGCCCTGGGAGTCAGAACAAGAAACGAGCGTGTTGTTTGAGCTCTTTCCTTGAATGAATGAATGATCTCACTGCAGCCGGCAAAGCCTTTTCTTTCTTCCTGACACTTCCTTAAAATCACTTTAACTTTGATAGATGACATGACAACTGTGGGGCGTGGCCATTTTTATCCATTTCATTCATTTATTCAACAGACGTGATCATGTCGAGCCACTTGAAATCAGACAGTAAATCAGGACGGCAGAGCTGTGTCCAGCGTCGAAACAGACAAGCAAACAAAAACTGCATCTGGTTTGAAAGTCATACGTGTTGCAGCCATGAATGGCTCTGGAGACGGGCTCGCAGCAGTTGGATCCCCTACATCGAGAAGTAGCGTTGAGGTTGCCCCGTGGCTGAGAGCTCCTCTCTGCCCTTCTGCTCCCCACCGTTACCGTTACATGGGACGGGAAATGAGTTTCCCCAGGGAGAAGCCAGAGAGAGGTGGACAGACATGAACTCAGCGTCGATTAACGGATGAGTCCGTGTGTCAAGCTCAGAGCTCTTAGGTGCATTTTGGATCTTTGCCTTGGAGGGTCTGGTTGTCCATCTTCACTGCTAACACCAAGTTAATTTGGAATCAAAGGCTTAGCATTTCATGCAAAAAAACCCCAAAAAACAAAAAAAAAAGCTGAAAAACTTTTTCTTTGAGATTGGCATGTGTTTTAGTTTGCTAGAGCTGCTGTAACAAAGTTCCACAGCCTGGGGGGCTTAAACAGCAGACATTTATTGTCTCCAGTCCTGGAGGCTGGCATCCCAGATCCAGGTGTGGGCAGGGCTGGGTCCTCCTGAGGCCTCTCTCCTCGGCCTGTAGACGGCCATCTTCTCCCTGTGTCCTCACGGGATCGTCCCTCTGTGTGAGTCTGTGTCCTTTTCTCCTCTTCTCATAAGGACATCAGTCCTATGGGATTGGGACGCGCCCTAGTGACCTCATTTTTCTTTAATCACTTCTTGAAAGACCCCAACTCCAAATACAGTCACATTCTGAAATGCTGGGGGTCAGGACTCCGACACATGAATTTGGGGAACACAGATCTGCCCATGACAGCCTGCCTCAGCAGCGTCCTTGGTTATGAGGTAGATACACCAGTAATCTCCCCCCACCTTCAGTGTTAACTTCCTGCCTATCACATTTCCATTTACAAGGTCTGACCATTGACTAGTCCAAGCTGGAACGGCCAGGGTGGACTCAAGGACTGCAGCATACATTTTACCCCATTGAGAAACTTGTTTTAAAAAGGAATCTGGTAATACCCGAGCTGGGGGCGGTTCTCAAATCCCCATTTTTTAATGATATTTTTTACTACTATGCCTGAAGAACACCTACAGTCGTTTCTTTACCCCACATTGGTGAGTCTGTAAACGGTTAATGACAATTTGCCTTTACGTGTAGCTTCTGGAAGATTTCTTCAACCTGGCTTCTGACGTTGTCTAATTGTGTGTGTGTGGTTTTTGTTGTTGTTTTGGGGTTTTTTTTGGCTGCGCTGCGTTGCTTCTGGGATCTTAGTTCCCCGATCAGGGGTCGAACCCGAGGTCCCAGCAGTGGAAGCACCGAGTCCTAACCGCTGGACCACCAGGGAATTCCCATCATCCTGTGTGTTTATACCACGTTTAGGGAGGCACCTGTGATTTTCTTGTGCTGTATAGATTTTCACACATCTGATGTTCATTACAGGCCGCTTCTCTAGATAGCATGTAAGTTTAGGTCAAAATAGCAGGTTTTAGCAGGTGAGTCAGATCCAGTGTGAAAGGAAAAGCATCCCCACATATGAGGCAAACTTACTTCCCACAAATGGAGCCTTGACCGCCTGCTGCAACCCCACGGTGCCCCTGCCCCACCCCACCCTCCTCACCGACCCTGCCTCAGCTCCTCCGCTGCCCGCTGCCCAGGCAACCCCCTGGCCGTACCTTCTCCTGGCCCGGATGAGAAGGTGCTGTTGGCAGGGGTGGCTCCCAGCTTGGCAGGGACTGACGGGGCGCACGGTCACCGTCTTCTCCGGCCCAGCGTCCTCAGGACCTGCTGGCTGCGGTTCAGGACGAAGAAAGGGAAACGAGGCCCATTTCTTGGGCAGTGGGTGTGGGGATTTTTTTTTTTGGATCAAAATATTTAGACCTGAGTAATGCCTTCCTTGACCCAGGCAGCAGCAGAGTGTGTGAACACCCATGAAGGCTCCAGGCAGGGTGTGAGGGGCAGGGCTGTGAAAAGGAGTTTGCCAATTCCCGGAAGAAGCCGGACAACTGGAACACAAATCCGCCCACGCTGTGCTGGGAGGTGCTGCCCCAAGGGATTTCTAAGAGCTGAGCGCCAAAGAAAAGCCGGGCAGGCTCACAGCCGGAGTTCTGGGAAGTGCCCATCCCAGGGCCTGTCCGTCCGCGGTAATTAATTCACAGCGTTGGCTGGTCTGGGCTTTCACACCGGGCAGGATGGGAACACGTGGGATCTCTTTCCCGGGCTTCCCAGCGTGGGAGTTGTAGGCAGAGGCTTTGCACAGGGAGGATGGAGGAGGCATGGGGGAGGGCCCAGGGCAGGGTCTGCTCTCGGTCGGGAGGCGGGGCCTGGCAGCACTCTGCCCCTCTGCCTGTCTCTCTACCTTGATCTCCAGCACCGAGCAGGTGGGCAGTCATCACCTGTGGAACAGCTGCTGTCCCCGGAAGGGTCCCAGGGAGCCCATGTGGAGCAATTCCTTCCCCCTGGACGGGTCGGGTGCCTCACTGCGACGCAGCCCACCCTGCAGGCTCCCTCGGACCAGGGTTCGGATCACTCACACCTGACCTCATTCATTCAGGGCACAGTGATCTCTCGAGGGCCTACAGGGGCGGAAGGAACCGGACAGGCAGGATCCTGGGGAGGAGATAAGCCTTAAAGAAGTAATTACCCCAGCATTTCTTCAATCACATGGTGAGACATGCCCCGCTGGAAAGGATGGGAGCAAGGAGGGCTGACAGCAGTGGCAGCGCTGCTCTAACCTAGTCTGATGGGGGAGGGTGGTGGGCAAGATGGCGGTGCTGTGGCCGCCAGGTGCAGGCGGGGAGACCTGGCTGCGCCTCTGTGCTTGGCCCATCTTAATAAGCCTGAGAGGGCTCCTGAGTGAGCCTCCAGCAGCCCCGACCGGACCCCATCTCCTCCATCCCATTGAGCAGCTGGGGGACCTCAAGGCGTAAGATGTGGTCCCACCCTGAAAGGAGAGGCCATGCCAGAAACATTCCCACTCTACGGGGTACCCTAGACTTTTGCATCAACACCTCCATCGCTAAGTAAATATCGAGCACCTTCCTCTATGTAACGGTGGGCGGGTAGATCTGTCCTGGTCCCTGTGAATGCAATCTTACTTAGAATAAGGGTCTTTGCAGATGTAATCAAATTAAGGATGTCAAGATGAGACCATCCTGCATTTAGGGTGGGCCCCACATAGAATGACTGTGTCCTTATAGAAAGAGGAGAGGACGCAGACACACAGGGGAGAAGGCGTGTGAAGACGGGGGCAGAGATTGGAGGGATGCGGCTGTAGGCCCTGGAGCGCCAAGGGGTTTGGGCCACCCCAGGGAGCTAGAGGAGCGGCGTGGGGCAGATTCTCCCTCTGAGCCTCGAGAAGGAGCCAACCCTGCCCACACCTTCATTTCGGATTTCTGGCCTCATTTCTGGTCTTCGTTTTGGATTTCTGGTGTTGGAGGTGCTTGATCAAAAAGTCTAGGGCCGGGACTTCCCTGGTGGCGCAGTGGTTGAGAGTCTGCCTGCCGATGCAGGGGACGTGGGTTCGTGCCCTGGTCTGGGAAGATCCCACATGCCACGGAGCAGCTAAGCCCGTGCGCCACAACTACTGAGCCTGCGCTCTAGAGCTTGCGTGCCACAACTACTGAAGCCTGCGCACCTAGAGCCCGTGCTCCGCAACAAGAGAAGCCACCGCAAGGAGAAGCCCGCATACAGCAACGAAGAGTGGCCCCCGCTCGCCACAACTAGAGAAAGCCCACGCTCAGCAACGAAGGCCCAACGCAGCCAAAAATTAAAAAATAAATGAAAAGAAAAAAGAAGTCTAGGGCCCCCAGGATAGGAGAGAATACATTTCTGTTGTCATAAGCAGTCCAGTTTACTACAGGAAACAAATACATTAAACATTCCCTACCAACGTCCTACGTGCGCTCTAAGACCACAGAGCAGCTGGCACGAGGCAGGAGGAACCCAGGAAGAGGGGAAGATAAAAGTGAAATCCAGGGTCTTGGTTACCTGTGGGGTGGGGTGCAGGGGAGCCGGGCATGAGGTGCACTAGAAGGCGTGATTAGTCCTGGCTTGTTTTATTTCTTAAGTGGTCGGTGGTACGTGGGCGTCCATGTTATCTCATTATTTTCACCTCTGTTCTTTTGTATAAATGAACTATTTCATAATAGACGTTTTTTCAGAGGGCGAAGGATTCAGAGTCAGGTGCTGAGTTCATTTTCTGCGCATTCCAGCCTGCGGTTCAGGATGCTCACTTGGGGGTAAGTGGTGGTGGGGAGACCGGAGTGCTTGGCTCAGGTGGGCACACCTTATTGGATGCCCCAGGGGCCAGGGTGGGACCCCAGCTCCAGTCACACAGCTGGTCCCTGTGGCAGTGCAGGGTCTTTCCAATAAGAGAGGAAAAGACGGGTCCTTTTTGTCAAATAATTTAACACCTGTTTACATTTAACTTAGACCTTTGTGCAAATATCTTAAACCCAGATGGGGTTTAAGACAAAAGACATGCTGTCCTTGTTTAAAGGCTTGTGTGCTGGGGAATTCCCTGGCGGTCCAGTGGTTAAGACTCCGTGCTTCCACTGCAGGGGGCACGGGTTCCATCCCTGGTCGGAGAACTGAGATCCCACTCAGTGCTCTTTGCGCCCCAGTCTCCATCCCTGTGGGTGGCAGAAAAACAGGTTCTCTCGCCCCTGACCTATTTCTCTCTGTGTAAGATTAATATTACCTCTGGGAGCCGGAAGCTGAGCTGTGCTTCTGCTCCCCACATGGGTGCTTTCCTCCTTGCAGTGCCTTCCAGGAATACCTCCAAGTACTGGCCGGCGTCTGCAGGATGGGGGCAGGAGTGGGGACCGCCGTGAATCCCCCTCGAGCCCTGTCCCTCAGCCTCAACCCAACAGGCCACCCTGGCTCAGGAAAGCCCGCCCGCAGCAGCCCAGGCTGAGTCAGATCGTGTTCCTCCCTGGTTTCTGACACACTTGGAATGAAATCCACAACTCACCCAGCAGCAGTCACACTGGCTGCCTTAGTGGCTCTCAAACCTGCCAGGCTGGTTCCTGCCCCAGGGCATTTGCACTGGCTGTTCCTCTTTTCCCAGAACTCTCTGACCTGACCTCCCACACAGCTGACGTCTCCCAGTCTCTGAGTTGTCGTGCCATAGAGTCACCTCTTCCAGGAGGTCACCCCGCCAAGGAGCCCCTCTCACCCTGCTTGCCTCTCCTGCCCCGTCCCTCACACAGCTCTTCGTGCAGCTCCTGGCTGTGGTCCCAGTGGGGAAGGGGGAAGCCGGGAGCCTCAGTCAGTGAGGCGATGAGCTTGGTCCTGGGAGAGGAGGGAGAGAGAGGTAACCAGGCCAACTCCCATCCCAGCTACAGCAAGTCTATGAGGTTCCATGGGCCCAGGTGCCGAGGACACAGGCAGGGCAAGAGGACATGGCCTCGGCCCTCGAGGAACCCAAATCCCCCGTGGGTGTAGACAGAGTGCAGGGGAAAGGAGGTGGTGGGGTCTGGGAGCCTGGGGGAAGGCACCACCTCTGGCCCAGGAAAAGCAGGGCAGTCTTCCTGGAAGAAGCAACATCAAAGGCAGTACAGAAAGGACAAGTAAGAGTTAGTCATGTGAGGAGAGTGGGGGAAGAAGGTCCATGCAGAGGCACCAGCAGCGCAAAGGCTGGGAGGAGGGTGTTCACTGAGGCTGGGGCGTCTACTGGACACTTCACCCCCTCTTCCCAAAGATGGGGGGTACTCAGATTTGCTCTGCCTGAGGGAAGGGAAATTCCTCAAAAGGGAGAGGTGGGGGACTTGCCTGGTAGTCCGGTGGTTAAGATTCCGTGCTCCCAATTCAGGGGGCACGGGTTCCATCCCCGGTTGGGGAACTAAGATCCCGCATTCCGCACAGCGCGGCCAAAAAAATTAAAAATAGATAAATAAATAAATAAAATTGAATTCCCAGATGACAGCCCCCAAAGATGCACTTATATATGGAAAAAAAAAGAGGGAGAGGGGGCTTCCTCCCTCCCACCCCCTTTCCTGGGGCCCCCTGGGACAGTGAGGCGGGCCCCCAGCCGGCCGCCAGGAGGAGCGGGGGCAGGGTGGGGGTGGCTCTGCCCCTTTCCCACGCCTGCAGGCTCCTCCCGCTGCAGCTGTGCCAGCTGGGGCTCCAGAGGGGTGTGGGAGCAGAGCCGCAGGTTCCCACCCACTGGCCAAGCGGCAACCTGCCTGGGGATGACAAGTTACAGTCTCTTGTGAGAAAGAGATTAAGGACTCAGAGTAAAAACTGAAGAGACCAAACCCATCCAGAGCAGCAAACCTCCCTGGTGCGGCGTGGCGAGCCAGGCGGAGCCAGGAGTGGCTCCTCTGGGCTTTGGGCTGAGCTAAGGCCGTCTGGGGCAGGCGGTGGAGAAGGAAGGGCAGGCTGACCGGCGGGGCCAATGCACTGGGCCTGGGGGACGCCTGCTGGGCAGACACAAGGACCGTGGCAGCCACACGGAGGTCTGGATTCCCAGCCCGCCCGTGCAGGTCCGCTGTGATTATTATTATTACGATGTAGTCTCCCTCATTCCTTCCACACTCAGGGAGTCGGGGGTAGGGGAAGGGACGGGTTTCCCTCTCAGTGGCTCCACGTGTTGCCTCGTCCTGCGTGGGGAGCGTGAAGGTGGTGAGTATTGGGGTGAACAGCATCAGGGGTGCCCCTTCTCCGACACTGGGGACCTCGGCCAGATCAAAGGCCCAGCGGTAGCCAGGAGGCTGGCCCCAGTCACCGGCTCACTTAACAGGTACTCCGAATGCCTGTTACATGCTGGCACTGTCCTGGGGGCTATGAGTGTCACGGTGAACAAGAGTAGGTGTGGGTCCCTAATTTGGAGGGGCTTCCGGTCCTACAGGAAGCACTGACAGCATCAGAGAAGCAATGCATCAAAAGAGCCACTGACTACTCCACTGGCCTCAAAGATTGCTCCAAGGCCAGTGTGCGAAAGTTAAAACCAAAATCCCGTGCGGTCTGGGTTTTCCCCAAGCAGTCCCCGGAAACTGCTCTCTTCCTGGAATCCAGAGCCCCGGCTCAGCGCATCTCTTACTTGGTACCCACGGCACTCTGCCCTGTTCACCCCACACCCTCCTCCCCCTCCCAGCTGTGGCCAAACCCCCGGTCGCTTTTTAGGGCTCCTCACCCTACGGCGACCCCCTTAAACATGGGGATCCCATGAGGCTCCATCCCGAGCCCTCCTCTCCATCTGTACTCCCCGGGGAATCACATCCTTTCCTGAGGTTTCAATGACCATCTAGACAGTTATATGGTCCCTGTAGTGGGTTGAATCGTGTCCCCCCTAAAATTCACGTTTACCTGGAACGTCAGCATGTGAGCCTATTTGGAAATAGGGTCTTTGCAGATGCAGTTAGTTAAGATGGGGTCACACTAGAATGGGGTGGGCCCTAAGTCCAGAGACCGACATCCTTGCAAGAGGACCGAGTGAAGACACAAAGGGGAGAAGGTCAAGTACCAGAAGCGGGCAGAGGTCGGAGGGATGCAGCTGTAACGCAAGGTACACCAAGGATCGCCGGAAACCACCAGAGGCTGGAAGACCAAGGAAGCATCCTTCCCTGAGTCTATGGAGGGAGCACGGCCATGCTGATCCCGTGATTTCGCATTTCTGGCCTCCTGAACCACGAGCGAATAAATTTCTGTTGTTTTAAAGCACCCAGTTTGTGGTCACTTGTTATGGCAGCTCCAGGACTCCCATGCAGCCTCCAATCTGTCTCCCACCATGACCCTGAATGTCACCCCTGCATTTCCACCTGCCTACCAGACGCTCCTCTCTCGACATCTGTTCCTATTCCGGAACTCCTCGTCTGGGGAACCGCATCCGTGCTGCCCAAGCCAGAGCCCCAGCCGTCCCCCGGACTCGTCCCTGCCCTCTACCCCGACATACAATGACTCACCAAGCCCTGCACATTCCACCTCCCGAATCTTCCTTAAAAGCCAAAGAGATGTAACCAAATGCAATCCTGGAAACTTGACGGGTCCCTGGATTTCAAAACAAACAAAACCCAACTCAGAAAGACATTCCTGGAATACCTGGGGAAATCTGAACTCGGACTGGACACCAGATGCCATCCTGTTGAACTTCCAGTGTGATACTGGTCTTGTGGTTAAGGAGGAAAATGACCTTACGCGGGGAGATGCAGCTGAAGGGCCCTGGGGCAAAGCATTGTCATGACTGCAATTTCAAGTGGTTCAGAAAAAGGAAATCTACCTGTCTCGCTATCTATCTACTGAGCGAAGGCAAAAGAGGAACACGGTAATAACTGTTGAATCAAAGTGGAGACTGTGGTCGCCAACTGTTCTTCCAACTTTCCTGCAGGATGAAGAGCTTCATGATAAAGAGTTGGGGGCAATCTTCTGATCTCACCCTGTTCTCTCGACCCCGCTGCCCGTGCCCTGCTCAGCCCCCATCACCTTCTCCTGCCCCAGGCATCTCTGCTTCAGCTTTCCAGCGGGCTCCCTTGTGCTCACCCCTGCCTCCCATCCCTCCAGCCCACTGTCCACAGTGCCGCCAGACTCAGGGCTCCCGACCCAGACCCTTATCATGCCCTTCCTTGCTTGACACCCTCCAAGCCTGCTCTTGGGACAAAGTTCAAATTCCTCATGTGACTACGAGGTCCCTTGTCACCTCTCCAGGCCTGTGTTTCTCTCAACTTCAAGCTCAATGCTCCATCGTGTTCTCCGCACTGACCTTACCTCCCACCCTTTGCAGGGAACACGCCTCCTTCCTTTACCTGCCTGTGCCACCTTCAGGTCTCGACTTAGATGCTGCCTTTCTGTAAGTCATGCGCCACCTCTGTGTGCTCCATGGCGCGCACTTACTCTGTACATAATCTAGCAAAGCTCGAATGCTGTAAATATTTTCTGGTGGTGTCTCTCCCCCGCCTGACAGTTGTCCCCATGAGGGGAAGGACTGGGATTGTTTTGTCATTATCTCCTGCCCTCCTGGCAGAGGCCCTGGCACATTGTAGGTATGCAATAATTGATGAGTGGATGGCTGTATTGGGGCTGGATGGGTGGATGGATGGATGGATGAAATAGGACAAGCAAAGGTGTCACGAGACCCTGGAGGAGGTGGGGATCAGGTTTAACTGAAGAAGTCATATTAGAGGAGCTGAGAGGGCAGCATTTTGATGAAGCTGTGATTTGGTGAGCACTTCTTTGCTGGACACTAGACCGGGTACTTTACGTAAAATCTCCCTTCATCCTCGTGGCAGCCTTTGGAGTGAGATATCTTTCCCTTTTCTAAGTCTTATTTCATTAGGAATTATTATTTTAATAAAAATTTTATTGGGAGGCACATAGACACACTATATAAAATAGATAAACAATAATATATAAAGTAGATATACTGTACAGCACAGGGAACTCTACTCAATATTTTGTAATAACCTATATGGGAAAAGAACTTGAAAAAGAATATACATATATTCCTATACACACACACACACACACACACGTGTATGTATATATAACGGAATCACTCGCGGTACACCTGAAACTAACACACATTGTAAATCAACTATACTTCAATTAAGAAAAACTATAAAAAATTATCAAAAAATCTTTAAAAAATTAAAAAAAATTAATTAACGAACACTTGCATATAACACAGCATTGAAAAGGTACAAAAGGATAGACAGTGAAAAAGAAGATTTCCAAGCTGCTGAGTTCCCAGACTGCTGTGGACACAGCAGGATTTCAATCAATATGCATTGAATTGAATGACATTTTACATCTGAAGAAACTGAAGCTCACAGAGGTACGGGAATTTGCCCGATGTCTCACAGCTTGATACGAAGGCAAAGTCAGGATCATAATCAGGTTCCTCTACCTCCAAACCTGCCCTCTCAGCCTAGGAGGAGAAATGGAGGGAGGAGGGCGGACATGGGGGGAATCACAGACAAAGGCTCAGAGGCAGGAAAGCTGGGGCACGTTTTGGGGACGGGAGGAATTTGGCCAGAGGAGAGGGCTTGTGTCAGGAAACGGGATGAAGCTGGAGTTGGCACAAGGCCTTGAATGCCAGGCTCGGGAGCAGGCACAGCGCTGGAAGCCGTGGCAGAACCAGGCGGAGGACAAGGGCAAAGGTGGTGTTTTTGGAGTAGGGGTGGCAGGAGGCTGGGGCAAGGCAGGAAAGCTGATTTTCCGGAGCGAAGTGAAAACAGCTGCAGAGAAACCAGCCAGACAGAGAAACTCGCCTCAGCTGGGATGCCTGCGCCTGGTCCTACCTGCTCATCCTCCCTGCGAGGTCATTAATCACCTCCTGGCCCAGGGAAGACACATGCCACCCTGCCCATGGGGCCATGGCAGTGCCTGGCAGAGACCGGGTGGCACCAGGGCGGCTGCTCCCTCTGAGCGCTGACTCACAGGGTCAGGGTGCACAGCCTGGTTTTGGAGGCTCACAGGGATCCCGCGGCCACTGTGGGAGAGGCGAGGGGTGTCTGAGCCCCTCTGTCCTTCCTCACGGAGGTGGGAGGGTGTATTGACTTAGAATTAGGAGTCCTAGCTCCTGGTTCTGGCTTTGCCACCAAACAGCTTTGTGACGTGACCCAGAACAAAGTTCCCTGCCTCTCTGAGCCTCGGTCTTCCCTTCTGTGAAATGGGATGATGTCTCTCTCAGGGATGCTGAGAGCAGCAAGGACACACTGCACGTGGCACCTGGGAGGCACGCAGTGAGCGTTAGTCCCAGTCTCTCCTCTTCCCTGGGCCTCAATCTCCACCTCTTTGAAATGAGGTTGATGGCCGAGGATGGTGGTATAGCTGTGGGGCGCTGCCGGCTGAGCCTGCGCAGAGGCGGAGTGTGCACCGGTTCCGCCCTCGGCAGCCTTTTGCCTGTGTGATTTGCTTACGGGGATGAAATCTGCAAGGAGGAAACTTCATAGGGGTGTCAGGGGCTCGAGACTTGGGGAGGGGATGAGGAACAAGGTGCCCTGGGCTCCCCAGGGGCCAGCGTCATCTGGGACAGCAGTGTTCAGGGTGGTTGTGGGGGGACCGTCCCTAGGGAGTGTCTGGGAAATGCAGGGTGGCAGGTTGCTTGTTATGGTGATTGTGGGTTCTACTGGGCATTTGGTGGGGACAGGGGCAAGGTGCTAGATTGTTCTAGACACTGCATTTCCGGAGAGTGAGAAGGGCTTTACGGGTTGCTTGTTATAAAAAGCTGGCACTGGAATTCTGACACAGGCTACCATATGGATGAACCAGGAGGACATGGTACTGAGAGAAACAAGCCAGGCATAAAAGGACAAATCCTGCAGGATTCCACTCATATGAGGTTCCTGGAGCCATCAGATCCACAGAGACAGACAGGAGGGTGGTGGGGCCCGGGGCTGGGGGAGGGGAGGGGGTGCGAGTGTTTCATGGGGACAGAGCTTCAGTCTGGGAAAATGGAAAGTTCTGGAGACGGAAGGTGGAGATGGTTCGCAGCAACGTGAATCTACTTAATGCCACTGAACCGTGCGTGTAACGTGGCTGAGATGGGAAATTCTATGTTACGTGTATTTTATCGCAATTAAAAACGTGTGGGCATGAGGTGCGGAACCGCTGATTCCGATGCTAAAGGTCGAGCCGGCAGGGGACCATGGGAGGATTTTACAGTTCGGGGTGACAGGACTGTAGTTAGTGTCCGGGGGAGTCAAGGCCCACCCTGTCCTGATGGCGGGGGGTGCGGTGGGGTGGGTGGGAGAGAGAGAGGGGCCCAGAGGTCTTGCCCACCTCTCCCTCCACCACCCACTCAAGGAGAGAGGCTTCCTCCTGATCCTTTCTCCCTGATGTGACACAGAGCAAATGCAGCTGGGACCTGCGCAGATTACAAAGTGGGGGGAGAAGTCACACCTGTGAAATACCTGGTCTTAAATGAGCGTTTAATTTTTTTAAATTAAATTATTTTAAACATTTATTTTATTGTGGTAGAGTTGATTTACAATGTTGTGTTAATTTCTGCTGTACAGCAAAGTGGTTCAGTTATACATATATATATACATTCTTTTTCATATTCTTTTCCATTATGGTTTATCACAGGATATAGAATACAGTTCCCCATGCTATACAGTAGGACCTTGTTTTTCATCCGTTTTATATAAAACAGTTTGCATCTGCTAGTCCCAAACTCCCAGTCCTTCCTTCCCCCACTCCTCCTCCCCCTTGGCAACCACAAGTCTGTTCTCTATGTCTGTAAGTCTGTTTCTGTTTTGTAGATAAAGTTCATTTGTGTCATATTATAGATTCCACGTATAAATGATATCATATGGTATTTTGTCTCAGTCTGACTTACTTCACTTACTATGATAATCTCTAGGTCCACCCATGTTGCTGCAAATGACATTATTTCATTCTTTTTTATGGATGAGTAATAGTCCACTGTCTATATGTACCACATCTTCTTTATCCATTCCTCTGTGTGGCATGTGGGATCTTAGTTCCCCAACCAGGGATCAAACCCATGCCCCCTGCATTGGGAGCACGGAATCTTAACCACTGGACCTCCAGGGAAGTCTTACATGCACTTTTTTTTTTTTTTTTTTGCAGTACGCGGGCCTCTCACTGTTGCGGCTTCTCCCGTTGCAGAGCACAGGCTCCGGACGCGCAGGCTCAGCGGCCATGGCTCACGGGCCCAGCCACTCCGTGGCATGTGGGATCTTCCCGGACCGGGGCACGAACCCGTGTCCCCTGCATCGGCAGGCAGACTCTCAACCACTGTGCCACCAGGGAAGCCCCTACATGCACTTTTTAAAGAGTAAAATCTTTTCTTTTTTCTGCCATGGTTGGTAAGTCAGAGAGAGGAGCTGAATGGGCCGCCTGAACAAGGGGGGTGTGGGCAGAACTAGGGGGGATGCTAGGGTGGGTGTAGCTAGGAGTGGTGGTGGTGTGTATGTGTGTGACCTGCAGCTGCTGTAACAAATGACCCCACAAACTGAGTGTCTTAAAGCAACAGAAACATATTCTCACACAATCTGGAGGTGAGAAGTCCTAAAATTAAAGTGCTGGCAGGGCTGGTTCCTTCTGGAGGTTCTGGGGGAGAATCTGTCCCACGCCCCTCTGTAGCTTCTAGAGGTTGTGGAAAATCCCTGGCATTCCTGGGCTTGTAGCTGCATCCCTCCAACCTCTGCCTCTGTCCTCACACAGTGTTCTCCCCATGTGTCTCTCTGTCCAAATTTCCTCTTCTTAGAAGGATACAAGTCATTGGACTTGGGGTCCACCCTACTGCAATATGACCTTGTCCTAACCTAGCTACATCTGCAAAGACCCTATTTCCAAATAAGGTCCCATTTGGAGGTCGCAGGTGGACGTGAATTTTTTCGGAACGCTATTCAACCCAGTAGAGGGTGGATCATGGAAGATACCCCAGGCCAGGGTCCACTGCCTCTGTGGCCTTTCATGCTCTCTGTGATCAGGGGTCAGGCTGTCACTGAGCAGGAGGGCCCTATGGGGTCTCCCTGGAACAGACAGCACCCCTGTCCTCCACCTGCCTCTCGTCTGTAGAAAAACTTTAGCCTCTGAGGCCTTTTCTGAGTTCCAAAGAATAAATTTAATTTAATCAGGGAAATGAGAATATGCAGAAACAAAGGAAAATAGTCAAGCAAGACAAAATAATAATAGTTTAGCCATTAGACAGAGTCAAGGACCTTTACTTCCTCCTCAAGGGCTAGAGATCATATTCTGAGCCACATCCTTTGAGCTGTTTTGCAGAGACTGAAACCCCAGCAGGTGGAAGAAGTTACCTGCGTGCTGACCACCAGCGTGGAGACCCTGACTGGCTGGAACCAGAAGGCTGATGACACTGACTCTTGGTTAGCTCACCACCAGCCAATCAGAAGAGCGTGCACGAGCTGATACACACCCCACAACCCCTTCCCAGCACGTAACCCCTTCCTCTTTTCCCTATAAAATCTCTGAGCAAAACCTGGGGAGGGAGGAGCTGGTTCTTTGGGACATGAGTCCACCTTCTCCCCAGGATTGCCAGCTTCCTCAGTAAAGCTGTCTTTCCTTCTACCCAGCACTTGTCTCTCAGTGTTGGATTAGCCGAACCTGAGGCTGGCAACAAAGAGGGCTGCCAAGATGGATCCGGAAGGCCGTCCAATAAGGACATACTCTGGCCCCTACCGTTGACAGTTTCCCTTCAGCAGAAATTCTTAATTCAGTGCTGCTGTGTCAGAGGGGAGATGAAATCAAGCCACAAGGCTCTCCAGGACCTGGAAGGGACTGTTTACGGAGAGGCTGTCACACCGATGGTGGAGGCTGAGCCCTCCAGGTGGGGCAGTGTGGCCACCACGTGCTCACCCGGTGTAACGGAAATGCCCCTTGTGAATGCCCAGCTCCCATGTGGTGTCGCTGAAGCTCACCTGGCCTGGGCTAAGTGCCCTGGAACTCCTTCCGCCGGGCGTAGGGCCACTCCAAGTGAACTAACAGATCCTTACTTCTTCCAGCTGTCTCATGGGAGTTGACGCCTGTGGATTTTGAACAGGATGTAAGCTGACCAAGGAAGGGTAGGAAGGGAGCCAATCAATCATCGCTGTAATCACCACAGAGGTTACTTTTTAGGCACCTATGCTGTTTCAGGTGTTTTCCACCTAGAAACCCTCCTGGGCCCCCCTGAGGCCAGCATGAGTGTTATCATCTGTGGCAACTGTATTTTCCAAAAGAGGGTTGCAACAACATCTCCTGTCCCACAGGCTCTTCTAGAACCTTCCCACTGTCCCACCAAGGAGTGGGGTCTAATTCCCCTGCCCTTGAACCTGCATGGGCTGCGGATTCACACTGGCCATGAGCCCCGAGACACTCGTAGGTGATTCAGCCACCCTCGTGCTGCCATATTGGGAGGAAGCCCAAACTGGAGGCCTGGAACCAGAACCAGTCCACTGAGCCCTCCTGAGGTCTGACCCACAGGAACCCTGGCAGACAGGACATAACTGGTAGTTTAAGCTGCTAAGTGTTGGGGTCGTTTGTTACACAGGAATAGATCACGGCCTCAAAGCCAGTTTCTCAGTGAGGAAGATGAGGCTCAGAGAGCTCGGGTAAACTTGCCCAGGGCCACACAGCAAATGCACAGGAGAGTTTGAGTTCAAACCTAGTTTGATGACTTCAAGGCCTGAGCTCTACACAGCTAACATTTTCTCCACCTGCACATATGCACACATGTGTCAGTGAGGTCACCTGTACCAGGAAGAAAGCCACTCAAAGCCTTTTGCTGCGGCTGCAGAAGGAACGGTGCTGGGCTGGGGGTGGAGACCTGGGCTGGAAGGAGCACCTGGGCCACCTTGCCCTCAGCCTCGCTGTCTTTGCCCATCTTGTATCTCACACACTCATTCCTCTGTTGATACCGTTTCCTGAAACACCTGCTGTGTGTAGGCTCCCGCTAGGCTAGGTGCTCAGAAGTCAAATGTCAGTTGAGTTCCCTATTGTCACGGGCCCCCGTCTAGTGAGGAAGACAGGACCCTAACGGTCCATCACCATCCAACCCCCATCACAGCGGGACGTGCTCAACGCAGAGGGTGTCATGCTGCTGGCAGGGCTGAAGCTGTGTCTTCCGAGCCTCTAGAAGGTTACCCTGCCTCCCCAGGAGAGCAGAATCCTCACCTGCCTGGCTCGCCGCTGGAGCCCCCTCGCTCGACATGTAGCAACAGCAGCTAATTTGTGGGGGGTGGGCAGGCTTCGTGGGTTCTGGGCTCTTTTCCAAGCACATGATATGTACTGATGGATGTAACCCTTTATGCCCATTTCACAGATGAGCAGGACTGAGGTGGGGAGAAGCTACATAACTTGCCCAGGTCACCCACCCAGCAGGGAGCAAGGCGTGGTTGTCTGGCTCTGGACCGGTCGCTCAGAACCACAAACGGTGGGTGCTTGAGAAACATCTACTAAAGGAAGACCCAGGGGAACGTTTGGGCGGAGGCTGGAAGCTGGGCTGCTGCTTACGGCGGAGCCCTGGGGGAGGGCATGGCAGGGTGGTTCCAGGCTAGGAGCAGGGGTGTCAATAGGCGGCCGTGCAGGCTTCATCCTATTGTGCTGTGCTTTCAGCCTGTGGGGTGTGATCAGCTGGATGATTTTAGGGAGCAGTGAGGTAAGGGACCTGGCACTAAATAGCACCGAGTCACATGGCGAGAAAGACATTCCATTTTCAATTACCCATCAGTCCTGAACAAACAGATTCAGTCTCAGCCTAATGATGACTAATGTCTTTTTTTTTTTTTTTTTAAACAGAAAGAGCAGCTCTTGGGTTCAGAGCCACAGTTTTAGAATATTATTTTTCACTGCATTCATTGTCACCTTCTGCTTACTCCAAGTGACATGGTGTTTCAACCAGTGTTGGGTTTATGGCAAACGTCTGAAATCCCCAAATCACAGTGGCCTCCGTAAGAGAAGTTTATTTCTCTCATACAAATGCAGTCCTGAGGTAAACCTTCCAAGGTCAGTAGGGAGGTTCCATGACCATCAGGAAACCAGCCTCCTTCTATCTTGTTGCTATACTCCCTCATGGTCTAATGTAGCTGCCCATGCTCCAGCTATCATGTTTGCATTCCAGCTAGAAGGATGGAAGAAGGGGATGCTGAAGTGCACATCCTCCTCCTTTTAAAAATACTTCTAGGAAGTTCCAACCACCGCTTCTGCTCATGTGCAGAACTTCGGTTGAATGGCCATAACTTGCTACAAGTGGGGTTGGGAAATATAGCCTGGATCTGGGCAGCTAAAAGTCAGGGCTCTAATGTAAAGTGAGAAGGTGTGAACAGACAGTGGGGACACCAGCCACGTCTGCCACAGATTGTTTTCCTTTTGTGATGAAGACATCCTATTCCCTTTTCATTTAAAATTCAGTGAGGAAAGAGAGTCACTTCGAAGGAAAAGGTAAGTAAATAAAAGAACAGGTGGCACATGGCTAAGGCAAAAATTTCCAAGCTGGCCCTGGGATCACTGAGATTTGGGAAACACACTGTGAAGACAGGAACACGAAGTGAGTGTGTAAGCTGAGAATCAGGCTGGCTCTCAGGCCCGGGTGTGGACAGGGGCCTGCGGCTGGAGAGATCCCAGGAGAGTCGGAGAGGAAGCAAGTGCTTGTTCCAGAAGAGAGGCTGAGAGGGTCTGAGCCAGGCCGCGGAGCTGGAGGCCAGAAGTGTGGGGTGAGGGCAGCCACCTGCCTGCTGAGAAGCGCCAGGAAGGCTTGCAGGCTCCCGCCGGCCTGTTTGCTTTGGAGGTAGGCACTGAGGTCAGGGGCCCCTGATGGGGTTTCAGAAGAAAGGGAAAGGTTTGGAGCCAAGGTGGTGAAGTTAAAGGGGAACAGGTCAGAAGTCAGTAGCTCAGAGGCTGCTGGGAGGAACCCACGAGGTCAGCTAGGCTAAGCCCACAGGGGGTCCTGAATAAGTGAACGAACAATGCACTGACACGGGCGGGACTCATGACCTTGTCTGCATCTTCTCACTTCGTCCCCACAGCACGATGAACCCGCCCTGATCTGCTCCCCGCCCCAGGCTTCCTGCACCTTGGTCGGCTGTGCTCCCTGCTGTGCCCTGATGCCAGGAGCAGGGCCTGGCACAGCAAGGCCACCGCGGGGACGTGCTGGTGAACGGTGAGTGGGTGACCGACCTCTCCTGCGTCTGTGCCCAGACTCCCTCCAGCAAGCGTTGCATGGATCGAGGCAGCTCTGGTGGCGGTGGCGAGGGCTTGATCTCCCCAAATAAACGGGGTGGGGACGGAAGTGTGGCTTTCGTGCTCCACCCTGATTCCCCAGGCGGGAAGCCAGCAGACGGGCCCATTTCCAGGACCGCAGTGCTTTCAGCAGAGTATTTTTGGAGCACATGAGCCTTATTTTAACTTTTGGGGTTGCTCCCACCCTGGTGCTGCCTGTGGTGAGACGGGACAGCCTTCCCCGGGGGTCCTGGCTTCGCCCCCACCCCCACCCCAAGCTAGGCCACTTTTGGGGCCTGTCTGGGGACTAGAGAGTTCTGCAGGGCAGGCTGGCTCTCTTAGTCTGGCAGAGTGACTGGAGACCTCACTCCTCCCCTTCCTGCTGTGAGACCCCCGTGCTAATCACTGAAGTCCTCCGCATCCCCATTTCCTTACCTGTCAAAAGGGGAAAACACCTCCCTTAGTACAATTCAAGGTTTCCGTGAGACTAAAACAAGAGGCAAAGCCCCAAAGCCCTTTAAAAAACCCCAAAGCTGCTATACAGCTTTAACCAGCGCCACCTTCTTCCTCAGGGACGATATGTGTGTGCTACCACATTTTTTTCCATGTAACTCTCCTGAACCTGCCTGGAACCAGCCCCACTAATCTACTTGCTGCCTCCTGAACAAACCCTCCAATTTCATGCCTCTTGGCCTTTGCACTTGCTGTTTCCTGTGCCTAAACTGCTCGCCATCTGGCAAACTCCTATTTATCCTATGAAACCCAGCTCAGAAGGCCCCTTCTCTGAAACACAGTTAGATGTCCTAGATATTGCATGGGCCTTGGAGTCAGGAAGCCTGGGTTCTAGTCCTATCTCTGCCTGTGACTTGACAAATCACTGCAACTCTCAGGACTTCAGTTTCTCCACTTATAATTGTTTCTGTTTGTCTCCACGTCAGCACCATGCTTTATTTGTCCCAAGTCCTTTTCTTCCTCCCCAACGCCTAACGCAGTTACTATCCCAGGATAGTAACAAATCAGCACCAAGTTCACTGGGCTCTGCATTGGCCTCGTCCCCTGGAAGCCCCAGGGGAAGGCAGAGTACCCCCAAATTGACTCACGGGAAATGCAGGTTGTGAGTTCTACACCGGTGGGCAGTAAGTGCCTGGAGGCAAAGCGGCGATCCCTTCCTCAGCGGGGCCTCGTCCCCCACGTGGGTCCTGACACTGGATGCTCAGTCCTGAGGACCCAGAGCCCAGCTACAGGGACCCAGTGGGTGTCACAGGAAGCCCAGTGTCGCCCTCCTGAGGAGGCTGTGAGCACCGGGCCTCTCCCACTGGATTGGAAGCTCCGTGAAGGTAGCTCCCGGACGCAGCTCCCGTCCTGGCGATGTCTGCAGTAGGTGCTCACCGAACACTAGCTGACAGGTGACTGAGTGGGTGACTTTGGGCAGGCTCTTCACCCTAAACTTCATTTCCTTCAGCTACAACCATTTCACGAGGGGTCATGTCTTTAAACTGGTTTATAATATTTTCTGACAGGTAGACATTTTTAGGTTTTATGTAGTTGAATTGATCAGTCTTTTATTTTATGGCCCTCTCCTTCCTCTCCAAGATGAGAAATTCTCCCAGGGTTGTTTCATATTGAAGAAAAATCCAAATCTCGTGTGCATCTGGGATTTATTTTGGTAGAAGGAGGAAGGTAAGGATGCAACGATCTTTCCCAGCTGTCCTAACCCCAATTATTGAATTTTTTTCCTCGCTGGTTTGAAACACCATCTTTATGTTCTAAATTCCCTTTTGACCACTATGATGCCTTTCAGTGCATCAAATATCAGAAAATCCAACCAAAGTGTCTTCAAGAATTGTAAAAAGAAGTGTTAGCAAGTGATGGAGCCCAGAGGCAGAGTGAGTCAATTCAGCAACTCAGTGACACATCTCTTGGCTCTGCTGTCTGCTACACAAATGTCATCAAGGTTCCGACACAGCACCCGGAACAGAGGCTGCAGGCGTCCTTGTACCCACCCTGTGCTTTAGAAGCAAGTCGTAGAATGCCCCCAGCATCCCATTCCTTCGCGGTAGGTCCTATAATAATCCATTCTGTAGGTGGGTTCATTTGCCCAGTGCCACGCAGCCGCTAAACAGAGCCAGGGTTTGAACCCGGGCAGTTGGCTGCAGGGGATGCCGTGCCTCTCACGGCACTGCTCACTGTGTCCCTATTACATCTACCTTATTAATTCTGTTCTCCTTTGCCTCTACAGGGTCCCCCACTGTGTGAGGAAGAAGAGCTGGTCTCTTAGTCTTGTCCGTCTACTTACGTCCACTTGAACTTCCACAGTCCTTGGTTTACGGTCTGGGCTGCAAACAACATCAGCGGGACCAGATGACAGCGGACTCCCCTTTCTCACAGTAGGATCGGTGGCTGGGCCTGGGTCAGGTGCTCCTCGGTGACAGGCACTGGGGCAGGTTCCCCAGGTATCATCTGATGCCTCCAGAGACCTCAGGGAATGAATGTATGATCGAAGAGCTTCACACCCAGTCAAGTTGGCGTAAAGGCGAGTCATTTCAAACACGTGCCGTCAATCCGGAATAGTTACAGTAATGACATCGTGGTCTTTACCATGTGAAAGCAACTCCCAGCCACTCACCATCACTCATCTTCTTGGAGCCTGCAGCAGCTGGGAGAGGGCTGGTCCTGCCAGGTGAGAAAGGGAGGTGGGGCCCCACTGTGCGGTCACCAGCTAGAGGGAGGCGAAGGGCCCCTCCCCACCGCCCCACCTGAGCCTCTGGCCCTTGGCTGAGAACCTACTGAATGAAGGTGTGGATGCGTGAACGGACCACACGTTTCAGAGCTCCCAGAGCCAAGAGGTGTGTGTTCTTGTGCACGTGGCATCAACCCTGCCCGGGGAGGGGACTCTTGGGGTGGTCGGTGGCGATTCATGGGGTGGGGGAGCCACCCTAGGGTCCGTGGTGGACCTCTTGCTGGGACTAGGCGGCGTGAAGGGCAAATCCTGGGTCTCGGTCACGGCTGGGCACGATGGGCGGAGAGGCAGCCTGGTCTCTGCCCTGGGGCCCCTGGACCTGGTCTCTTATCATGGCAGTTCACTCACCTACTCAGCGGGCACAGTGAGCCTCTGCCCTTAGAGCCGCTGGGCAGCTCTGGAAGCCACGGTGATGAGGAAGCCGCGCCTGGTGGGGCACGACCAGGGCCGGCGGGGGCGTCCTCTTCGGGCGGCGGAGGTCAGGCGAGGCCTCATCACACGGGGTGTCTGAGCCGGTCCTCAGCCCCCCAGGAGGTGGGCATTTGGAGAGCAAGTTGCATAGGGCCCGGCGCCCCTCCTGTTCCTCATGACGCTGAGCCCCAGGACTTGCCCAGAGCGGCCTGGGTACCCTGCACACAGGTGTCTCCAGCTGGAAACCCCGCTGGAAGGAGTAACGGGGACTCAGACTCCCAGGGATGGACAAGGTTTTATCTGTAATAATGTCATTTCAACACACACATCGGCCGGAGACACGCTTATGCTCCTATAGCCCTCGTAACTTATAAAACGCCAATAAAATTCAAATTAGACAGAGGGAAGCCCACGAAACGAATACAGTTTAGATTAATAATATAATTAAAGGGTTAATTTAATGTGAAGGATGATTCTAAAACTTGTGGTAAAATAATACACAACATAAAATTCACCCTCTTCACTCACAATGTTGTCAACCATCATCCCAACCTTCTCGAGAACTTTGTCGTCTCCCCAGACAGAAGGTCTGTCCCGTGAAACAACACGCGCTGAAACAAAATCGTTGCTTGTGTCGAGACTGTCACCAAGCAGGTGTGGGGAAGGGAAGCTTAGACCTGCCTGGTGCCTGGGTGACCAAACGGCCCACGTTCTTCGGTTTCCAGCTTTTACAACACCGCTCACGCACTGACTCGGCCTCTGTTGCCTGGTGACAATGTGGTTGGTACCCACGTGGGACTCTTGCCACAGTGTATTAACGTAGTCACTGACTTAAGAAACTGAGGGCTTCTTTGACGAAAACGGGTTTCAATTGCACATTTTCCTTGTAAAAGAGTTTTGCCTGTTCCGGCCAATGTAGGGTGCCTGGACGTTTTCGAATAAGCACATGCTACCCTGCGTCACGCTTGCCTGTCTGGTTCCAAAACTCGATGCACACAGGAATCCTGAGGTTAGAAAGCAGTCAGCAAGATGACTCAGAATACGTATCATGGGAAGAAAAACACAAAACTGAAAAATGTATGCAGAGAGCTTGCGGTTTCTAGGAATACAGTCAGGAGTCTGCAGCATGACTATTTCTGGCGGCTGATGGGGCGGGGCAGAAGGGGCAGAGGCGGGGCTGTCCTGAGAAGGGTGGAGCCCCGCTGGGGGGCGGGAACGAGAGAGGCTTGCGAGGTAGCGTCCAGAGGAGCCGGTGCTGTGGCGCACGGGAGCGCGAGCCCCAGGGAGGGGCCCGCGGAACACCTGCCCCCACGACGCCCACGTCCGAATCCCAGAAATCTGTGATCCGCTCCCTTGCATGGCAAGCGTTGCCCCCAGCTATCTGACAGAGAGAGAGAGAGGGAGAGGGGGGGGGGGGGGGAGAGAGAGAGAGAGAGAGAGATGGGAGGCACCAGGGACCTGGGAGAGACGAGGCCAAGGTCCTCCCATGGGTGGGGGTCTGGTGCCGGGACAGGTTAAAGAGGCCGAGCGGAGCGGCCAGAACAGGTGCCCTAGAGGCCGCACAAACCAGGAGAGCGCACCGTGGGACCGGCAGCCTCCACTCTGCAGTGCACTTTGGGGATGGCCGTGGGGTCGCCTGGGAGGAAGAGGAGCGGACGGGAGGCCAGCCAGCCGGCGGGGAGAGCAGGGGGGAGGGGAGCTGCCAGCCCCCGCCCCAACGGAAGAGTCTGGAGGGGGCGGGGGCCCAGGAGCAGGGCTGGCCTGGCGAGGTGGCAGGGGGAGGCTGTGAAGCCGGGAAACCTGTGGGCCGGGAGGGGGAGCGACCCTTGTCAAGGAAAACACTCGTTCAAATCCTCCTTCGTCGGCCGGGGAATCTCCCGCGAAGCACGTACACTTGGACCCTTCTTTCCCTTCTTCTCAGGGGAAAAGGACTGAGAGCAGAACGTGGCTCTTAACTTTCGCTTCCAAGTAAACCACATGACTTGTGTGCAGCTTTATCAGAAAAAATTAATTTTATGTGACTGAAAAAAAAAAGGGATGGTTTTTTTTTGGAAAGTTGCTGTGAGAAATCTTTGTCCAAAAACGGCAGCAGCTCCCTGCCTACGTGGGGTGTAGCTGACCTGTCCCGGGGGTCACAGTTCTGGTTAGATGTCAACCACGTCTGTCCCAGGAGGGGTTATGAGAAGACCTGGAACGGGAATTCCCTGGCGGTCCAGTGCTCAGGACTCTGTGAGTCCACTGCAGGGGGCACGGGTTCAATCCCTGATCAGGGAGCTAAGATCCCGCAAGCCGCACAAAGGCCGGGCTCGATGTTCTGAGACCACACAGAGCAGAACAGCCTTTGGCGGACCTCTGGGGCTCTGGGTGACGTGTGTTTGTTTTTAAGGTAAAAATAGTGCCACAGACTTGGCCAAGCACTTCATATTTATCTAATGGCCCCTTTTCAGGGAGGTGGAGCCCCAAGGGACAGAGCCCCCGGTTCACACTCAGGTCAGGCTCGAGAGCCCACGCGGCGCCCTGCTCTCCAGGACACCCCCCATGACGGTCCACGTTACACCTGGGACTGGTATTTGGCGGACAACTGAAACTGTTACAGAAACGGGGAAAATATGGATAGCATACAGAAAAACTATCATTCAGAGAATTGTTCTCCAAAATTTGCTGTGTACCTTTCCACTTTTAGGGCCCGTATAGGCATTTGTGCTTTTTCTATACACCTTTTTTTTTTAAATTTTTGATGTGGACCATTTTTAAAGTCTTTATTGAATTTGTTACAATATTGCTTGTTTTGGTTTTTTGGCTGCGAGGCACGTGGGGGTCTTAGCTCTCCTACGCACCCCCTGCATCGGAAGGTGAAGTCTTAACCACTGGACCACCAGGGAAGTCGCTCTATACACTTTTATTGTGCCTTTTCCTTTTGTGTCACAAAAGTGGGGAAATCCTGCGCTTTCTGAGGGCAGGCTGCCTGCTTGCTCGGTCTCACCTCAATGCCTGGCAGCGCAGCTACAGTGGAAGCCCCCTGACCACTGAGGACTGAACAAACGGAGGATTCTAGCTGGCCTTGAGCTCCCACCTTCCGGGACCAGTTTCTTGTGCAAGTTCACCCACCACCAGGCTCTGCAGCTTTGCCCCAGCGGCCCAGAGCCACCACGGCTGGCCCATCTCCAGGGCCTGGGAGGTGGACAGCAATGCTGGAAGGAGGTGCTTTCTCATCCATCACCTCTTCTGTCCTGGAACTCAGATCTGTGCCTTGGGTGGTGAGATTAGGTCACATGACCTGTCTACTGAGGCTGCTCCAACATCCTCACCACGTGGACCAGAGCAGCTCCCTGAGGGAAGCCTTGGGATGTCAGTGCCCAGGGGGACCAGTGCCTCACCTCAAGTGGCACGGAGTCGGTCCAGTGCCAGGTCCCAGGCATTGGAAAATCCTGAGTGCTGTAAGCATGTGCTGTCAAAGCCTCCATGAGAACACCTGGTGTGACAGAGGGCAGACGTTCCTTCCAGGTGTGGGAACCGTGTTGGGGGATGCAGGCCAGAGGCCAGGGTGCCCAGCACCCTCACATTTCAGTAGCATATGCCATAAACCATAAGAAGATTAGCACCACCTCTGAAATCTGCCTCTGTTCAAGAAACGTGGACACATTTTCCAGATCACCTATGTCCCAAAGTGACCCATTAGCCAAGCCACTCTCATTTACTGACGATGATGATGATGTGTGTGTGTGTTATCCACAGAACTAGCCCTGACCCGAGGTCCTCAACAGGCAGATGCTCCTGGCAGGCAGGGGAATATTCAGGGCATAAACGGGCCAGGCCACGCCACTCTGGGGCTGAAGTGGTTCAACTCCCAAACTTGTGATGAATTGGTTAACACCCGTGTTCCTGGCCAGGCTTTCGGGGTCAACAGAGTAGGGCCACTTCTGTCTTGTCTGCTGCATGACCCCAGCTCCTAGCAGTGCCTGGCACTAAGTATGTGCTGAAGGCTGGGTCCACAGCCTGGTGGTGAGTGTTGCTACGGTCTCAGCAACCCAAGGTCAAGGCGGCATGGCATGACATCACAAGTAGCTTTCCCAAGGTCACAGCAGGAAGGCGCAAGGCAAGAACGCTGGGCTCTCTGCCACTTTATACAATACACAGTAGTGTGTGTATGTCAATCCCAATCTCCTAATTCATCCCACCCCCATAAACACTCCCCTTGTTAGTGGTCCCCGGAGCTGTTATGAAATGCAGCTACCCTGCTCCCAGGTTGGGCCTGTAATAACCTTCCAGGGACGCTGAAACCGACTACAATGGGAATTCTGAGAGCATGCAAAATGAAACCATCATCAATGGGAAGAAAAAAATCTTTGTAATGTGTAGGTTTCCTCTGTAAAGGCCCTTGCTTCAACAGGGTTACCTGAGAAGCAGGAAGAAAGATCACTTCTTAAAATCACAGGCTCCAGCTCCGTTGCCAACTCTGTTATCAGAAAGATAGTGGTTTTGACACAAAATAGTAACACACTGGGGAATCACAGGAATCATAATATTTCTCTGAACTAGCGTCTGCCCAGCCCTGTGTCCACATCTTCTAAGCACCTCACAGGCATCGCCTCACCCCCATGCCACCTGCCCTGGGAGACGGGTCTACACCGCCAGCCTCCAAGCCTTTGGCAACCGTGGCAACCACTGGCAGAAGGAGCCAGTGGTTCCAAGCGCGGGCTCCAGAGCTGGACAGCGTTGGCTACCAGCCCAACTCCCCCATCACTACTGACTTGCCTCCAGTTCCACTCTGCACTTCCTCACTTGGACAACGACCAGGTTTCTAACCCTAACTAGTATCTAGGTCCCTCCTACGTGTCAGATGTGGCTCGCAATGTCCTCCGGTAGGAACTCGTTTAACGGGGATGAAAGCATCTCCCTGAGGCTGATCGCAGTGCCCAGAGCCCACGTGGGCCCTCACCCGGCTCCCTGCCGGGTCTGCACGCGCTGGCACGGATGGGACGTGGTTAACTGCGATGGAGGGAACCGAAGTTCAGAGTGGGTAGATGCCTTTGGTCCTGGAGAAGAGCAGCTGGGTCATCGGGAGGCCCCTGAGGCAGGCGAGTCTGAGTCCCAGGACTCAGAGAGCGACACAGGGTCCCCACTGTCGCTCTGGAGGGCCCGGGCCCGCTGACCCTCCTCGATGAGGTCTGCCACCAGATTCAGCCGGCAGGCCCTGAGCGCCCTCACCAGGTGGGACACGGCCGCATCATCCCTCCTGCTGTTCTTCCAGACTCTCAGCGACTCCCTCACCTGTTCTGCCAGGTTCCGGGGATACTTCTCCTCAATGGCTTCAATCTTGGCGTCAGACACTCCGAGGTGACGAGCCAGTTTCCTCCAGTCCTTCCCCACGTTATCACAGATGATGTCAAACGCTGCCCGCAGGTCTGGGGAGGGAAAGAACACAATGACTGAGCAGAGAGTACGGGAGCTCTTTAGGAGACAGGTTACCCCACACTCCCTGATGGGCTCCTCGGTGCTGACCCAAGGGCTGGGTACCAAGAGGTCCTCCTGCAGAGGCCAATCCTGCCCCAGCTAACCACACCCTGAAACACTACCCAAGAGGCGTGGCCTGCTCTGAAGACTTAACGGTTGGGGTGTGTTGTTACGGAGATACCTACTCAGGACAGGGAGATGGAGTTGCTCCCCCATCTCACCCTACAGTGGGTTGAATGGTGGCCCCTAAAACGTATGTCCACGTCAAACCCTTGGAACCGTGAACGTTAACTTATTTGGAAAAGGGCCTTTGTAGATGAGATCCAGTTGGCGATCTTGAGACGAGGGGATCATCCTGGATTATCCAGGCGAGCCCTAAATCCACTGACAAGACCACGTGCCGCGGAGGCAGAGACTGGAGCGATGTGGGCACAAGCCAACGCCTGGAGTCCCCAGAAGCCAGAGGAGGCATGAAGGCTCCTCCCCGAGAGCTTCCAGAGGGACCACGGCCTAGTGACACCCTGACTTGACTACTGGACCGAGAACTGTAAGAGCATCAAATTCTGTTGCTTTAGGCCACCAAGATACGGTAATTTGTACGCCAGCCCTGAACACCCCGATTCTTACTCTGGAAGATGTCCTGACTGACACCAGTCCTCAGTCTCTGGCTACTATGTCCTCATCTGCTGAAAGGTCACTACTGAGATCAGCATGACAGACTACAAAAGGCTGTTTCTGGACGGGGGCAGGGGGAAGAGGAAGGACAAAATGCTTCTTGGAAGGTTCCTGCAAAGTTGCATCTTCAAATGCAAATCCCTGATATGCTGTCAGCCTGTGTGCCAACTCCTCCAGTTCTGTGAGGTCGGCACCTGCGTTACTGATCACTTGTACAGAAGAGGAAATGGAGACACGGAAGGTAAGTGTAAGTTATTTCTTGAGATCACACAGCTAGACAACGGCAGAGCCAGGACCACGCCTTGATGGCCCATTGTGCAAAAACTGTCCCTTATCAACCAACCCGTACCTGCTGTGACGCTTCTGGTGTACTTCCACTCCACCCAGGAGGTTAGCAATGTCCTTTCCTTTGAGTAATCTCTAACTCACCCGGAGGGAGGGGGGAGGTGGAGAAAATACTGAGGCTGGGGGATGGGTGTCCATGCTCTGCAACTTAGGCTGTTAACTTCTGTGCACTATGGTTCTCCCATTTGCAAAGTGGGTATATTACCCGTCTGTCTCCCAGGGCTGTTTAGAGAAAACCCACGCAAACCGAACCCGGAAAAGGTTAGGCACCCGGGAGATCGAAACTACTGCTGGTCCAGCTGACCCTGCCTCCCCCGGCGCCCCCCCCAGTCCTCAGGCCCCCGCCCCCGCCTGGCTCCTCCGGCGCGGCCCCGCCCGCCCCCCGACCTCAGACCCCCGCCCCCACCTGGCTCCTCCGGCGCGGCCCCGCCCCCACCTGGCTCCTCGGGCGCGGCCTCGCACGCCCCGCCAATCCTCAGGCCCGCGCCCCCGCCTGGCTCCTCCGGCGCGGCCCCACCTGACCCCGAGACCTCAGGCCCCCGCCCCCACCTCGCTCCTCCGGCGCGGCCCCGCCCGCCGCGCCCGCCTCGAAGTCGTCCAGGCGTCGCAGGAGGTCCTGGCGCCGCAGGGAGACGAGCAGCTTGCGGAGCAGCACGGTGTTCTCGCGGCTCATCTCGTTCTGCTCCAGCAGCACGGTGAAGAGGTCCAGGCCACTCTGCACGAGCTCCAGCTTTCTCTTGCCCACGCGGCTTTGACACAGGAACTTGAGCTCAGTCAGCTCGCTGCTCGACAGGCCGACCGACACCGAGTGCAGCAGCACCAGGAACGGGTCCATGACGGCGGGCGCGGCGGGGCCCGGCCCTCCTCTGGCTTCCCCTGGACCGGCCCGCCGCCCGCTCTCTGGCCCGCCTCCTCTAGCGCCCTGCGCCCCTCGGCCTAGCGGCGGAGGTTCCCACTTCCAGCCTCTAATGCCCCCCTCACCGGAAGTCTCCCTTGGGGCCGCTTTCTCTCGCGAGAACTCCAGGAACTCGCGCATGCTCCCCGAGTCCAACAGTAGCCATTTCCGCCCGGGGGTGGGGGCGTGGCTTGCGGCCGCCGCCGGGAGACGCACCAGACATGCTGACGGCGGTGGGACCCCGACCTCTGCGCCTGCGCCCTGACGTCCTTCTCTCTGGGTGGGGGCGTCCGGCCTTGGGTGTCCCGACGCTCCGGGCGCGGGCTGTGTTTTCTGTGGAAAGTTGCACTGCGGATGCCGATAATAAATGCATTTATTTATTAACATTTGTGAAAATGCATGTCCTTTAGTGTCCCCTGGAAATCAGTGTGCAGAAAAGACTATTCAGAGTTTTATTTAGTTTTAAAAGTTTAATAACTACTTGATTTTTTAAAGTTATCCTCATTATTTTTCTGAATGCTTATTAGCGTTTACTGACGCCTACTGTGTACCACGCAGTAGGTTCTGGTGACAAATCGGGAACAAAGTGCCGAAGGCCCGGCCTGCCGGGAGCTTACAGCATCAGGACACAAGATTACCTAACACTGATAAGAAAGTGCCGGAAAGCCAGAAGTTAATGCGAGTCGCGGCCAAGAGGATAGGGGAATGGGGAGTGTGGAGGTGGGGCGGCGCACGTTGCGAGGGCGGGGTCCCAAGGTGCAGGTGCACGTGCCGGGTGTGAGGGGCCAGGTGTGTAGGCTTGAGGGGAAGAGGGCGGAGCCACAGCAAGAGCAGAAGCAGAGGAGGGCGGAGGTTGCAGGAGCAGAGCCGGGGAGAAATGGGGTGGCCAGCGAGTGGAGGGGGTGAATTAGGAGGAGCCAGCTAAGAACGCGGCTTTACTGTCCCTGAGACCCTGCAGAGGGTGAGTGGAAGAGTGAAGCCATCTGAGTTACCTAGAGGAAAAAAAAAGTATATATATATATATAAAATTGAGATGTAATTCACATTCTCTACAACTCACCCTTTTAAAGTGTACAACTCAGTGTTTTTAGTATATTCATAAGGTTGTGCAATCCCCACCATTTGCTAGTTTTAGTTTCGTCTCGCCCATGTAGAAACCTGGTACTCATTATTAATCACTTGCTTTCCCTCGCTCTTTCTCCAGCCCCTGGCAACCACTAATTTACTTTTGTCTCTCTGGATTTGACAGTTCTGGACATTTCATGTAAGTGGAACCATACACTTTTGTGTGGCCTTTTGTGCCTGGCTTCTTTAACTGAGCGTAACATCTTCAAGGTTCGTCCTTGTAGCCTGTGACAGTGCTTCTTTCCTTTTTATGGGTCAGTAGTATTCCATTGTACGGATGGACCACATTTGTGTATGCCGTCATCAGTGGATGGATCTTTCAGTTTTCTCTGCTTTTTGGCCATTATGAATATAATAAATCCCCTACGTAGGAACCTTCAAGTTGCGAACTTTCAAAGATGCGAACGTGGAACTTCCTAATGAAGACCTGATGGAATTGGAGGCCCAGAAAAGGACAAAGAGAGACAAGAGGAAGAACAAGTAACTGGACAACCAAAGAGGTTCATGATGCAGGAAATGGCTAGGGGATTTTCTTTTTTTTTTCTTTTGCGGTACGTGGGCCTCTCACTGTTGTGGCCTCTCCCGTTGCGGAGCACAGGCTCCGGACGCGCAGGCTCAGCGGCCATGGCTCACGGGCCCAGCCGCTCCGCCGCATGTGGGATCTTCCCGGACCGGGGCATGAACCCGTGTCCCCTGCATCGGCAGGCGGACTCTCAACCACTGCGCCACCAGGGAAGCCCAAGGGGATTTTCTTTATTTGAGAAGGCACTGTTAGTTTTTGAGGCACAGGACCTGAACGTACATGAAGTACATGAAGGTTGCAGCAGCCATTCAGAATGCAATCCAGTGCTACCGTGTCGTCTATGATGGGCAAAAAAGAGCTACTACCCAGACATCACTGGATCATTTTTTCAAGAGGGTAGATAGAATTGAATCCAGCAAAGAACTAGAACCTGTGCCATCAGCGTCAGGGATGAGTGAAATTGCAGCTTGCCCTCCGTCTCCTACTGCTGAAGATCCTTCAGCTCTACCATCTCCAACTTCCTCTCCTCCAGTCAGTAACTCTTCCTGCCTGTTCACTCGATGCCAGCCCCTGGATGCCAGCTGTTGTACTACTGTACTTTTCAAGGTACTGTACTGTAAGATTTAAAATGTTTTCTTTGTTTTTTATGTATTATTTGTGTGAAAAGTATTATAAACCTATTACAGTACAGTAGCATATAGCCAATTGTGTTAGTTGGGTACCTAGGCTGACTTTGTTGGACTTACAAACAAATTGGACTTTCTAACACGCTCTCGGAACAGAACTGGTTTGCATGTAGGGGACTTACTGTAAGGCTACCGTGAGCTCTGAGTTACATTTTTTTTTTTTTTTGCGGTACGCAGACCTCTCACTGGTGTGGCCTCTCCCGTTGTGGAGCACAGCCTCCGGACGCGCAGACCCAGCGGCCATGGCTCACGGGCCCAGCCGCTCCGCGGCATGTGGGACCCTCCCGGGCGCGAACCCGTGTCCCCTGCATCGGCAGGCGGACTCTCAACCACTGCGCCACTAGGGAAGCCCTCTGAGTTACATTTTTATAGAATCACTGGGTAGAACCCAGGAGACTCCACAGTAATCCAGATGAGAGGCGCAGCCTTCTTTTGATTTGGGGCTGTGTGTAAACGAGAGGCACTGAGGATGCTTGTAAGGTCTGAAAGTTGGAGTGTCCATTGGCTGACCTGGGGAGGGTGTGGGTGGGGTTGAGGCAGGAGATAGATGGGCCCCAGTTTAGACATTTACAACTAACCTCCTGTTTATGCTTTAAAAATAAAGATAATAACAGGAACAGGATAAGCAGCTGGACTTTGTCTCCTGTGGACGCTTCAAGGGAACGGAACGGCAGAAACAGAGAGGGGCTGAGCCCTGCTGGCATAAAAGACAAAGAGACCACATAGTTCTCATTCTCGGGGCCAAGGAGACTCCCTCCCAGACTATGCATGTGCAGAAAGGTTAAAGGGAGGGGGCGCCAGACCATAATATGTTCTGTTAACCTCTCAGAGACCCTTGCGCTGGAATCCATCTTGGCTAAAAGATGCGTGTGCACACAGGGGAGGGCCCTGAGTCAGACCAGATATGGACTCAGAGCCAGACAAAGCAAGCTGACTGGCCAGAGGAAACCTAGAAGAACTTCCCCCATATGGTTTAAACCACCCCCAAAAGCACACGCCTCTCTCTCTCTCTCTCAGCCTGCCTTGTACTTTCTATTCTTCTCTCCTAATAAACACTTTACTTGCCTCAATACTTTTCATCTCTTTGCTGATTCTTTCTTCAAAGCAGATGAGAGCCAGGGCCCTGCTCCTAGCCAATAGTCCCTGGTGGTCTAGTGGTTAGAATTCGGTGCTTTCACTGCTGTGGTCCGGGTTCAATTCCCAGGGAACTGAGATCCCACTTCAAGCTGCCGCTCACTGTGGTCACTCACAGCCACCTGAGATCAGGGTGAGTCGGGGGGAGGAGCTAGTAGAGATGTTGACTGGATAGTGGGATGTGTGGACCAGGGTTCGGAACAGAGACCTGGGCGGGAAATGTGAAGTTGGGAGTATCCTGCAGGTAGATGGTGTTTGTGATGGTTAATCTTACGTGTCAGCCTGACTAGGCTAAGGGGTGGCTGGATAGCTGGTAAAACATTATTTCTGGGTGTGTCTGTGGGGTGTTTCTGGCAGAGATTAGCGTTTGAATTGACTAACAGAAGCAGATGGCCTTCCCCAATTTGGGCGGCATCATCTAAACAGAACGAAAAGGCAGAGGAAGGGAGAATTCGCTCTCTCTGCTTGAACACCGTCGCCCCCCTCCACTCCCCCCCCCCCCAGTTTTCAGGCCTTTAGACTCAGACTGAATCACACACCAGCTTTCCTGGTTCCCAGCTTGCAGATGGCAGACTATGGGACTTCTTGGCTTCCGTCACTGTAAGTGAACCAATCTTACAATAAACCTTCTCATGTACCTCTATATATCCTATTGGTTCTGTTTCTCTTGAGAATCTTGACTAATACAGTATTTAGATCACCCACAGAATGAGGTCACCAATGGAGGGAGAGGAGAATGAAAAGAGAACCAAGGTCCGAGGCCAGAGGGCGGCTACTGTAAGGGGGACACGGAGGGGCCAGGGAGGAGGCTGGCATGGGAGGGTTAAACCACGTCCCCATCCGCTGGATCCCCAACCCTGCTGCCGCATTTCTCGGTCCCCTGCATGTGGCATCTCCTGACGTTACTACACGTTTTGCTTCCTGCTCTGTTTCTTGCCCGCGTCTCCCCTGCAGAAGCACCCAGAACACTGGCTGGCACTCCACAGGAGCTCACAAAATATTTCTGACTGAATGAATCTTGTACAAGGCTTGGTTAATCTGAATCTCCATTAGCACAATTATCCCTGCGTCTGACCCACTACCTCGCAGTTTGTAGCTTATCTTTTCATCCTCTTTACATGATCTTTCACAGAGCAAAAAATTTAACTCTTGATGAGGTCCAGTTCATCAAATTTTCCTTTTATGGGGGGCTTCCCTGGTGGCACAGCGGTTGAGAGTCCGCCTGTGAATGCGGGGGACACAGGTTCGTGTCCCGGTCCGGGAGGATCCCACATGCCGCGGAGCGGCTGGGCCCGTGAGCCATGGCCACTGGGCCTGCACGTCCGGAGCCTGTGCTCCGCAATGGGAGAGGCCACAACAGTGAGAGGCCCGCGTAACACAAAAAAAAATAATAATAATAAAAAAAATAAAAAAAATTAAAATTTGGGAGGGATAGAGAAAAATCATTGAAACAAAAAGCTGGTTCCTTACAAATAAATAAAATTAATAAACCTCTAGCAAGACAGAGAAACTTAAAGAGAGAAGACACAAATCACGAATTTCAGGAATGACATTGAGGGTTCATTATAGGTCTCATAGCCATTAAAAGGATAATGTTACAGACTGAACATGTTCCCCCAAAATTCATATGTTGAAACTCTACCCTCCCCCCTTGTGACAGTGTTCAAAGGTGGGGCCCCCATGATGGAATTAGTGCCCTTAAAAGAGTCTGGAGAGAGCTTGCTTCCCTCTCTGTTCTTCTCCATGTGAGGCTACAATGAGAACTCAGAGTCTGCACTCTGGAACAGGCCCTCACCAGAATGCGACCCTGCTAGCACCCTGATCACAGACGTCCAGAACCATGAGAAATAAATTTCTGTTGTGTATAAGCCACCCAGTCTATGGTACTTTTCTAGAGCAGCACAAAATGGACTGAGACACAAAATAAGGGAATACTACAAATCACCATGCTCATAAAGTCTAAGGCTTAGAAAAATGGACAAATTCCTCAAAACTGCACAAACTACCAAAACTCAATTAAGATGAAATAGACAACTTGAATAGCCTTATAACCATCAAATCCATAAAAGGAAAATTTATAATTTTTTTTTTTTTTTTTTTTTTTGCGGTACGTGCCACCAGGGGAGCCCTTTATTTCATTTTTTTTTGCTTGTCTTGGCTATTTTATTTCCCTCTCCTTGCTTTGGATTTATTTTGCTCTTTTTTTGTTCTAGTTTGTTGAGGTGGGCACATAGGCTATTTATTTCTAAGGTAAGCATTTAGTTTTATGGATTTTCCTTTCAACATTACTTTAGCTTTGTCCCACAAATTTTGATATGCTGTGTTTTCATTTTCATTCATTTCTATGTATTGTTATTTCCTCTGGGACTTTCTCTTTGACCCATAGATTATTTGGAAGTATGCTGTGTAACGTACGTGTGTTTAGAGATTTTCCTGTTGTCTTTCTGTCATTGATTCCTACTTTGATTCCCTTATGGCAGAGAACACACTCTGGATGGTTTCAATTCTTTTAAACTTGTTGAGCTTGTTTTAGGGCCCAGTATGTGGTCTGTCTTGGTAAGTGTTCCCTGGGTTCTTGAGAGAAAAAAAGGGTGCTCTGTTGTCATTGGGTGGCATGTCTATAGATGTCAAATAAGTCCTGGAACACCCCCCCACAGAGCCCACCCCAGGCTCCTTCTCATGCCTTCAAGTATTCTGATAGAAGTTCTGCCCACCTAAAGGATTTCTCTTCACCGCTGTCCCTCAGGGATGCCTCAGAGAGAGACTTTAGTGCTGCAACCGTCCACTTTCAGGGGGTGCCTGTGTATCATGTAGAACCCCCCATAAACCAGGCCTGAGTGTTCTCTTCCTCTATCAACTGATCATAGGAAACTCCCCGTGAAGCCACAGGTGAACATGAGTGTACAACTGTCTGTTTGAGTCCCTGCTTTAAATTCTTTTGTTTATATATCCGGAAGTGGAATTGCTGGATCATACGGTCATTCTATGTTTAATGTTTTTGAAAAACTGTCAAAGTGTTTCCCGTAGCAGCTGCACCATTTTACATTCCTAACAGCAATGCACAAGGGTTCCAATTTCTCCGCAGCCTCACCAACTCTTATTCTTTTGTGTTTGTTGGATAATAGGCTTCCTAATGGGTGTGCAGTGGTGTCTCGTGTGTTTGATTTGCGTTTCCCTGATGACCATCTTGAGCATCTTGAGTATCTTTTCATGTGCCTATTGACCATTTGTATGTCTCCTCTGGAGAAATGCCTATTCAAGGCCTCTGCGCACTTTTAACTGGGTTGCTTGTCTTTTTCTTGCTCAGTTGAAGGGGATCCTTATATATTCCAAATATAAACCCCTAATCAGAAACATGGTTTGCAAATATTTTCTCCCATTTTGTGAATTGCTGTTTCACTGTTGATTGGATATCCTTAGATGCAAAAAATTCTTAAATTTTGACGAAGTCCAGTTTATGTGTTTTCCTTTCACTTGACATTGTTTCTTTAAAAAAAGAAATGAGAAGCCCACGCGCCACAACGGAGAGTAGCCCGGGCTCGCTGCAACTAGAGAAAGCCCACGCACAGTGACGAAGACCCAGTGCAGCCAAAAATAAATAAAATTTAAAAAAAAAAGAAAGAAAATGCATCTATTGCCTGTTTCATGGATGAACATTGGTCTTTATTCATGAAGACGGTGAACAGAGTTACTTTCCTTTCTTTTTCTCCTGTGTCGTCTCGGTGTGCTCCGGGATCTTTCTTTCTGTTTGTTTTGGTCTTTCTCATTCCTTTTGAAGCCTCCCCTTAGATATTTGGGGATTCTGGGCTTTGCTTGGGGGTAGTTAGTTTTTTCCAAAAAAACCCTCCTTCCTGGGGGCAGGGGTACATGGTGGACAGGACAATGGCCCCTAAGGTGTCCAATCCCAATTCCCAGACCTTGTGAACGAGTTAGTTTACATGGCAGGAGTGACTTTGCAGGTGTGATGAAGATGAAGGACTTTGAGATGGGGCGATCATCCTGGGTTATCCCAAGGACCCAACCCATCATGGTCCTCATCAGCGGAGAGCTGGAGAGACAGCTGCGGGGGAAGGACTGGCCACCATGGCTGGCCTGGAGATGGCGGGAGGGGCCCAGCCCTGCCCACGCCTTCCTCTTAGCCCAGTGAGACTTGTGTCAGACATCTGGCCCACGGAACTGTAAGGTAGTACGTTGGTGTTTTAAGCCACTGGGTTCGTGGTCATCTGCCCTGGCCACAAACAGAAAACCTACACAGGCCGCACATGCTGGGTCTCTTTCTTCCCTAAGGGCAGTTCCCACAGACAGCCAGCAGGAGGCGGCAGCCACCCACAAGCGAAACCAGACAAACACTCCTGCTGAGGTCAGGATAGCCATCAGGACGGTGACAGCTGGGTGAGGAGGGGTGACCAGAGGGGAGCGCCAAGGGAGGCTTCCTTGGTGCTGTAACATTCTGAGTCCTGACTGCAGAGGTGTGTGATTTCTGGGGAAATTGATTGTATACTCAAGATCTGTGTAGTTTTCTGTATGTTATGCTTCAATAAAAAATGTTGGGGGAGGGGGCTTCCCTGGTGGCGCAGTGGTTGAGGGTCCGCCGATGCAGGGGACACGGGTTCGTGCCCCGGTCCGGGAAGATCCCACATGCCGCTGAGCGGCTGGGCCCGTGAGCCATGGCCGCTGAGCCTGCGCGTCCGGAGCCTGTGCTCCGCAACGGGAGAGGCCACAGCGGTGAGAGGCCTGCGTACCGCAAAAAAAAAAAAAAAAAAAAAAAAAAATGTTGGGGGAGAGAGAGATGAAGGGGAGGGGGTGGGGGCTGCGGAGAGGGGACAGCAGGAATGGACACACTAAATAAATTACGGGGTGCAGAGAGGGGACAGCAGGAATGGACACACTAAATAAATTACCTGGCAGAGCTCAGGAAATCAGACCTTAGTATGTACAAGGTTGCCTTTTTCCCAGGGGTGCATCCTGACAGGCTCTCGGCAGGGGCAATGTCCACCAGCCCTTCTGAGCAAACCAGGCTTAAAATGCTTGTGCTGAGCCAAGTCGGTGTCTCTGGGCAACAGATGTATCTTTGCTACAGGCTTCTCTGACAAAGGCCGTGAGTGGGCAGGGGGTGGGCTGCTTGCTGTGGGCATATCTGTGGTCCAGAGGGCACCACACCTTCCCTCCCATGGGCCCCTCACCTCCTCCGCCACCATCCCTGTCAGCTTGACTCAGAGGTCCACTTGGCTCAAAGGCAGAAAGGCCTAGTCATCAGGCTTTTTGCCATCCATCCATCCATTCAAATGTCCATCCATCCATCCATCCATCCATTCAAATGTCTATCTATCCATCCATCCAAATGTCCATCCATCCATCCATCCAAATGTCCATCCACCCATCCATCTAAGTACCCAACCATCCAACCATTCACCCATCCACCCATCCACTCATCCATCTATCCTTCCATCCATTCAAATGTCCATCCATCCATCCATCCATTCACCCACCCATCCACCCACTCATTCACCC
>NW_020838013.1:6613197-6666867 GCF_003676395.1 Aethalodelphis obliquidens | reverse complement strand
GAGGCCCTCCCTGGCCCTGCGGGTGTGCGGGTCGAGGTCTTGCTGACGTTTGAGTGCGAAAGATAGTCTTTCTTTCATGAAATGATGGTGATTATAGGTAATGAATTAAAGAAATAGTGCCCCCACTGGCCCAAATGAAAGCACTGGCAACCCTGGGATGGTCCCAAAAAGGCTTGGGGGAAATTTTAGGTCCACAAAATCCAAAATACTAAAAACTCTGTCGGGTTGCAGGCACCAGGGGTTGGGATCTGGGTATTGTGGAAGAGGCTGCTGGGAAGGTGTGACCACAATTCCCCCCTCCCCGGCGCACATACGGGTACAGGCATGCACACACACAGACAAAACAACACAGAAACGCACATGCACGCAAACCACACACGTGTGCACACACACACCCATGCACGTACTCGCGGACAGACAACGTCCCGGGAACATCCTGAAGAGCCATGTGTCTGGGGCTGAGGGTGTGGAGGTTTATGGGTCCCTCCACATGTGCAGGTCCAACCACGGGGCTCTGGGCTTGGCCCCTCGAGTTTCCGGGGGCAGAAGTCACGTGGACAGGCTTTGAGAGGAAGGTGTCATGTATGCAAATTTATTCAGATGAGCGTTCAGCCACGGTCCTCTGTGGATTTGTGTACACTCACTTTTTTTAAAAAAAGAATGGTTTCCATAAAAGGTTTTTTGGTAATCACCTCATTTTTAATACAATGTTTATATACAAAAAACCCCATTTCAAACCACTTACTGTACAAGAGAAAGTAGAAGCATCAGATTGCATGACTTTAGCAAATAACAAAAATCTGCTACGCCTACGGACGTCCCCCCTAGTTGACAGCTCACAGGAATGTCAGCGTCTCACCGACCACACGTTCAAGACAGACACGTTTATCTTTTCGTCCCTCCCTTTGGTGAAACATTTCTATTATGTTTCTCTGGGTGCTTGAGAAATTTCAGATCATCGGTTAGTATAATGGCTGCAAATTGAGATCATTCTTATCGGCTATGAGATTCGTTTTCACAAGCTTTTAAAATGATAATAGTCCAACAGTAACATTCCTGTAAGTAAAAATATAGAGAAGTGTTACCAAAATAGAAGCCTTTATTAATAAAAATCTTTGGTATTAACAGTATTTTAAATTCCTCTCAATGATATTTGGTTAGCTAATAAAATAAAAGCCTTCCGCCTTTGAGCTACAGAGAAAAAACCCTTACATCCACTGTAGAATTGATTTTAAAAAAAGCCCAATAAATATTCTGAAGCTGCAAAAGTACCCCCAGAAGCCTTAAGACTTCTTGCAACCCTGAAGCCGTCTGCAGAAATGCCTCCGAGGTCATAATCCCTCACCGCCCGTTTTTCTATCGCCCTGAGGTGGGGGAAGCATGTGGCTGCTGGTGGGGACCCCAGAGGTGCCGGTCACCGCTCATTCAGGACACCTGCACCCCGCTAGTTCTCCAAGAGTAAATTCAGAGTTTCCTGGCCCTCTGAGTGGACAGAGCCAGGGCACCTCTCTTTCTGACCAGTGTCTCGGTTTCTGAATCCAGGGAAAGAAAAGGTGATGAAAAATCTCACTTTTTCAACCTAGAGACAGGTGATGTCTTTTGGAACTGGTGTCAGCATCGTTTATTCCTCATCCACTTCTCTGTTTGCCCTCAAATCTCACACCAGCTTTTGTCTAATGCCTTGGAATACCACCTCGCCTCTCTCTTAAGGCATCAGGAGGATTAAAGAAGATGTCTTCTGGGAGCTGCTTCTCACGCTAACGGCCAAGGAGACCCCAGACTCCAAGCATCGCTTCCGCAACGCGCCTGCATCTGCTGTGTATCACCCTGTCCCCAGCAATCATTCTGATTAACCTTGAATCCTAAAGATAACAGAATTCCCTGCCTAATGGTTTTGTGCAAAAACAAGAAAAAAAACAAACAAACAGAAAAAGACGGGGAAATGTTGTCCTATCAGAAGAAAGTGGTCTTCCAGGCCTGCCACAAACCCAGGAGCCACTGGACCAGGGAGCTGTGAGAAGTCGCCTGCCCCGGGAGAGGGCGCGCGTCGTCGATGGGGATGCCCGGCAGCTACGGGGCGCCCCCGGGGAAGTCGGGGCTGTCCGGCGGGGCAGGAGGGGTGGGGCTGTGGTTGTTGAAGGGCTCCGCCTTCTTCCGGTCCTTCTCCATCCACGTGTCCAGCAGCTGCTGTTTGCCCTGCTCCTCCCTCATGAATAGCTCCACCATGAGCACCTTCTCCTTGTGCATCTGCTGGCTGATGTCCTTGGGGATGTCAGGGATGACCCAGTCCACAAAGTCGCTCATGAACATGACCAGGTTCTGGAAGGAGAGTCACCGTCAGGCGGTGGGAAGGAGGACCTGGGAGGCACTGCCACTTCCACCTGCACCCCAGCTGGCAGTGCCTCGCCCCGTCACACCCCGGCCCTGGGACCTCAGACACACCTGGACTTCCCAGGCCTCGGTTTCCCGGAAGGTATAAATGAAACAGGAAACCAGCCAGGGGGGACCTCTGGTGGCTGACTTTCTTGAAAGAATCTGAGCTCAGTAAACAGGAAACGTCTCTGAGTGATTCTGAATCTCTTGCCTGGGAGGCTTGAGAAATGATCTGATTGGTTACCCATCACCAAATATAACAAGTGTTAAGGCTTTAAGGGAGAATAGTCAAAATACAAAGAGACCAGAAACGCAGGGAGCTTAAACTGTCTCTGATGATTCCGCAGGCCCTTCTGCCATTTGTCAGGTCTCCCGGGATCACCCTGAACGGCTGCCGCCTCCCTGGATGCATTTCTGGTCCATAGGGTGCAAATGAGTTGGCTTTCGTGGAAAAACGGAAATCTCTGGTTTTTAAACTTCCGTCTGACCAGCACTTGTTAGTACGTATGGCTGAGTTAGTCACCTTGTCACGGAAGGTGCTGGTGCCCCCCCATCCGCCATCACCTTTCTGGGTCCACGCTCCCCAGCTGTGGTGGGTGCTGGCCGCTAAGGCTCACAGAGGCTCGTCTCCAGGGAACCGTCCCCCCAGTCTCCCTGTTCCCAGCCTGGATGGTTGCAGCCAATGACTGGCCAGGTGGGCAGACTAAAGGCCCTCTTTTGCGTCAAGGTGGGCCCACGTGTGTGGTGGGATTCATGCTCCAGCCCAGACACCCTCCCTGCCGAGCTCCGTGCCCCCAGCCCCTTGCAGGGCCTCCCCTCAATGACCGGCTTGCACCAGAATCCTTGACTCAGGCTCTGCTTCTGGGGAACTGGGCCCCAGACACTAGTTCTGGCTCCAGAGGGTTATGGAAAGCTGGCGGACAAGGCAGTGGGGCCTCGGGGGCCGGAAGCCCTGCCAGGCGCCACACTGTGTAGAAGGGGCAGGGCTGGGGCTTGAACCCAGTTCCTGGATTCCAGGTTCTGGGGGCCACACAGGAGGGCAACCCCAGCGTGGCCTCCCCGGCTGGGACCTCAGGGCCGCATGCATCAGCCACTCCCCAGTCTGGGGTCCTGTCCACTGGGAATCGCTCAGGCCTCAGAGTTAGCCCCACTCCCCAGAGACTGGGCCAGGCGGGGCCAGGTCCCCTGCCTGCTGCGGGGGGGCAGGGGAGCGCTGGTGTCAGCTGGGAGCCCACTGCCCTCCTGTCCCTCCCTGCCAGCCCTGTCCACTGGGGCACGTCTCCTGCTGCACAGTGACAGGGGAGACTGAGGTCTCCTTCAATAAAGATGCCTTGCATTTAACTAAACGACCCCAGTCCTTCCGGAACCCCGCTCCCGCCTTCCTTTAACTGAGGAGGGGCTGGGACCTGTCCTTGCCCAGGGCCTGGGGTCACCAGCACTCCCCACCCTTGGGTGCCCAGGGCAAGTCCTCCAGCCTCCGAGCCCCCGACGCCAGCCAGCTCCTGTCCTCCTGACCCTGTTCTGGGCACAGAGCACCTCCTCGGTGCCTCGATTCCCAAACCTTCTGGAAGCAGACAGGACCCTCGCACCTGGAAGACGATGACAAAGGCCAGCCGGGCGGCCAGGACGGCCCAGAAGTCCTTGGAGACGTCGTACTTGTGTTCCGACCATGGTGGTTCCCGGTAGTCTTTGTACCTGCAAGATGGAGTTGGGTCTCTGAGAGGAACTGGGGTCTGGCTGCACCGAGGGGCTTGTGAGTGTCAGGAAAGCCTGAGTCGGACCCTGGGCCAACTGTAGGACAGCACCCTCCCTGGAGGAAGAGGCCCCCCTCCAGCCCACTCACACGCCCAGGGAGTCTCCCCATGTTGGACGGGGTGCCGGCACCCACGTGGGCTGGGCAGGCCAGAGGGGCGTCCCCGTAAGTCCAGCTGTGGGCCCACAGAAAGAGGCTCCGGGACCATCTGGTCCAGGGGTTCCAAACTTTTGAAGGCAGTGGAGCCCATTTTCTAAAAAGAAATCCCACCTGAGACTCTGGTAGGTCACACAAAGCAAGTGGGGCCTCCCTGGTTGAAGAGGGGTGGGGTCCCTAAGACTAGAGACTCAACCCACCCCCCATCACCCACAAAACTCCAGGCAGGGCTCCCTGAAATCCAGGTCTCCAGTCTCGACCTTCTCTGTAGGGGAAACTATTGGAAAAAATGAAACGTTTTCTTAAAGTAGCCCTTGTATGACGTTAACCATACAGTTATTGTGGTCAGGGCACCAGGGAACTGTCCCCAGGCCCGCCCTGCCCCACGGGGCCCAGCGCCCGAGGGGCATGTCTCTCCCTCTCCCAACTGTTAGCTCCTTATCTCCGTGTAATAAATACCAGCCCGGCCCTCTTATCACTTCCAGACATTGCCCATGAGCGCCTGCTGGGAGACAAGGTTGCTTACTTCCCTGGCCCCCAAGGTTCCACCTCTGTCCCTTGTGCAGCGGGAGTGGTGGGTGCCTCCTGGGCTTTAGGTCTGCCTTTTTCTCAGAGGCCCAGAGATGCCTGATGTGGGGCTGAGTGAGGATGAGAACCCGGGTTCTGTCCCCACCAACCACCCCAAAATTTGGGAGGTGCTTGGTTTTAACGGGGCTGACCCCCTCTGTGTGGGAAAAGCTTCCCTAAAGCCGTGTGAGGAAGCCATGGCCGGGGCGGTTTCTAGGTGCTGGGCTGCAGCTGTGCCCTGCTGGTTACTGAAAAGCTGAGGCCCAGGTGGGGAGACCAGGAGAGGAGGCACCTAGCTCTGTGGGCACAGGCCTCGCATAGACCCAGAGCCGGCTCCCGCCTTGCTGTGCATCCCTGCGCCATCGCTTGGCCTCTCTGGGCCTCGGTCTGGCATTCCCTCACTTAGTCATGTCGCAAGTATTTATTGAGCAGCTACTGCATGCCCCTGCATTCCAGGGGCAGAGCTTGCGGGGGGGCACAGACAGGGCCCCTCACCCACAGAGCTTTGTGTCTGAGGGAGCTGGATGGGAGCCTCGGAGGGCCTGTTCAGAGCTAAGCTGCCAACCCCAGAGACAGGATTGGGCTGGGAACACACCCTCTGGTGCCAGGTGCTGAGCCACGCAGAAGATGCACCACCTGATCTCCGATGGGAACAGGCATCCCCTGTTCTCCCAGCGTCAGAAGCCACACACATTTTCTCTTCCCTCTTCTTTCTGTTCTCAAGGCCAGTTGCACCAGGATGCTGGGAAATGTGTTTGGGTCACCTGGCAAACTCCTATGCATCCCTCAAAGCCCACTTACATAAGAACCGTCCAGATGCCAACCCCCACCACCTGCACTGACCTCTATCAGAGATGATCTTACAGTTTTCCTTGCTTTGCTCTTGTGCTAAGCCTGCCACCTCTCCCTGGGGAGAATAATAATGCCCTCTCTGGGGTTGCTGTGAGCATTCAATGAGACCATGTCTGTTTCAGTGCAGGAATAAATGGTAGCCAGCAGGGGTCACAGCGCTCAGCTCTGCTAAGCTGCCTCTCCCATTCCTGCTGCCCCAGGCTGGGCTGGGTGCTGCTCCTTTGGGAGGCAGCTTGACAGGGGAGCGGCCGGCAGCACAGAGCTCACGGCACCTACAGCACTTAATAGTGGGCAACGGTTGGGTGGGCCTGGCTAAAGCCCGAATCCCAGGGAGCAGCGTGGACTGGCCCATGGCCTTCCTTCTCTGTGGGGGTCAAAGTAACAAGGGTCTCACTTAAAAACCAGGTCTCTGCTCTGCCTCCTTGGCCTCCCCCTGTGTGGCCAGGACTGCTGACCGATGCATGGATGGGGAGGTGCTTCCGGGGGCTGGATGCCCGATGCCCGATTCTTACCCAGGAAACACCAACACTGACATTTCTGAGGGAATTTATAATAAAATGACCACCTATATCCCTGCCTTCTTTGTTCTAAATCATTCTTCCTCTAAACTTCATTTTGAGTTAAATAGGTCAGCCTGAGTGTGTTCTTGGCGTGGGATGTTCACACGAAGCGAGAGGAGTGCAGCGCTGGCTGAGAAGCGGCAGGGGTCCCGGACCGGAAGCTCGGGGGTCTCTGGGGCCCGTGCCTGCGGAGGATGGCGAGGAAGGGACCTTGAGTCCCTGCCCTTGACCCCCAGCTCTCCAGGCAGACCCTGCCCGAGGCGACCACGCAGGGGGTTGAAGCAGATCACCTGGGCCTTTCCTGTGATGTACGTGCTCACGTACATGTGCCTTGAAACATGCGGTGGGTGGGATTCTGAAAAGCGGGAAGCATGTCGTGTTGCCTGTTTGTGTGTCACCTGCCCTTTCTCGTTGGCAGGCCTGGCTGTACCGGGTCCCAGAGTAGGTGTGGTCCCTGCCCTGACACAGAACACACGGCACGTCGTGTGATTTCTCTTTAAGCGCTCGGGGTCAGCCGGGCACATCTGCTGTTGCAAAGCCCTCAGTAGCACCTGTGCTGGACAGGTCTGCCTGCCTGTTCCAATGACCGCACGCGGTGCTGGTTTTCCATTTCTTGGGCCAGTTTTTTTTTTTTTTTTGCAAGCAGCCACATGCCACCGCTTGTTGCTGTCAGCACCCTGGACCCTGGCAGTCTCCTCCGCTTCCTGCTACTAGGGCAAGGGTATGAAGACAGACAGGTAAGCTTGCTAGAACTATGGGCAAAGTAAGAGTAAACAGCCTTGGGGTAGATTATCCGCCCTACGCAGAAAGGGCTGCGCGTCATCGCGTGGGTTTGTGACACGTGCTCTGGCCCTTGCAGTCTTTCGTGTTCTGAATCTCAGCTGGGCTGGAGGCGGTGCGGACTGCCCACAGATGCTGAGTGTGCCCCACTCTGCCTCCCCGGTCTCAGCCTCATGGCAAAGCCCGTGGCCAGTCGCTCCACAGTCCTCTGTTTCTTGACCCGGGATGCGTGCCCCTGCCCGCACCTTCAGCCCTACCGTCCACGTTTTCCTTTATGCTTCATGCTCCAGAACAGGCTGCAGTTTCCCACCCACAGACGCCCCTGCTCACCACTCTTCTTTTACCCGCTTTGCCCCTCCCCTTGGAGTGACCCCTACTGCCTCCACCCTCTGCCCGGGCTTCCGGCTACTATCACCCCTTTAACTCGATCTGTTTATGCTTCTGTTGTCCCTGCACAAAGTCCCTGGGCAGCAGGGATCATGTGGCCCACGCCCGAGCCCCGGCCCTGAGCCCCCGGCCCCTAACCCGGCCAGGCTGGCACCTGGAAGATGCACAGCGAATAGCCAGGCCTGGCTCTGCCCCTCACTCGTGCCCCCACCCTCTTCCCCGCCTCCATCTTTCCTGGGGTGCTACCTGCCTGCCCTGAGTGTCTGGCCAGCTGATGGGGCCCTGCAGGTTGGACCCTCTCAGACGTCTGTTGCTTTTGCCTGCCCAGGACCCAGCACCCCAGTTTTCCTTGGGGTGCCCCAAATCTATGGCTATGACTCCATACCCTGGCACACGACCCAGACCTAGCCAACAAGATCCCCGCACACTCTGGCAACAGTGATTGGTTCAGGAATGGGCCTCTGACCCGAGACAGGTCATTGAGACTCAATCCTAGGACTTCTGCTGATGGGTGGGAAAGAAAGCCCCCCTAGTGGGACTGCTGAGCAGAGAGGACTGCTGGGGGACGCTTACTGCCTGTCAGGAAATGACGCCCACATGCAGGAATGTATAAAATCGGGGAGGCAGTGTCAGGATGGGGCCGGATGACAAGGCAGCCCCTGGATCCCGCCACGCCAGAAGCCTATCACGGACTTCTTAGTTAAAGAACTAATAAATCACATCCTACCCCCACCCCAGGGATATTTTTTTTTCCCCCTTGAAGCAAGATTAAGCTGTTCTGTGATTTGCCCTGAAAGAATCCTGGCTTGAACTGGGGTTTTCGCAGAAGCCCACCAAATGGGGCTCTTTAAAGAGAGCTGCCTGGGCGGTACCTGCAGATCTGCACCTCGTAGCCCAGGTCTAGGGGGTCGTTGGGGGCCGTGCCATTCTGGAAGTCGCTGACGTTGAAGGAGGAGAGGGTGTGGTTGACGAAGCCGTGCATGGTCCCGTTCTCACTGTACATGTAGAGGTACACCAGGCGAGGGATGAAGTCCGATGTGAAGGAGATCACGAATGCCTGGGGCGGGAACAGAGCCGTGAGTGTGGACGCCCGCTGGGAGGGGGAGGGGATGTACCCCACCAGAGCCAGGGCAGCGCTGGCCCTGGGGCCCGGCCACGTGACCCAAGTTGGCAAACATGACCCCATGGCCTCGGCTTGTCGAGTGACAAACGAAGGGTTGGGGGCATTCCTGTCGGCCCCTCCAGCACCTTGAGGAGAGGGCCCGGGGGCTGGGAACAGGGCGCCCCTGAACGAGAAGGCTTGGGGACCATGCTGGCTGCCTCTCACTGGCTGTGTGGCCCTGGACAAATCGCCTGACCTCTCTGTGCCTCCATTTTCTCTTGTCAAACAGGGCTAACAGCGCCCGCTCTAGGTGCTTCTCCTTCCTGGCTTGTTTGAAAGAGAGTGAGGCAGGGAGGGAAAGTGCTTTGTGGATTGTGAAGTTCAGACCCAGCCCACCCTATTCTAGAGCAGTCCCCGGGGCAGCGCAGTGTAAGGCCAGTATCAGAGCATGGACCCGACGGCCTGGGGTAAAGTCCAGCTCTGCCTCTTGTTGGCTGTGTGACCTCGGGCAAGTCGCCTGACCTCTCTGTGCCTCGGCTGTATCACCTGCAAGATGGGGCAATAACCCTCTGCCTCCATGGGCCGTGTGTGCACTCGTGGGTGGGTGCACTGAATGGGCTTAGAAGGGCCTGGAGCATTCTAGATGCTCAATAAATGTTAGCTGCTATTATTATTATTGTTGCTGCTCTCACGAGACGTCCAGCTTGTTCCTAGCTGCTCTGCTCTCAGCGCCCCCATGCTCATGCCCCAGAGGGGCTGTACCTTGGTGTTTCCAGCCTCTCCCCATCAAAATGTGCCCCCAGCTCAGCCCGGGTCGGGGTGCGGAGCTGTCGCTGTCCAGTGTGCAAGCTCAGCCACGGCCTCCCTTTGTAAGTGGGGATTCAAAGCCTTAACCCAGCGGGACTGGGTGGCTGACAGGGAGCTGTCAGCCAGCAGGGAAAGCAGGTCCAGGGCTCTGAGGGTCCCTTCTCCCGGGCCGAGCATCCCTTCCTGTGCCGTGGGGACTGAGTGTCAGGGCCTCACTGTGACCCTGACCCAGCACTGTGACCATCTGCTCCAGGGAGCTGCCCGCCCGCCCCCCGCTCCATCCCCGACCCTACAAGGCGCAGGGTGGCAGCTTCTGGGGGGCTCAGGCTTGGCCGGCTGGTGGAGGGGTTGGGGTCACAGGGCTGAGGCGTTGCAGACCCCCCTGGGGTTCTCGTGTCAGGAAGGCGTGGACCAGATGCTGGGGCAGGGCCGTGGAGCGCGGGGCACTGTCCTCAGCGAGCTCGTGTGTCTGTGCGTGCCTGTGTGCATGTGTGGGCGCCTGGCAGGTTCCTCTTCTCTCCGTGTTTCAGGATTTCTCAAACTTTCTTTGAAGAGCGGGCATGAGTTTCACATAAAGGGGGAAAGTTAACTTTTTTTTTTGGCCGTGCTGCGTGGCCTGCGGGATCTTAGTTCCCGACCAGGGATCGAACCCGTGTCCCCTGCAGTGGAAGCACGGAGTCTTAACCACTGGACCTCCAGGGACGTCCCAAAATTAACTTTTTTTAAAAAGAGCAGAAGAGTTGCTAATGAGGAATCTCCGTGTCTCTCTCTGTCTCTGTGTCTCTGTGTGTCTCTCTCTCCCGCCCTCCCTGTCTCTGTCTCTCTCCCTCCCTGTCTGCCTCTATCTCCTTCTCTTGTTTGTTCTCAGGACTTGGGAGAGAGGGGACTTAGGGGCCAAGGTGGGCACAGTGGAGGGTTTTGCCCCCGGTTGCAGAGAAAGGTCGAGGAGATTTTGTCATTCCCACCAGAGCCCGCCCCACCCCTCAACAGGACCAAGGGATGCTTCTGAAGAGGAGATGCTCCTGCCAGCTGGGAACCGCTCCGAGGCTGGAGGTACGCACCAGCTCTCTGGAAGGGGAAGGGGTGCCCGGCTGCAGGGCAGCTCGGCCGGGCTTCCTGGCCGAGGTCCTGACGTCACCGGTCACTTACGTTGATTATGACGGCAAGCTTCCCGATGCCTCTGAGGATATCGTACCAGATGCCTGGGGGAAAGGGAAGCACAGGTTTAAAGACCCCCTTGCCCTGGCTCTCAGTAACTCGGGCTAGCAGGCAGCAGCCCGGCCTTCGCAGGGGCCAGTCTGGTCCTCTTCTGGGGCAGGTCAGACACGTGGTAACAGGGAATAGTTTGGGGAGGACCTGGGGGAGCCTGGCTGACAACGGAGCCCATGGCTTGTACTGGCTCGTCAGCTGTTTGTAAGCAAACTGTGTAGCTTCTCAAAGAGATGCTTAGAAACACCTGGTCCCTGGTTCTGAACAATCTCCCGCGAAGCTGCGTAAACTACTGATCGGCGTGGATGGAGTCTTTCTCTAGAGAGACAAAGATTCAGTTTGTACGCAGCTCCTGCCCCAAAGAGCCCACGCAGCAGTAACTGGAGACTGAAACCACGAAGTTTGATGTCCTATGAATTTTCCGTAGCTCTAGTGCCAGGAAAACTGAATTTAGGGACAGGCCAGATGCAGGGCGAGTGTCAGGGAGCAAAGCCAGGGCCCCCGGCTGGTGAGGCTGGGACCATGGCCTGGGTATAATGACTGGACAGCAGTGCGGTACAAACCATTTCCCGTCTGGATGCCCCCTTGTTCCCATCACCCCAAGGTGCAGCACTGTAGCTCATCGCAGGTGAACAGAAGGATGGTCCTTTCTGAACCAGAAAGCCCAGGACAGAAGCACTTTATCCAGGGCTAGCCCCACTCCTTAGGGCCTCAATGCTGCGACTCCTGGACGGGCGCCCAGTGCCCCTGCCCCCAACCTGACCGCGTTCCTATGAGGCTAGCACACATCACGGAAAAGCTGGGGCTGGAATCCTGTCCCAGGCACTCTCTCTCCCTGCCCGGAGCCAGACCTGAGTGGTGACAACGGCACTCCTCAGGAAGGGGTGGAGGGGACAGTGGCCGGTGGTTGGGGGGCTCCACCCAGGGCACATAGAGCTGCTCATGGGCGTTCCTGCCCTCGCAGTGAGCGCCCGTCTCGGGAGTGTATGCTTGGGGGTCTGCAGAGACCGCAGGAGTTCAGGCCCATGTAGCCCAGAAGCTGGAAGCCGCAGGCTGGGACCCAGCACCCAAGGTCTGCCGTGAGGGGGCTCCCCAGCCGCCGCCAGGTACCACTCCACGAAGCAAGCATTCACGCTGCCCGCTGTAGACCCTTCTGCGGGGCCTCGTGGGAGTGACGCTCACCTCCCTGCCCATCAGCCGCCCGTGCCGGCTATCACCGAACCCGAGATGCGAAGCTCGTCCCGGCTCTGTTGGGTCTTCCCACGAGGGCAGCGGTGTTTGATTCACTTTCGCGCTGGAGCAGTGGCAGGGCGGTCATGGGGCCTGCACGCCTCGGGGCGCTAGATCCACCACCCTTCCCATCTCTCCCGAAGGAAGCACTCGAGGTGCAAGTGAGCAAGAGGCAGCTCCTCGGACGACGCATCTGTACGAAGTCAGCGCTGTGCAGGGCCCACCCTCACGGCTGGCCGCCTCGGGGGCGGGGAGCCCTTCTGGAGACTCCACGCTCCCGGGGAGCACATCCTTCATCCCTCCCGGGTCTAGCAGGCAGCCTGGCACGTGGGGCTGGGTGCTGTTGGCTAAGTGTTGGCTGAGTGACTGTACGAACGTAGAAAGCCCTTCCAACTAGGCTTCACGCCCGAGCAGAGGTTGCCACATCCAGGTGCGTGGGTGTTTCCTCGAGCTTGCCCGCTACTTAAAAATTGCTGGTGGGAATGTAAATTGATACAGCCACTATGGAGAACAGTATGGAGGTTCCTTAAAAAACTAAAAATAGGGCTTCCCTGGTGGCGCAGTGGTTGAGAGTCCGCCTGCCGATGCAGGGGACACGGGTTCGTGCCCCGGTCCGGGAAGATCCCACATGCCGCTGAGCGGCTGGGCCCGTGAGCCATGGCCGCTGAGCCTGCGTGTCCGGAGCCTGTGCTCCGCAACGGGAAAGGCCACAACAGTGAGAGGCCTGCGTACCGCAAAACAAAACAAAACAAAACAAAACTAAAAAACAGAACTACCATACGACCCAGCAATCCCACTACTGGGCATATACCCTGAGAAAACCATAATTCAAAAAGAGACATGTACCACAGAGTTCATTGCAGCTCTATTTACAATAGCCAGGAAGTCAGATATGGAAGCCAGGATATGGAAGTGTCCATCATCGGATGAATGGATAAAGATGTGGCACATATATACAATGGAATATTACTCAGCCATAAAAAGAAACGAAATTGTGTTATTTGTAGCGAGGTGGATGGACCTAGAGTCTGTCATACAGAGTGAAGTAAGTCAGAAAGAGAAAAAACAAATACCGTATGCTAACACATATATATGGAATCTACGGGAAAAATAAAAGGGTCATGAAGAACCTAGGGGTAAGACGGGAATAAAGACAAAGACCTACTAGAGAATGGACTTGAGGATATGGGGAGGGGGAAGGGTAAGCTGTGACAAAGTGAAAGAGTGGCATGGACATATATACACTACCAAACGTAAAATAGATAGCTAGTGGGAAGCAGCCGCATAGCACAGGGAGATCAGCTCGGTGCTTTCTGACCACCTAGAGGGGTGGGATCTGGAGGGTGGGAGGGAGGGAGATGCAAGAGGGAAGAGATATGGGGACATATGTATATGTATAACTGATTCACTTTGTTATAAAGCAGAAACTAACACACCATTGTAAAGCAATTATACTCCAATAAAGATGTTAAAAAAAAAAGATACAATGCAAATAGAAAAAAAAATGTCGATGGATGTTCACAGACCGGGATGACGTGTTTTTAAAAAGCGAAACTTGCTGCTTCTAAAGGAGCCTCAGCTCTGGGTCAGCAGCAGGCTGGCATCTCCAGGACTACAGTTGGCCGTGGCTGGCAGCGGCGCCTCCTTCAGGCCACACAATGCACTGCAGGTCTCTCTGTACCAAGGCAACTCCCTTTATCACCACCAGTCGCTTAGAGAAACATTTATCCAAACCCAGACCTGACTAAAGTGGGGAGACAAAAAACCCCCGAGGGTTGGGTGTTTCATGGGAACAAGCACGCCTGCTGTGTATGTTTCGTCCACTCCTTCTTGCGGCCCCGCCTGGCCCCGAGGGCTCTGAGCTTGAGGACTCCGAGTGGGGGGCCAGGGTGCCGGTGAGCCTGGCAAGTTGAGGTTTCCGGGCAGGGGGCTGCCTCGGGGGGCGGCTCCTGAGCACAGCAGGAGGAAATGAGTCTGCGGCCGGCCCAGGCAGCGGCCCAACGGGCTGAGACAGGTGACAACAGAAAACGGAGCTGCTGAGGTGGGAGACGGATGGGCTAGCGAGGGCTTTCCACGGCCCGGGGCTGAGCCGGGCTTCCAGGTCCTGCAGTGCCTTTATGTCCGGGCCGACGGTCCTCTGTGCGATCCCCACCCCAGAACCGTGGGCTCCTGTTGCGAAAGTGCAGAACCCGGACGCCGCTCCGGCCCGCAGGATCATCTCTTCTGGAGCCTTGACGCTCCAAGTTATTCAGACACACTCTGCACTCCAGGATAAGAATCATTGCTCTGACGACCTCGAGGTACAAGGGGCTGATGCTGTTTGGGACAAATCTGGGCTTCGCTTATGAAAATCTCGCGGGGGGAGATGCCTCATTTCCATCGGCCTTCTTCAAGGCATCACTGCTGTCCCAGGAGACGCTAAGCCCCGTTTCCAAGCACACGTCAGGGAGGTGTTTAGACGCGCCTGTCAACTCTCAGCACCCGGGAGCCGAGCTCAGGCAGAGTTCCTCACTCGGAAGGCTCTGAAGAATGAGCATGAGGGCAGGAAGCATGCTGGTCTGGAGTCAAAGGTCAGGACTGCGATGCTGGAGCCGGTTCCCACGTGCGCACACGGCTGGGTCACTGCAGCCACTCGCCACACCCCCCCCCTCCAGGGCCAAGCAGGGCAGTCGCGGCGCCTGTGCTTTGTGGCAGTGCTTCCTCCAGACACCCCTGGCGCCGTGGGTGCAGGTCATGGGGGCCACTGGGGCCCTCTGTCCCCTCAGGGCCCTGCACGGATCACAGGAGGAATACAAAAGCCTCTTCAAGGAAAGGTTACCGTGGAGGAGGCCATAAACAAACCCAGATTATGCTCCAGCTGACCAGGCAGGAACCAGGAAGGGAGCAGCCAGTCCGTAAGGACTGGGAATAATCGAGGAGCCGCGATCAGAAACCCTGAGGATATGATCCAAGCCCTGCTCGTGGTGGGAACGACAACGCCCACCAGGGCCGCGGAGGGCCGGTGGCAGCGTGGCGCCCCGGTGCTCCCTTCCACCCTGGGGGGGCTGCAGGCTCTGGGTGCTGCTACAGGACACGGCCACGGCTCTGCCAGGCACAGATGCCAAAGCAAACTCTGGCCGCCGTGGACACGCCTGGGGCCTCCGGGCGCCTGAGAATCGGGCCTTTGTAAGCAGCAAGTGGCGGGAGGCGACGCTCTTTTCTTCACGGCCGCTGGGCACGGGCTCAGGATTCCCAAGGACTGTCCAGGGAGCGCCTGGTGGGATGACCGTCTGCCCCATGCAGGCCTCAGGCGTGCACCTCACGGAGGTGTGCCGGGAGGGGCTGAGGGCTTGAGCGCTCCGGTTCCAGCTCAGCTCCGCTAACCACCTGGCCTCAGTCTCCCCATCTGGAAAATGGGACCGAGGATTTGCCCCAGCTTCCCCATGAGGCTCCTGGGGGGACTCGACAGCTGAAAGCCCCAGAGAAAGTTCAATGCCAGGCACAGCTCTCTGGGGTCGTCCTCAGAGCAGGGCGGGGTACGCTTCCGAGAGCCCTGGGTTCCGCGTCACCTTGATCTCGAGGCGGGGATTTGCAAACACGGCCTGTGGCCCAAATCAGTGCATGGCTGGTGTTGTTGGATGACCCACGAGCAAAGAACAGCTCTTGCATTTTCAAGTGTGAGTGAAAAAAGCGTGAGAAACTTAGCCTTTCGGTGAGAATTCTGCACATCACCTCAGTCCACAGAGACAAAAACGTTTACTCTCCGGCCGTTCATGGAAACGTGAGCCAGGCTCTGACTCAGTGCAGCAGCAAACCCACTGCTTTGGACTGCTGTCCCCGCCGGCCCTGTGGCCACGGCCCTCCCGGCTGCGTAGGGGTGTGGTGTGAGGGGCGAAGGCTCGCTCCAAGGCCACAGATGAGGCAGAATCAGGGAGCCAGAAGGGACTTCACAGGCCAGTGAGTTCTGGGGCCTTAAAATCTTTTAAAATCATAAACGAGGTCTAGGACGGAAGACATCTGTTTGCCGGGTCTTTGCTGATTGCCCGGGTCGTCCAGATAGGAAGGAGAGACTAAAGTGTCAAAACACAGGGCGATGACCTCTGTACCGCAGCTGGGCTTAGACGTCCCTCCTGGTGGAACAGCGAGCGTGCCTGGACCCTCTCTAAGCCTGGGGCCGGCAGGTCACATCACGGGGCCCAGAGCACAAATGTGAACCAGGTGGAATCACCGATATCTGAGCGCGTCTGAATCGTGAGAACGGCGATTTCATCCGGTTCAACCCGAGAGGCTGCACCGTGTAAAGCCGGACTCCAGGCTTCCCGGGGGGCGGGGGTGGATGGTGGAGAATCAGTGGGCCTGGCATCATCAGCGGGTGGGGGCCGCACCATGGGGCCCCGCACGGGCCAAGGAGCCCCTGGCTGGGGATGCAATGGCCTCAGGGGCGTTTTCAACGAGGGCGACCCAATGCCGAGGGCGAGAGAAGGTTTTGGAAGGAGTGACGAAGCCCCTGCATTTTTGCAAGATTATATTTGGGCTACAAAAGCCCAACCCAGACTTCTCTGGTGGCGCAGTGGTTAAGAATCCGCCTGCCAATGCAGGGCACACGGGTTCGAGCCCTGGTCCGGGAAGATCCCACGTGCCGTGGAGCAACTAACCCTGTGCGCCACAACTACAGAGCCTGTGCTCTGGAGCCCGCGAGCCACAACTACTGAGCCTGCGCACCTAGAGCCTGTGCTCTGCAACAAGAAAAGCCACCACGATGAGAAACCCGTGCACCGCAACGAAGAGTAGCCCCCGCTCGCCACACCTAGAGAAAGCCCGTGCGCAGCAACGAAGACCCAACGTAGCAAAAAATAAATAAAAATAAATAAATTTATTAAAAAAAAAAAGCCCAACCCAAAGATCTATCTCGCTGGTGTGCAAACCTTATTTTGGTAAAATGACAGATAACATCCCTAACACACAATTCCATCTTGTTTGTTCTAGGAACCAGCACAGAACTAGCACAGGTGCTGTTGTAACTAAAATTGTGTTCAATAGGAGATAAAACAAATATATTTTGTAATTTTCCATCTCATTTCAAGATAAAATCCCAATAAAGACTTTTTTGTTTTCACCCTGAAAATTGGGTTCCGGATTAAGTTGATTCCCTTTAAGATACAATGAGCATTGTCCTTGCTGGTGGGGGCTAGCTGTGGCCAAGGCCTGCTAGGTCTGCTAGCTGAGCCCTGCCTGCTAGATCCCCCCACTCCTGGACAGACGGGCACCCACATATGCTTAAATGCCTCTGGTGACGGGGAGCTCACCACTCCATAAGGATGTCGGTTCCACTTTCGACACCTTTGACTATTCGAAAGTTAGTCCTTATGCTGGTGTTAAACGTCCCCCAACCCCAAGCCCCTCTTCCACATGGATGAGGAGCGCCTTAGTGACTCGGGGTTAAAAAGCCCAGGTTGCTCTCGGCCCTGACCCGACAGGCAGGTGACACGATGCTCTTCCTTCATTGCTGGGAGGGGGCTCCCTCCTTCCTTTACTCTTCTGTGAACGTTAAATGACTAAACGATACCCTCTGTAGGAAGGCACTGCTGAGCAGCTACTATGAGCTGGTCTGGCTCTGTGCTCTGGGCCATGCAGACAGCCGGGGAGGGGCAGGGGTGCTGAGGGCCATCAGAGGGAATGTACCTTGTGGGCCTCCTGGAGCAGCACACCGGGGAGCAGCTCTGATATCCGAGCCACGAGCTCTTTCCCAAGTGTTCTCCGCGGCCCACACATCTCAGGAGTTGGCAGTTCGGGGTGGGGTGGGGAGGGGCCCGGAGGCCCTGCATCCTCACCCCCCGCCCCATCTCTGACCCTGTCCCCAGGGCAGGTGCAGTGAGGAGCCCGGGACCCCACTTTGCTAGCTCTGCCTCTGGCTTCCGGGGAGCAGCACCCTTTCCCCAAGCCCAGTATGTCCTCCAACCCCAGCGCCCAGAGCACTCACCGATGTCCTTGGCTCTGACGGCCACCGGCCTTCGGAGCTCGGTGATGAACTTCTTGGCGTCCAGGCGTATCTCAATAATGTTGTTCAGCAGCGCAAAGAGCGGGGCCAGCGGGAAGGACGCAACGAACAGGGTGACAAAGCCGAACTGGATGACTGCAGAGAGGAGGGGACGGCGGTCAGCATGCACTGTCCCTGTCCCGGGATGGCAGGACCCCCGCCCCACGCCCCCGGGTCGGATGGGCCCTGCCTCCCATGTGTAAGAGGGGATCTCGGACATGCCCAGGCCGGGAGGGAGCTGTGGGCAAGGTTCCAAGTTTTGCTCTGGGCCTGAGTCTTGTCTCTTGAATAAAGGCCGTGTACTCACTTATCATATGTCTGATCTTAAAAATCACCAGTTAACGGGAAAAAGGTGCCCGTGAGCACAAAGGCCCAGCCTCAGTCACCCTGTGTGCGGGCCGGGACGGTGCCCTCGTGCTTCCTAGGACCTGGCGGGCCCGCGAGCATCACTGCGTCTCCAACAGCCCCCAGCGCCCCCCTCCGTCGGGCCCCGGGGAGCCGGTCGGGGACCGCCGCCCGCTGTCTGGACAATCTCGCCCCTCTGCCTCCCTCCCTCACTGTCCCTCCTTCTGCTCATCATGGGCCGGCGGGGCAGGTCGGGGAGAGGGTGCTGAATGGAAGTGAGTGGAGGAAGCTGGCTCAGGAACTGCACAGCCGGACCTCGCCCAAGGGCGCTCGGTGCCAGGCGGGAAACAGGGAAGCCGGCAGAATGTGGCCCCGGGCCCAGCGGGCTGAGCGTGACCACTGTTAGCGCGCCGGGGTGCCTGGAGGCTCTGTGTGATCCCTCGTCCCAGAGCCACGTCCCTGGCCCCTCACGTGCCCCACGGGGGCTCTGCAGGATGTTTCTGTGGATGCTGGCCTCGCCTGAAGGCTCTGGAGATGATGGACAGGATGGAGGCCACCGGATAAGCTCGGCGTTGGGGCCAGGGGGCTGCTGAGCCCCGAGGCTGCGGGTTCCCCGACTCCCGAGTGACGCTGCCTCCCCTTGCAGGGACAGCAGTGGGGAGAGCAGCAGGAGGCGCGGGTGGGTCATGCCCACTGGGCCTTTTCTTCCACCTACCCCATCCCAGCCCGAGTCGGCCTGGAGGAGACGGCCAGGCACAGGGTGGCTGCTCTTTGGGGGGGGCAGGAGGGGCCTCCCCCAGGAATTTCATTTCACTAAACCCCAGAGGATCCAGGACTCTCCAGCCACCATAAAAATTAAAATCTGGGGACTTCCCTGGTGGCACAGCGGTTAAGAATCCGCCTGCCAATGCGGGGGACATGGGTTCGAGCCATGGTCCGGGAAGATCCCACATGCCGCGGAGGAGCTAAGCCCGTGCGCCACAACTACTAAGCCCACGCGCTGCAACTACTGAAGCCCGCACGTCTAGAGCCGGTGTTCCACAACAAGAGAAGCACCCGCTCGCCGCAACTAGAGAAAGCCTGTGCGCAGCAACGAAGACCCAACGAAGCCAAAAAAAAAAATAATAATAAACTTAAAAAAAAATTAAAATCTGGGGAAACGACCGACTGCAGTCTCTCAGCGGACCATAGGCTGCTGTTCTCGGTGTCCATCCGCCCACGGGGTCAGGCAGTGGAGACCCTCCTCCCAGGCCCCACGATGAGCATAAACAGCTGGGCAGAGAGCAGGCCTGGGGAGGCAGCACCCGCAGGGCGGGGAGCTGCCCGTCTGCCTCCGGTTCAGCCTGGATTTGATTCCGGGACGATGTCCGGGAGGATGTCACCCAGACGCCATACCATCTCCTTGTCTTAAGTCTCAGAGTGTTACGGCACTGGTGTCCGGGAAGCTGGGAGTGACTTACTGGGACCAGCTCTGCCAACAGGGAGGGACACACCCGCGGTACAATTAAACAGAACCGCTCCTGAAACCCAAGGCCACCCCACCCCTGACCAGCCCACCCTGCAGACCAGTCCCTGGCTGGTTTGCCCAGGTGCCTGTTAAAACGCAGAGTCCTGGGTCCCATTCCGTGCAGACCAGGATTGGGCCTGGGAACCAGCATTAAAATTTTTTTTTTTTTGCTGCACTGCGAGGCTTGAGGAATCTTAGTTCCCCGGCCAGGGATCAAACCCGGGGCCCCGGCTGTGGAAGCCCAGAGTCTTAACCACTGGACCGCCAGGGAAGTCCCCCAGCATTTAAGATAAGCTGTCCATGGTGGTTAGGGGGCACGACACTGGGACCCCTGTGCGGGAGTGTCAGCCTTCACTCATCCATTCATTCAGGGAGCACACATTGAGCACCCACTGTATACCTGGACCTGTGCTAGGGGCAGGGGGTACAGCAGTGAAGAAAAAAGACCTGCTTTCATGGAGCTTTGATTCTACGGGAGAGGCAGACGGTGGAGGAATGAGGAAGGGTTGGGGACTAAAGATATCAGCTGCGGTGAGAACCAGAAAGCAGGGGGAGAGGCTGCCCCTTTTAAACCCTGCGGTGGGGAAGACCCCTCTGGTGGGGGACATTCTGAGCAGAGCCCTGGAGGAAGGGAGAGAGGGAGTGACGCTCATACCAGGGGAAAGCGTTATGGGCAGGGCACAGCCAGTGCAAAGGCCCCTTGGCAGGAGTGACCTCTATGAGTTTGGGTAACAGCAAGGAGGCCAGCGTGGCCCAAGTGGAGGGAGAGGTCAGAGGTGGGGTCAGGGAGGCTCCAGGTGGCTGCCACGCAGGCCACACCTGGCCCGTCCCCTCTCTCTCGCGCCCCACTCCTGGGAGTCATGTGCCACCTCTGGGCATCCTCCCATCCAGCGGCACAGCTGCAGGTGACACGGCTGAGTCCTGGGTGTGTCCCGCTCCGTGCAGGGACCGCAGCGAGCCCCAGGCGGCCAGCTGGCCCTTTTCCGTCCTGCCCCGTCTCCCAGGACAGGGTTCTCCCGTCACTCACTCATCTCCATGTACTCCGGGGTGAGGCCCGCGAAGGGCTCCAGCGTGTAATCCACCTCGTACCGCTGCTTCTTCTTCACGTACTCGTCGTGGTCAGAGGGGCTCTGGTGCCTCAGCCTCAGGTAACGGATGAACTTCTTCATTTTCCTGAAAGACACACGACGTCACCTCGGTTGGGTTTCCAGGGAGGTGGGCTCGGGGGTCTGGCGCCTCCAAGCTGTTTTGCCAATTCTCTGAGCCCTCGCGCGTTCTCAGTCCTGAACTAACATCTTGGCGATGCCCCCTCTGTTTATGATTTCCTTTGCCGTTTTCCCCAGGGGCAGGGGGCAAGCATCACTGCTCTGTTTGTGACATGAGGAAACGGAGGCCAGGGAGGGCTCCTCAGGTGTCAGGGGTCTGGCCGGCCCCAAGCAGACTTGGCTGCCTTGGACCATGGAGGCTGGCACGTGGGTTTGGGGCCACCTGTGGGTACCCTGCATCCTCAGCCAGTTGGGAGCAGGGGTCATCCTGGCCTCGTCCCTGGCCTCGTCCACTAGGGGTGGCTACTGCCCATCTTCCTCCCGTGTCCTCACCACCTCCCTGTTTCCGGTGCCCCCACCCTGGTCCAGGCCCCGCGTCACCCAGACTACTGCAAGGGCCTCCCGAGCGCCCCAAGGCCCCGATCTCCCCCTTGCTCCGCCGTGACCTGAAGCGGATGCTACTCACGGGATGCCGATCTCAAACAGGTTGTTCTGAATCAGCTGCTTCCCCAGCATAATGATGCTCAGCTGGATACACAGCTCCATGAGGCAGCCCCCCGGGGCGCACTGCGGCACAGAGAACGGGCGTCAGCCCCCGCCCCCGCCCCGCCTACCGGGAGAGACCACCCCAGCTCCCAGCGAGGGGAGGTCAGCCCTCGTGCTGAGGGTTGAATTGTGTCCTCCACATCGAACCCCCGGAACCTTGGAATGGAACCTTATTTGGAAATAGGGTCTTTGCAGATGTGACCGAGTTAAGATGAGGTCGCGCTGGCATAGGGCGGACCCTGCTCCGATTGCCGGTGTCCTGATAAGAGGAGGAAACACACACAGGCACACTGAGGGGAGGAGGCCCCGTGAAGACGAGGCAGAGATTGGAGAGGCCCATCGATGAGCAGGGTGAGGCCAAGGATCGCCCGCGGCCGCCAGAGCTGGGAGAGAGGCCTGGAGGAACCCTCCCTGGAACCTTCGGAGCGAGCGTAGCCCTGCGGACACCTTGAGTTTGGACTTCTGGCCTCTGGACCCATAAGAGAATAAATCGCTGCTGTTTTAAGCGACCCGGTCTGTGGTATCTTGTCACAGCAGCTCCGGGAAGCTAGTACAACCTGGCCAACAGGCTCTCGGGGCTGCAGCAAGGCTCAGAGCAGAGCACACTGCCAGGGAGTAGGCAGCGGCAGGGCTGGGTCTCAGGGCTGCTCCTGCCCCAGGGCCACGCAGGCTAGGGCCGTGCAGCTGGGCAGCCGCGGGGTGAGGGAGCCGGCCACCTCTCGGAGGCCTAATGCCCTGTGGGTTTGTACCGGGGGCCGGGCAGGCCGTCAGAAGCTTAACTTGTCCAAGTGAAGGGAACTCAAGGGACACTGGGTGACACTCTGGGGCACAGCTCACTCCTGAGTCCTGAGCAAAACTTTATACACCATCACCAAAGAATTTATCTGGGCCAGCCATCAATCTCATTAAAAAAAACAAAGACGTCCTCCACTTTATTCTACTCCACAAAGGCATTTCCCCAACTTCTCCAACCATTAAAGCGCTTAACAGGGTGTCATCTATGTAAATGATGTGTTGTATAGCGGGGCAGCACGTCGTGGGCTTCTTGCAAACATCCCTCACTGCAGAGGAGGCCTATGTCCTGGGATGTCCAGGGGTCGGCATTTAGGTGGTTGAACTTCTAGATTGTGCCCCAGGCAGCCAGATGACCCTGTACCTGAAGCCCACCCCAATCCTCCCCACCCTGTTTCACAGAATCTTTATCAAGAAGACCCTGATAAAAAAGATCCTTCTTTTCCGATATGCCGAATTATTCTGGAAGTTGGAAATCTGGACTGGTTTCCCAGAGACCTGAAGCCTGGCTTGGTCTGACGGAGCTGACGGAGCAAGTCTGGGGGCCAGGACTCAGCAGCAGAAGGCAGCTGGACGACTCACCAGACCTGGAGTGGCCGGAATCGCTGAGCAGAAGCCCAAGGTCACCAGCATTCCGCTTGGCGGGGGGAGAGGTGGGCATTTCAATGTTAAAGAAAAAGAAGCGTAGCTGAGTCCTGTTTTTGCCTCACTAATTCATCTTAACCAAAGAGAAAAACATTCAAGGTCTTACAGAAAAAGAAAAAAAAAAAAAAAAAAAAGCGGGTGTAACTTTTTGGCTTCCATGACCCTGAAGAGACGTTCTCCTTTTAGGGTAATCCTACATGGACAGGCCAAAGGAGATCGAAGCCCCATCCCTGCAGCTGGAGAACAGAGCAGGGGTCTCTCAGGGCAGGGAACCGTCAGGTTTGCTGTGAGGACGGAACCAAGAAAGCGGAGCAGCGCGTACAATCTCGTTACCTCTTCCATCCGGAAAGAACGGAAAATGTACACGTAGTCGCCTGGGCGTCCGACAAACCTGCAACAATTGGGGGTCATTCAGAGAGGGGAGAGCGGGCTCGGGGAGACCCCCAGGTGGGGACTGGGCCGTGTCATGATTCCCCAGGTCAGAGCCTCCGGTGTCTCACAGGCTCTTCCCTCCGCCCATGTGACCGACTAAGAATCAGCCGCAGGGGTTTTCTGTCGGTCGAACGTTTGTGATTCCCAAACCAACAGGTGGGTAAGAAAACACAGCTTCAACAGGAAACCAAGAGGCTGAAGGGCAGATAGAGGGGAGGAGCCCAGGAAGGGAAGAAGGTACAGCAGCCTAAGGGCAGAGGGCGCTACCCGCCATGGCAGGGTCACGGAACCACGCTGGGGACTGTGGACCGGCTGGGGTGCAGGTGGTCCCTGAGGCCGCCTCTCGGCCTCCTGTGGGATGAGGGAGTAGGGGGCCTCTGAGAGCCCGCTCCGATGTGGGTGCTCTCAGCGGGGCCTGGGCACCTCGGCCCAGCTCCAGGACCCCAGGGTGGAGTGGTACTTATAAATCACATCATGCCAAGGAAGGTGACTTCGGAAGGGGTTCTGGGATCAGCCCTGCCAGCGTCTAGGCGGAGGGGTGGTGGGGAGTCTTGGTGGGTGGGCCACAGGCCCCGATAAACCCAGGACGGCTCCAGAGGGTCAGGGCATGGGGTTCACACCCCACCAGCCTGGAACACCAGCGGCTGCCCTTCCCATATCTTCCCCTGCAGCCCTCATCCCCCGCGCTGGGGGAACCCCTGGAACACCAGCGGCTGCCCTTCCCATATCTTCCCCTGCAGCCCTCATCCCCCGCGCTGGGGGAACCCCTGGAGCTCCTGCAGCCCTCATCCCCCACGCTGGGGGAACCCTGGAGCTTGCCGCCCGGGATCCCTGCTTCCCAGGGTTCTGTTCCCTGAGCTCCTCAACGTCTAGGGTCCCTGCTTCCCGGGTCCCTGCTGCTTAGGGTCCCTGTTCCCTGGGGTCCCTGCTTCCCAGGGTCCTTATTCCCTGGGCTCCCCAATGTCTAGGGTTCCTGCTTCCCAGGGTCCCTGCTGCCTGGCGCCCCCAACGTCTAGGGTCCCTGCTTCCCAGGGGACCCTGCTCCCTGGGGGCCCAGCGGGAGCCAGGCCTCTCCCCAAACTCGGCGGCAGTGGGAGCCACAGTGACTGCTCTGCGCTGGGCCCAGGTGCCTCCCACCTGAAGAGAGATGAGGGAGGGGAGCCTTCTACTGGACTGCGGAAAAGCAGTGTGTTTCAGTCACTGAAGAAGCCCCTACCGGCCTTTGAAGAACGCCACGTAAAAGATGGGGGTGTAGGAATTCACGAACTTCAGCAGGAAAGCCTTGAAGATCAGCCTCTCCTCGAAGCTCTTCTCCGTCTTTGGAACCTCTAGAAGGAGTGAGACACGCGCTGCTGAGCCACTGCTTCGGGCCAGGCTGACCACTTCCCTCAGCTGTCACAGCAGTGAGGCTCAGAGAGGGTGAGTGACCAGCCCAAGGCCCCACAGCCAGAGGGAGGCGACCTGGGGCCGCCTGGCTCCAGGGCTTGGCCGGGGCACTCACCGATCTTGGTGAGCCACCTGGCTATGCAGCCGTACACCTCGTCCAGGAGGATGATGACCACCAAGTTGATGATGACCGCCGTGGCCGTGACAGTGACCCGGATGTTGGACCGCACGGAGGGGGAGGAGTTCATGGCTAAGGCGGCGGCCGTAGAGATTCTGTAGATGATGACGCCGAGGACGATGGCGAAGGTCACTGCGATCTGCGGAGGGAGGAGGGGATGCTCTTGGCTGGGTCCCCTTGGGCGCATCGGAACCTCCCCCGGCTCCCTGGGCCCAGCTGTCCCCCCACCCAGGAGCACTTCCGCTGCAAAACCAAGATGGGTGTTTCTTGTCACCCACCAAATGCCATGGGCTTTATGGGTGCTCACTTCACAGATGGATGAGTGGCTAGGTTCTGTTTTATAGAAGAGGAGACATGTCCAGAGAGGTTGCGCCAGCAGGCCAGGTCACCCAGCGCGTGAACTGGGATTTTCCAGGTGTGCCTACCAAGCTTGGAGGGCAAGGTTCTGCCACTCGCTATGGGGCATCGTGACGTCTCGCCCACTGTCCCCGACACGACTTAGGGTCGCTGCAAACCCAGAAGCTGCCTGGCTTGTGTGACGGCAGGCTGACTACAGGGGGGGCTTCCCCCCAGCCTGGATGACCCTGAGTGGAAGCAGTGACGTTCTCCATGCTATTGCAAGAGGTGGGTGGGGCGTGGGATGGTCTGGTCCCACCGGCAACGCTGCAGGCCTGGCTGGGACAGATGGATGGGGTCCCTTCTCCCAACCTCGCCAGGAGCCACCCACACCCTTCGGTTTGTCCCTGGGAACGAGACCCTCATCTTGCCCAAACCACTGTGGGACCAGAACATTCCCTGAAACTTGGACTGGCGGTCGCTTAAGAGGCCGGGCTAGGCTAGGATGACAAGTCTGTTCTGTGTGGAGCCGTGTGTCTGCCTGGGCTCGTCTTCCTTACCCTCCAAGGCCCTGACTCGCCCTGGAAGACCTTGTCCTCACTCTGTCCTGTCCTAACAGTGAGGATGCCTGCAAATCCCAGTGCCGAGGGGACACTGAACGGAGGGCGGTTGTGCAGGGCTGTCACCCGAGCCCGACTACATGGCACCCTCTGTGTGTCCAGGGTCCTGGGCGTGTCACTCCCGCTGAGGCTGTGCAGGGCGGCCCAGCCCTGCCAGAACGGCCCCTCGAGGCTCCCAGGACAGCCCTGGAGGGGCACTGAGCCATGCTGTGTGCCTCTGATTGCAGCTTGGAAGGGCTGTGCCTGCTTCACCCCAGAGGGAGGCCACAGCGACGGGCATCTCCCAGGAAGCTCTTATTGTAAATTTCGGGCGAGTAACTCTGTAGCTGTCCATATCTGCGGGCGACTGAACGGTGACCACACACGCCCGGGGAACGTCCTGATGAAGTGGGGGGGGCCCTGTGGTGAGGTGTGGGTACCTCTCCCCGCCAGCTGCCAGCTCCCAGCTCCTGGAATGCAGGCTTTCCTGGGAAAATCTCTCGCTCCTGCCAAGAGGCCCCTCCCAGGGGAAGGCACCGCCCTGGGCTCTGGAATGTCCCTCCTGCCTGCGTGTGGAGGTGCAGACGGGGCGCCAGGCCTGCAGGGTGACTCAGCAAGGTGTCATGGGGGTGCAGCGGCCTTTCCCTGTCAGAGGGCCGGCGCACCCCCGTGACAAGCTCTATAGCTGTGTCCCCTCCTGGGTGCAACGCCCCCTCTGGAAGGAAAGGGCTGTGAGGGCCAGGGTTTGGCCACTGTGTTCATACGAGCATCTCCAGGTTCGGAGCACAGGGGCACCTTGTAGGTGCTCGACTGCTATTTGTTCGGAGAATGAAGCCCCCGAGTGCAGGACAAAACCAGTTCATCTGTGATGGGGTCCCCAGGACCTCGAGGGCCAGCCAGTTCCCTAACCCACTGTCCCACCTTTGCGGCAGTGACAATGTGCCCATCTCCCCGCCTCTCTGCAGACGGGGGGGCCAGATGCAAGCAGAGGTGTGGGCAGGCCTTCTGGGAAAGCACATTCAAAGAGGGGCTGCCTCCGCTGGCCTCTGTCTCCTTCCCCTTCCTCCTGCCTGGAAAGTGGAGGTGATATTGGAGGTGGGGCAGCCATGTTGTGACCAAGAGGGACACAGGCACAGGACAGGTGTGCAGAAGGCCAGAGAAACCTGACGGAGGTGCCGGACCAGCACTCCACTGCCCACCATCTTGATCCTTATTACGAGAGAAACTCAAAACCCCCTGAAGACTATTCAAGGAAGTGACCCGTACCACGAGGGCTCTTGCCCGAACTTGCTGGGGCGCAGAAGGGCCCACAGCCTCCCACCTCCTGTCACGCCCTCGCTGGACCTTCTGTGCTGACATCGCTTCTTCTCTGCCAGGAGGGGCTGAGCCCTGGTGCCTGGGTCTTCCATTTCCCGCACCCCGTCCCCCGTCGGGTGAGCCCCGTGGATGCTCCAGGCAGGGACCACGTCATCCTACATCACCCCGCCAGCACTCCTGTGCCATTTGGGGAGTGTGCTCCAGGACCCTCAAAACACGGCTGGGCTCACTGCCACCCAGTCATCCTGACAGCCCAACGGCCCTCCCCCCACCCCACAGTGGCTCCCAAACTGTGGTCTTGGGGGTCCCCACCACACATTTCTTTATATCAGAGAGGTCCTTCTTGCCGTGTGAGAGAGTGTTAGGGGAAACGGAGTCCTCCCTCTGCTTTCAACTATTCAGGTTAGGGGGCCTCAGATGCCACCCCCAGTGGAAAACCAAGGCAAGCCCACCTGTGTGTCTCCAAGTTCATACGGAAGGGCGGGGGGTGTCTCAGGGCAGACTGTCTGCCTGGCCTCTGGCCTGGGGAGGGGGTGAGACCTCTGGCCTCCATTTCCTCAGCAGCAGGAGGGGGACAGGCAGGTGTGAGGCCCTCAGGCCACTGGGCACAGCCCAGCCCTTGGTCCACAGCGGCCATGCGGATGACCTTGATAGCAAGGTCATCGCTACAGTGACCACAGGTGGCCCTGACCCATTGTGGGGGGAATGAAAGCACGGCTAGCATGGGCCTGAGGCCTTCCAGGGATGCAGCCGCATTAACTGGGGATTAAAATCCCCTAATAGAGGCGGCCACAGTGTCGGCAATTCATTCAAATCAGCAGTGTCCGGATGAACCTGGCGTCACCGGCCCTCTGTCACCTGAGTGGCATCGTCCTGATTTTTGTCCTGTGTGTTCTTCACTTACTGGTTTTCTTTAAAAGCCCTCCGTTTTGTCTTAAATAATACCTGTGAACTCCTAGGTTTGAATGACTACTTACTTATATGCGTCACTCTCAGAACGAAAGATGTGTGTCAGGGACCAAAGGGAACCACCGCACGGGCCCCAGGGCTTGGGAAGCCCCCTGGGGGTCACTGCAGAACCCTGGCCCCTCCCCAGTTTAGGGGGCTGGTGGAATCCCCCCACCACCCTGCCTAGCCTGGGATGAACACAACTGCCACGAGGATGGCTGGCCCCATCCAGGTGAGCACCGCACACCTTGGTACACTCCCTCCTTTACCTCCCAGAACTCACCATGAAGATGATGGAGACCAAATTGGTGAAGTAGGCTGGGAACCGGTCTTTCCAGGTCAGCTTCACCTTGTCTGTCTGCAACACGAACAGGGCTGGGTCAGCGGTGGGGACCATCCCAGCGGAAAGATGTGTGTGTGCACATATATATGGGCGTGAACAACTTGGACAACAGAAACACGGTTAAAAAAAATGATGATGAGCGAATGCAAACGTCTGGCATCCGGGGCCTTATTCCCGATGAAATGATGCTATGAAACGATAGAAATAATAGTTGTCTAAAAAAGTGAGTCCTCTGTGTACGGGGCGTGATGGTGCCAGAGGCTTTTCTAAATTGGATGATCAGACCCCCGTCTGGGAGAAGCCTGGACTCCTTTTCGTGGCTGAAGGTCTCATTTCCAAGGCCAGAAGATCTAAGCTGTTTTCCTTCGCCACCCAGACCATAATAGTAATTTTCCTTTGCAGAGCAAGTTGAAACAAGCCACCAGCACTCTAAGTTCAAACGCTGCCCGCCACGTAGCAATGGCGGAGAGCAGGGACACGTGGTCCGAAGGCTCTGGCACAGGGACAGCAGGGTCTGGAGGGACCTGAAGTGGACGCTTGTTGCTAACCTGGGATGTTTCAAGAATGGGGTGGATTTTGAACGGGAAAAATGCATGGACGAGGTCAAAGAATGCTGGCAGGCATGACACCCGAGGCCACGCATTCCAGGGCAGGTGGCATGCGTGTTAATGAGACCAGGGACCACTGGCAGGCAGCTGTGACAGGCACGTTTCACAAGCTCCAGAGACAGCCGAGCTCCCCCCACAAACCCACCACAGCCATGCAGAGACACCTCAACACACGTCACAGCCCGTGGGTACCGAAGGAAGGCAAAGCAACGTGGGCGTGAATGTTAAAAGGATAATACAGCAGTCAGAGTCGGTTGAGGAAAACACAGTGGACTTCGGTCATCTGCAAACACTCAAGCCTCGCGACGGCCCGACGTGACATGTACCAGTTTCACCCCCGCCATGGCTGTCTTAACCCTCTGCCTCCATTTGTTCGCTGGCTCCTCTGGAAGGTGCCGGCGCTTCTGGGGCGGGTGGAGGAAACAAGAGAGCACCGTGGGGTGAGACCGCCACCCAGGCTCCCATCGGCCCCCTGGGCAGCCAGCACATCCCTGGCCGTGCCGGCGGCTGGGGCTGATTCAGGCTCTGGGCATCTTAAACCCATCAGAGATGGCAGAGACCCACATTCTAAAAGAAAGGCTGCCACAAAGGTAATGGAAATGAAAACTCCAGCCTGGAAGCTCGGTGGGCTCCACGGGGCCCCTCTCACCAGACGGTGGCCGTCATTCAGACGGTGCATCTTATGCAAAGGCGAGGATGACCCTGAGCGTTTTACGCCAACGTGAAGGAAGCCACACTCGGAATCCTAACACGGCAATGAAGGGGTGGATCTTTTCTTTCCTAAACGAATTCGGTACCATAGCTGGGGGAAAAATTAAAACCACAAAGTTGGGAGCCAGGGAAATGGCGTCACCATCAGAGGCTGGCAGAAGTGAACCCCGACCTTTGTTGCTCTTGTGATCAAAGAGCTCGGGTCAGTGACCGGGAACCTGGCATGGCTGCCCAGGCCCGGCACTCGGGCTTGGTCGAGCCCCTGCCTTAAGTGGATGTGACATGGGCCACTGAGCCCTTTTTTCCTTAGGAAGGAATGAAATCCCATCCACGTTCACGCTACGAGGGGCCACCGTAAAGCCGTGGGGTGGACTGTCGGGGGGCGAGGATGCTGCACTGCACGCGGGTCGTGGTGGCTCACCATGGGGGCCTGGGGGCTTCAGAGCAGCGGCGACCACGCCTCTCCCTTTAGGAGAGGGGACGCAGCCCATGCGGGGCTGTTGGAGCCCTTGGTTCAAGGCCACAGGGCGGCCGCGCTGAAGGCAACGTGCTCGGGACATGCGTTCTGATGTGTTAAGTTAAAAGGCCAGTCTCCTCATTTGGGGTGAGGACTCACGCTTTTGTGGTTATTTTCTCTGCACCCTTGGTCCGTCTCAGACTCTGAGTTCAGGGAAGTGCACCCGCTTTCTGGCTGCAGGAGGACTGAGCTGGGCTTTTTGCTCTGTTATGGGAACTGGGGCCCGAGAGTGGGTTTTGCTGCACCCACTTTGCCCCCCCAGAGGGGACTTTTGATAATTGGGACCCCCAGCCACTCTGTACCAGCAAACTCTGTCCATGGGACACAATGACAAGAGAGATCGATGCAGGGGTTTGCTCTGGTCACTCCCAGAGGCCGAGGGTGCAGATGCGACGCAGAACACTGGGATCCGGGAAGAGTGTCCTGCAATCGTTCCCCATCCCTTCAAGACCTGACTTTCCAGCCTCAGTGAGAGGTGGACGAGGGCCCGGGGGCTCTGTGCTTGTCCCATGTCATATAAAAAACCTCCGTTAAAAAAATAACCAAGCACCCCCAGAGGTTTGTGAGAATTCAGGCTGCAAACATGACTGCCAATTTGAATGAGAGGTTTTGAGGAAAAAGAAAGGCATTTGTTATGGAAAAAAAAAAAAGGTGACGGCTTCAGGAACGTCACAAAAGCACTTCTCTCTCTCATTCTCACGGTCTGTGAGTGAGACAAGGAACTGGCCAGCAGCTCAGGGACCCTGTTGGGCAAACCCTTCCGACCATCATTCAATGTAGAGCTGGAGGGCTGGACATAATGACCACCCAGAGCAAAAAAGCTGCAAAGCTACTCGGTTCTTGATGTTGAAATGTTGGCTGAAGTTTGAGATCACCCTCAGGATAGATCAAAAAAGTAGATCTCTACTCTAGCAAGTTTGACAAATCGGCCCCTTGCTTGTTTTATAAATAAAGTTTTATTGGAACACAGCCAGACCCATTTGTTTACCTGTTGTCTATGGCTGTTTTTATCCTACAATGGTAGAGTTGAGTTGCTATGACAGAGGCCTGCAGGGTCTAAAATATTTACTATCTGGCCCTGTCTGGGGGCCGGCCCCCCAACTACACAGTGTTTGCCGATCCCTGGTCTGAAATGTTGGTGCATGTAGAATGTTTTACTGCTGGGAAAGCCAACTGGCAGCGGCCACCATACCTCTTTGCTTCTGGATTCTTTCCTAAGAGACTTCTCCAAAACTCTGGCCTCATATTCGGCTCTGGGATGGTCCTGCGAAAGAAACCAAGTCAGCGGGGAGCCTTTGTTAATTTTGTGAGTTTGAGGCCCTCAACAGGAGCGCGCATGGCAAAATCAGCCCAGACATTCCCTTGGACACCCTTTGGGGCCAGTTCCTAGCTGGCTGTTTGTACCATTTCCAATTTAGAACTCATTGTATGCAGTTCATCCAGGATTCTCCACCTTGTGGGGAACCCTAGCCCACTGGGAAGGCCACAGACTCGGGCTCTGTGTCCTGCAGGCAGGTCAGTCTGCACCAGGCTGCAGCCCATCCTGCAGGCCACTCACTCTGAACACCCAGCCATGAACTGACCCCTGAGGATATCCTATCTGGAGCCGTGGGGGTCAGAAGAGATGGCAGGAAGTGTCAGCAAAGCGGGGGCAGACCAGAGGCACCAGACCTCGGGGGAGCCCAGAGCAGATCAGCGAAGGGCACTGGAACAGAAGAACAGGGGTTAAGAGAGACCCAGAGGTGGGGGAGGAAACGGAGACCCCTGCCCGCCACGGAAGAGCTGCAGGGAACCACTCAGCAGAAACAGACGGATCAGGTGTGTGAGAAGGTCCCTCTCCCAGGGAGACAGGCTACCGGAAGACAGAGAAGTGACAAAAAATTCCAAACCTTGACAGCCTCCTTCCGGGAACCAGAAACGTAAAACAAAAACAAAAAGATTTCATTACTTGCGTTGTTTTTTTAAGAAACAGGCTACGTCTGCTAAAGATGATATACTTAAGAACCTGGACGAAGGTAGTTAGACGTGGGTGCATAAGGAGGGCTCACTAAAGGCTGATGTTACTTTAGGGGGACCGTGTGTGTTGCTGCCTCTGCAGGTCACATGGTCTAGGTAATTCCCGAGGGAGTGCTGGGCTGAACTGTCTTAGACTCAGGGAAGGAACATAGGCCAGAGGACTGGGTACAGGCTTCCTTCTGCTCCGAGAGCGGACACCTGGGGTCATGTCGTGGAGAGCTGCCCCTTCGTGTCGGGTGATTAACCCCAGAAGAGGCCCTGGCCAGCCGTGGGGGGCTTGCTTTCGGGGACTCATTCAGGGTCACTGGGGACCCGTGCCCAGTGGCTCTGATCGCCACCCCACCATCTAGGGTCTGAGCCCTCAGGTTGAAGAGTTCACGGGATGGGTCCCCAAGGGATCGAACTGCCCCAACCCCAGGGACATCATGAAAAGGGATGTTCTAAATCTACTTCCAAAATAACAAGACAACACTCTGCTTTTTATTCTATTTGAATCTTTAGAACACGCTCTGGCAGACAGGTGACCCAGGGCCTGTCATGGGGGATGGAGCTCCACGCCTGTCTCTGCCCCTAAGGAGCCGCGTATCTCTCTTTGCATCAGCCTCGGTCCCGCCATTTGTGAAACAGGATGATGAGACCCACTGGGGAAGAGGTTGAACCCAGAGGTGGGAGATGGGTTAAGGGACACCTGCTGGTGCCAGGCCCTGCTTGAAGTGCTTTATATCTGCTGACCCAGGGAGACCCCCTCAAACCCTACTCCTCCACCCCTGTTTGAGAGGTGAGGACACTGAGGCACAGAAAGGTTAAGCAACTTGCCCCAGGTCACACAGCGAGGGTGGTGCAAGGACAGCCTGGTCCCAGAGGCCGTCTCGTCTCCACTAAGCTGGTGCCTCTTCCAGCAAACTAGCACCTTGTCTGTTGACAATACAGAGCCTGCACAGGGGATTCTCAGCTACACATTCGGCTGAAAAGTGATTCAGGCTTCGAGGGAGTGCGTGTGTGGGGAAATATAATAATAGGGATGTTTAAAAAGATGATGGAAGAGATTTTCACATCACAGTGAAAATGGATGAGCAGTTTCTCTTTCAAAAAACTGAGCAAAAGATTTCATAACATGAAGCTGTGGTCATTGTGGCCACACCTAATGGCTCTGCTATTTGGGAGGTCTTGTTCCTTTTTATTCCCACTCATATCACGGGGATTCTGGCTGGAGCTGGTGATTCGGGATGGGGCAGTGGCAAAGTTTCTCCTGAGCAACCCCAGGGAGGGGTGTCCACCTGCCACTGCAGTGGCCATTCGATCCCGGATGCCCCTCTCTTTGGTGCACGCAGATGCCCAGTACGTGGCTGCCCTCTATTAGTGAAGGATCTGCCCCACTTCTCAGCCATGTCCGACTGCAGGCCAAGAGCTGGCTCTGAGGATCGTGGGTTTGGCACCCGGGGCAAAGCCTCACGGCTGCCTCTGGGGACTCAGCCTCATGGGTGGCAGTGATCGCCTCCCCAGACCCGCGGTGCTGCCCCCAGACAGGATGAGGTCAGCATGGTGAGCCTTGGCCTGAGTCCCCAGCCATGCTGCTGGGTGGTGCGTCCATGTGAGCACGGAGATCAAAAACACTAGAACAGACATCATACGGTTGCCCCGGCAACTGCGGGGGATTCAAACAGCAGGGATGGGAACTGAGAGGCAGGCAGGGAGCAGCCTCGCCTGGGCTTTAGGACCAGGGCTTCCGCGTGAGCCTCCCAGAAGCAACAGGGTGGGGGCCGGGGGGGACACGCGGCGGGGGGGGGGCCGGGGCGCAGGCGCCAAGCCCACTCACCTCCTCCTCCTCGAAGCCTGTGAGGTCCCAGCGGTAATTGAGCCGCATCTGTTTCCGCTTCCAGTGCTCCATGAAGGTGGCGGCTGCGGGTAGGGAGGAAAGCCAGGAAGTTAGGGGCTCAGAGGCCCCACGACCTCAGATGCCATGAAAGCATTCTCCCCTTCCGCACCATCCGGTAAGTGAGGGCGACAAGTGCTGGACCAAGAACGTCACATGAATTAAACTGTTCAGCTCTCCCACTGACCCCCGAGGCAGGGATCATCTACTGCTCATTTAAAAAAAAAAACTTATTTATTTGGTTTATTTATTTATCTGGGTCTTAGTTGCAGCAGGCGGACTCCTTAGTTACAGCACGTGGGCTCCTTAGTTGCGGCTCGCCGGCTCCTTAGTTGTGGCATACAAACTCTTAGTTGCAGCTTGCCTGTGGGATCTAGTTCCCTGGGCAGGCATCGAACCCGGGCCCCCTACACTGGGAGCACAGAGTCTTATCCACTGCACCACCAGGGAAGTCCCTATTGCTTACTTTACAGTTGAAGAAACTGAGGCACAGGGAAACCGAGTCCCAGACAAGGTTGTTCTGCCAGCCGGTGAGGGGCTGGGCAGGCTGGTCCCAGAGCTCTTGCTCTTAACCATTCTGCTCCATCGATCTTGGGGACCCCAAGTCACAGGTGGGGTCAGAAAGAGTGAAAGGGGAGCCAAGGTCACTCACTCAAGTTTCAAACCCCTGCAGGTGGCCTGACTTTAGAGCTGCACTCTTAGCTGCTACATCCTGCTTTGTGTTCCCAACAGACTAAGCATATTTCAAATGCCACCTCCTCCAGGAAGCCTCCAATCATCCCCCTCAGTGTCAGGAAAGAAACCAACTCCTCTTGGGACCTCTCCTGCTCATGCTGTTCATGCCACCTTCCATTGTGATCCCTGTCCCATGTCTCGTGGCCCTTCTGGGGTGTGGGGCAGGGATGGGGCCTTGTCATCTGGGTCCCCCATGGAGAGCCCAGTGTCAGGCACAAACAGCTGCCTCAAGAGAGCTCACTGAATGAATGAATGGCTTTTACGAGTAGACACTTGCAAATGGAGACACCACTGACTGAAACATTTATCATTAATTCTTCCCACCCACAAGGGAAAATCAGCAGAGGCTGAAGGTTGGAGTGGTGATAAGGGTGGCCATAAAGCTAACCAGAGCTCCGGAGTCTTGAGCTGCTATGTGCCAGGCACTGTTGAAAGAGCTATCACGTGAAGTATTAATCTCATTTAAACCTCATAGTAATCATAGGAGGGAGCTGCTATAATTTTCCTCATTTTACAGGTGAGAAAACTGAGGCTCGGCGGAATTAGATGGCTTATCTGATAAGTGGCAGTGTCAAGATGGACATTCAATGAGGACTTCAGTGCAAATTCTCCAATGTCATCCTTCACCAGGAACGAATACAGGCGTTGCACCTGGCAAGAGATGGGTCTGAATCTGACTCACCTCCTGGTTCAGAGAACATGCCCACCTCCCCATTAAGGCGAGGTGAGAACAGGGCCTCCGAGCTTGCACAGATCTGCGCATAACGGGTATCTGCCCATCAAGTATTAGCCACGGTACCAACCAGGTCCAGCCAGGAAACAGGAACCTCTTAGGTCTTTCGGACTGGGGTAATGTAATCCTGGGACTTGGCCACATAGACAATGGAAGAGCTGAGAAGACAAGCAGCGGATGGTGAGACCCCCCAGAGATTAGCGATAGCAGGAAGCTGCTGCCTATCGAGGGGTGGCGGGACCATGGGAGGTGGTGTCCCCACAGCCAGAAACTGGAGCTGCCCAGAAAAGGCTAGGATCATGGAGGAAGGGCTTTCTGGAGGGAGGTAGAGCCAGGGAGAAGGCAAAACCGTTGCCAGAGGTGCCCCAGGAAGCAGAGGAAGAGGAGGAGAAATACCCTGACTTCTCTCCCGCCTTCTGAGTCCCCCATCAGGGCTTCCCATTGGCTGAGCCTTCCAGGAAATGGAACAGCAAGGGAGCCTGGGAAATGTAGTTCCCTGTGATACAAATGTACTCTCAGCAGACACATATGGCTGGTGGGGCAGGCCCATCTGCAGCCTGCACCGCTTCCTAAGAAGGAAGGTGTGAGGATGCTTCCTCCTGTCTCTTTCAACGTGTCCCTGGGTCACTGTAGTGGAGGCCCTTGGCTGGGGCCCATTCCCACACCGCCACCAGTTCTGGAAGGCCTGTCTCTCCTTCACTGTGTTCTGACAGCTGTCTCTCTCCGAGCTCCTCTGCCTGCCCATGGCAAGGCCTCCTTTGAGACCTTGGGCTGAGTGGGGGAGGAGGGCTGGCTCCATGCACAGCAGGGAAGCTGGCCTGTTAACCTTCCCTGTCTCAGCCTCCCCATGTCTCCCCATTCCTAGGCTCACTGACCCACACCTCTACCTCCTGGACCTCCCCCTCCCTCCACTCACCAGCCTGCAGTGTGATAACTGTTACCTTTTAATGAGGACTCAGCCTGCACCAGGCTCTGTGCTAGTGATTTAGTGACACCAGTTACACAAAACCTCAAAACAACGGCATGCAGTAGGAGTGATTTCCACTCACTCTTACAAATGAGGACAGAGACTCAGAGGATTAAATGCTCTGCCCAAGGTCAACTTCAGGTTAGCAGCAGGAGTGGGATTTGAACCGAATTCTATTTGACCCCAGAGTCGACACTTAACCACCGTACTTGACCGACGTTCTGCACAGATATTTGACTTTCTTTACGGGAATGACAACTATAGTCATAATAAGTCTGATGATTACAGCAAAACTTGTATTGCCATGTTATGGATGAGGAAATGGAGGCACAGAGAGGTTAAGTAATTTGTCCGAGGTCACACAGCTAGGCAGCTGGTATTTAAACCCAGGCATCCTTGCTCTAGAATTTTACTGTTAAATGTCTTAAGATAGATACAAGGGCCCTCTCCCAGGGGTATCTGTAGGTTGACCAGGACCGAGACTGGACCTGAGGTCACACCTTGGAGGCCAAGGAGTGGAGATGGTACATAGACAAGGCTTGTTGTGCTCGGCTATGTTTAAGAAATGCAGGCATTTTATATAAAATCATGAGTTTCCTGCTTCTCCTTTAAAAATCAGAAACTCTGGCACCAGGAGGCTGGAGCCGAGGAGTGACAACCCATTTGTCAAGGTTTGGGCGTGCCTTCTCTGCTGGGCCACAGACCCCACCATGCCCTATTGCCTGGGCTCTCGGGCTCCGAGTTTGCCACGCCTTTGTTCTGCAGCAAAGGGGCGGAGCTGTGACGTTCAGGCTTGGCCAGTAGGACAGGCGATGGGAAGGCTCATGCTGCGTTGGGGGCAGTCCTGAGGTCTCAGCTCAGAATCAGGCATCTTGAGCAGCGTGAAAACTCACCTGCTACTGGACCGGGCAGAGGCAGAAAGAAAACCGAGGGCCCCTCCTTTGCAGCTGTGCCCCTGCAGCCCTCCCTCTCTATACCAGCCATGTGGACAGCAGTGGGTCCTGCCAGGTTCCCATCCCTTCCCTTCAAGGTACCCAATAATAGTTCTCCTGGCTGACGTGCCAACTACATCACACAGACGTAACGCGGTGTCTACCTGGTGTCAGGTGCTGGGTATGCTTGGGGCATCTCCTTTCATCCCACCCGCAAGCCCTCAGCACAGAGATAACGCACTCCTTCACACCGATGGGTAAACTGAGACCCTGAGGAGTCAGGTGACTGGTTAATATACAGCAGAAACCTCGATCCAGGACTTCTGACCCCAAGATCGACTGGGGTTAGGGGTGTGGCTTCCCACCCACATGAGGACAAGCTGTGGGCCAAACCCGGTCCAGGGTACAAAAGACATGAAGAGATGGCCTTGACCCCAGCAGCCATACGAGGGGGCCAAGGAGACAAGACCATCCCCCCAAAATCCAGAACGCAGAGGGCAGTGCAGCAGGAATCGCAGGTAGTGAAGAGGGAACCCAGGCCAGGGCGCAAGCAGGTGTTTGAGCTTCTCCCTTCAAACACTTGTTTTAATGACACAGTGTTAGACAAGCACATTCCTGTAGAGGAGCCCAGAGGCAGCAGGTGAGCGATGGACCCTGGATCTACCATGGCTCGAAGCAGGTATGAGCTTGGGCATGGGCCCGCGCCCCCCCCACCTGCCTGCCAGACTCAGTCTCCACGTGTGTACAATGGGCTTGATAACAGTGCCCGCTGTGGGGCCTACGGTGAGGCGTCCATAAGCCGATGTGCCGCGGAGCCCAGGGCAGGGCCCACCCGTGGCAAGGGGCTCGACGGAGGAGAGGTCCCACGACCCGGCTCACCTGAAGGATCTCCATCGCTTCTCATTAAGTGGCTGACGATAGAACAAAACATATGGTTGGTTCCATTTATACAAAGCACCCAGAATACCTACAGATAAATCCATCATAGAGGCCGAAAGCAGACTGGTGGTTGCCAGGGGTGGGCACAGGGGGAAAGGGACAGACTGTTAAATGGGCACCAGGTTGCCACCTGGGAGGATGGTGGTAATGATGGCAGGACACGGTGAGTGCCACCGAACTGTGCACTGAAGACAGTTAATTTATGTAAATTTCACGTGAGTTAACAAAAAAAAGAATCACAGAACAATGGGTACAGATTGTGCTTATGGGCTTCAGTGCCCCTGCTGTAGGCTGGAGCTGCAGAGAAAATGGACCAGGACACACCCGCGTGGTTACGGTGGGGAAGGGGCAGTCTGTCCATTTCCCCCCACCCCGGATTTCTTAGAGTGTGGGCTGTATCGGAAGCCCCACCGCAGGGGGCTTGCTGAAATACAGATTCCTGGGCACCACGCCGAGCTGGAATCTCCGTTCTGGACAAGCTCTGCGCGTGGCGCAGTCCACACAGGCGTCGTCCACACAGGCGTCTGGACGCACTGACCTACTCACTGTCTGCCCTTTCCCAGGCTGCATCCCACCCTGCCTCCCTCGGGCCCAAACTGCTTTCACTCCCAGGCCTAACCCCAATTTCCCTAATTCCGGTTGCTTCCTGGGCTGGCTGCTGGCCACCCCCCCACCTTTCTGAGCTTTCACCCTCCCCTGAAACGCTGTTGCTGACCCTGTGGCACGATCTTGGACGTGTCATTAGACGCTCCTGGTTCGGCCGTCCCGTGGTCTTTTGTGCCCGTTGGAACCTCACAGGCTCTCAGGCCTGCCGTGGGAATCTCACAGGCCACGGAGGGAAGGCTCTGATGGACGCTGGGGCGCTTCTGCGGCTGCCCGGAGAACAGCCCCGTCTCCCTGGTGAGGTCCAAGCTCCTTATGGGCCGGGGTCTTGTCTCCCAAACCTGTACCAGGCACTCTTGAGCCGCGGAGGCCCCAGGGGGCAGGCAGGGCCGCACCCTCCTTAAAACAAGACCCCTGAGAGCAGAGACCAGCTTCTCAAACCTCTGGCTCTTGACAGTCCGACGTCTGCTCTGCACAGACTCCTTTCTCTGAATGTGGAGATCAGAGATGCATGGCCTCGGGCTGCAGGAACCGGACAAGAGAGTGACCTGAAACTGAGCGGGGCCCTGTGGGGCTCCCCGGCATGGAGGCCCTTTTTGTCCTCCATTTCTTATAGGCAAGACTGCAGCCCCCATGACCGTCCCTGAATTCCGAAGGGTGGATTCAAACAGCTGCTAATCAATGGAGAAGAAGCCAAGCAACCACCCGAAGCAAGATTAAAGGGACCAGAGAAACTCATCGAGATCAGGAGACGACCGCTGGCCTTCCCTGGTGGTCCAGTGGTTGAGAATCCGCCTGCCAATGCAGGGGACGCGGGTTCGAGCCCTGGTCGGGGAACTAAGATCCCACACGCAGTGGGGCAACTAAGCCCGCGTGCGGCAACTACTGAGCTCCGCGCCTCAACTAGAGAGAAGACGGCGCACCGCCATGAGCATCCCGCATGCCGCAACTAACGCCCGACGCAGCCAAAACTAAAATAAATTAAAACATTGGGAGACTGACCACCTGAGATGAGATTAAGGGACGGCAGGCCCTGCTCGCCACACCCTAATCTTGTCAGAGACCCCCCGCCCCCGCCCTTTGAACCGCCCTTCATCAAATCCTCTGCGGGGGGACACACACAGTTTTTCAAGGCAGAACCGGTGTGTCCCCTTTTGCCTGGCAAAGCAATAAAGCTCTCCTTTTCTACTTCACCCAAAACTCTGTCTCCGAGATTTGATTCGGCACTGGGCCACAGAGAGGCCGAGCTTTCGATCACAAACCCACCTGTCGGCCCACAGGGGAGACTGGGCTCCCGCACAAAGGCCCCCCGCCCTTCATCTTCTCACTGATTCTGTTTATTTATCCCCTGAACAAGTGTTCGCGCACAAACCCGCTGCTGGCCTTTGAATTCCAGCAGAGACTCAGTCTCTCTCCCTCCGTCCGCACTGGGTGAGTCAGCCTGTGACCTGCCCACTCCACTCAGAGTCTCGGGGGAGGGGTTTCACTCACACCTGTCACTCCACTAATGCCCGCACCATCTTTCTCCAGCTCCTTGCAGGCAGGCTCAAATCAAATAGCCCCCTTTGTTCTGCCTGGAACTGACAAGGCTTTAAAACCCCATTATTATGCTATAATTTCAGAAAATTGATCCCGGCGGGAACAGCTAAATGGAGCTCAAAGTTTCTTCGTGTGACACCTTCCTGAATGAAGGCTTTGAGTTGTCATAAATCCCAGGCAGGGGAGAGCTCAGCCAGAGCTCACAGCTCCAGGACCAGCGGGTCAGCCTCTGGGCAAACCAGACCCCACAGTGGAGCTGAAGCAACATGAAAACAGCGGCCAGAGGTGACTCCTGGGGCGGCAGAGCCCCGCTACTGTCAGTGTCAGGTTTGGGGTTGCTCTCTGTCACCATGCGAGCAGAAGCCTTAACAGCTGGAGGACAGGAAAAGAAAGAACACAGTGGGATAAGAAACACCAGTGGGAAAATGATCCATTAGAGGGTAATGAACAAGTAATTGAATAAGGGACTAAAAAAACCCCCTCAGCAATGGCAAGCTCGCTGCTACTAACGGCTGACAGAGTAAAGTGTGAAAGAGCCCGGGGTGGATGGAGGGACTGAGGCTCCCTCCACCCTGGGGGCAGGGACGGATTGTCGGCAGGCACCTCTCAGCCCAGCAGGCCCTTTCCTGTTGCTTCTGTCTTGATTTCTAATAAGCTCCTCTTTCCGTAAGTGCTTCATGAGAGTGGTTTGGCTTTTTTGTTGTTGTTTTTTTCTCCCCCAAATGGGGGTGTGTAGACTGAACTTGCCCTTGACAGACAGGCACCTCTGTTGTCGCCTACGGTGGAAGTGGAGCTGGAGGACGTGGGGACACACAGCGGAAACACAGATTTGCCCGTTTCGCTGCGTCTTGGATAGGGGAAGGATGGGACCATCTGTTTTTCTCCCAAGGATGGGGCTGCTGGTAAGGGCTGGCCAACACCTTTGAGGCTGTGAAGTGGTACCCCTCTGCACACAGTAGGTGCTCAATAAAGAAGCATGATGTGACCAAGCTGGCTTCATTGAGGGGGTGCGCAGAATTCAACCAACTCCCTGCCTCCTGGCGGGTTGAGTGGCATTGCTGCCTGTGTGCCCCTCACCGCCTGCTCATGGTGAATCTCTGCTCCCCCAGGAGGGCACGGAAGGGGGGTGGAGGATGTTTGGATGGAGAGGTGAGACCAGGGCACTAGCCTGGACCGCGAAGGCTGATGGGCCAGGCACGGATCTATCATGTCTGCTACAAATCTGCTAGCTGTGTGATCTTGGGCAAGTCACTTAACCTCTCTGTGCTTCCCTGTCCACATCAGAGAATAACAGGGTTTCTCTCCAGGGTTGTTGTGGGGACCAGTGAGGTAGCCTGTGCAGAACTCTGTGCAGAACTCTGGAGGGTGAAAGGGAGCCTGTTTGTTTGGAGGGAGCTGGGGAAAGTATTCCAGGTGAGAGAATGAATTTAAGGTAAGCCTGCCAGGAATAAGCACACACATGAGCTAGACCTGATTAGTAACAGAGGGAGTAAAGCCCAGGGGTCAAGTATTTGGGGCTGGGGAGCCAGAACGCTGGGGTTCAAGTCTTGCCTCTGCCTCTTGTTAGCTTGTGTAACCCTGGGAAAGTTGCCTCAATTTTTTCATCTGCTAAATGGGGTAGTAAAGCCTGTTTCCCTCCTATAGTTACTGGGAGAATTAATGAGTCGCTCACATAAGATGCTCAGGACAGTGCCTGGCACACACTAGGAACCAGCCAACCAAAGCTAGCGTTCTTTTCTGAAGGAGATGAAGTGATGTAATTCACAGAGGCCCCCAGGCACAAGGTGACAGGTTAGATCTGAGCTCCAGCCTCCAAGGGTCTAGGCTGTTTTCACGTTTTCAAGAAGCAAGGGCTCACTGATCCGATGCAACAGCTAGCACGACATGACAGCTAGCACCAGGTACAGCCCTAAGACATCACAAGACGTGACTCATTCGACATTCCCGACCACTGTCTCCATTTTACAAACGGGGAACCCAGGGCCCAGAGAGTTGAAGCAACTTTCCTGAAGTTGCACAGCTGGCAGGTGACAGAGCTGAGAGTTGAACCTGAGTCTGGCCCAGGGACTGGCACTATTACCTGCTGACTAGCCATCCTGGCTCACAGCCAACGCAGCTGGGTATTGAAGTGGACCAAACCGTCAAGCCGGCAGCTGTGCAGCTGGGCTCCACCGTGGGCGTGAATGCTGCCAGGTGAGCCCCCCCGACTCGGAGCGGGGGAACCGGGAGGCTGGGTGCCCAGCCAGGAGGTGTTCCAGCCTCAGCTTGGAGCTTCCTGGGCCCCGATCAGAGAGGAAGGAAGGGAGCCAACCAGAGATCTTGAGGAAGGCCAGGGAGGCTGGCAGTGAGAGCAGAGGGTGGTGGGGGGCAGGGGGGTGGTTCTGATAGACGCAGGGTCCAAAGAGACAGGGGTGGGCAGGGGAGGCGGAACAGGCTCAGGGCAGCGTGGGCTCCAGTCCTGGCCCTGCCAGTGGAGACCCACTTTCCTCATCTGTGACATGGGGACAATTTCTCAGCTGTGGGATAAGGTGGGATGAAGCGCAGGTAGCATCCAGCCCAATGTCAGACACGTACACGTCAGCTCCGTGAAGATGGCCACTGAGCCTAAATCTATAGGCAGGCTGATCCCAGAATTAATCATCCGAGTAGCGTGTGGTGCGGGGCACCTTCTCATAAGCCACCACGAACCACACACAGACATCACCTCCCCATGCTCTGTGGTAGCACCGGCCAGGACTCCTCCGACCTCAGCTTGAATGCCTCCTGAAACAGGGTGCTCACCACCTGCCGGGCCAGCCCAGCCCAGCACTCACTGCTGGAAATCTCTCCCTTATGCTGAGCTGGTGACCTGTGACTCTCATTCTCAGCCTCGTTAGGAGGGTCATCATGTGCCCATGACGACTGCACTGATCGTGAAGCTGTGCTTCGAGCTCCCAGAGCTTGGGTGTATGGACAGCCCTGGGTGTCCCTATTACCCGGGTGTCCATGGGCTTACAGGCCACTGCTGAGCCGGGGGGGAAGGACGTGGAGGGGTGATGTTCATGAGTGGGGCGGGGGCTGTCATTTGTACCCCTGTGCTCCACGCGACACGGGCTTCGCCAAGCCCGAGGCATCTCCTTAGCTCACAGGAGGGGTGGGCACGAGAGCCCGCTGGAATGAACAGAGTCTCCTCCATCGCAGGCCCTCAGTTTGGCACAGCTGTTACTGGGCGTCTAGGCAGGACAGTGGGAACAGACGGAACACAGTCGGGGAGCCCAGGGCCAGGGAGGGGGGGCGCGAGAGGCCCGCTAACTGCCGCTCTTACACTTTCTCACTGGCCTTCTTCCCCCACGGTACCGCCCTCGGGAGAAAGAGCTTCTCGCTCTCACGTGCAGGTGGTTGAGCATCTGCCCCGGAGCTCGCGTGGGTCTTGAGCGAAAGCCCCGCCGCTGTCCCCAGTCACAGCTGGGTCAGCCTCCCTCTATCACCTCCCCAGCCGCTTCTCACGTAAGTTGCCGTCTCTGACTCAAGTTTAAGACGAGAAAACTTCTGATACAGGAGGCCTACTGCACCGGCTTCTGAGTCCTCCCAGTGAGAACACAAAGTCCTCTGCGGCCCTTGCTGGCCTCCAGGGTCCTCCTGTTCCCACTCCCACTTGCTCCCTGCACCTGCACCACAGGGCCTTTGCACATGCTGCGCCCTCCTGAATCTTGGACTAAGTCAGTGGATGCAGTGGTTTTCCCTCCCATGGTTTCCCCTGTGCCCAGCACAGGCACTTAGTAAGTACTGGTTGGTACGCATGCTACACGCAAGGCACATCACCTGACTCAGTCTCAAACCCCCGCCGTGTGTCAGGCAGCCCTGCCTGTGGTCTGTGGTCACAAGGGCAGGACCGTTTACTGAGAGTCAGCCATGTACGTGCTGAGCATTGGCTGAGATTTTGTGCCCGCTGTCTCTGATCCTTATCACACCCTCATTTTACAGGCGAGGAAGCTGAGGGTTGAGTTATGTGGGGAAGGGCAGAGCTGACTTCCCTCCCCCAGGGCTCCTGTGTGCAGCTCCATCTCCTACTAGCTGGGAGCCCCTGAGGGCAAAGACTGGGGCTCTGGTGCCCAGGGGACGGCTCTGCACACGGTTGCCCGAATCCTGAAAGCCCTGCTGGCAAAGGCTGTGTCACGGGGCCACAGAGGAGGAAACAGGCTTATCTGCTGCTAATCCAGAAACGTCTGCGGAAATGCATCCAGCCACCACTTACCCACCTCCCATGCCCCCCAAGCCTGAGTTGGGTACCAGGTAGGACCTGGATTCAGGAAGAATACTGGAGGAGGAGCCGTCTGCCCTGGACTCCAGGTACAGTGGAGTCCAGCAGTTGAGGGCACAGGCTCTGGACTCGTACGTTCACTCCTCATCTTGGCCGCTCAGGAGCTGGGTGACCCTGGGCCAGTCACATCAACTCTCCCTGGGCCTTGGCTTCCTTACTTGTAAAATGGGCATGTGACACCTGCAGGGGTGCTGGGGGATAATGAGAGCTGTGCCCCAGGGCCTGGGCCTGGTCGGGAGGAAGGCAGAACCCTCGGCACTCCTCGTTCTAAAGCAGCAACCAATCCCGGCCCCAGGAAAGAGGTCCCGGTTCCGGGAGCGAAGCATCCTCCTAGGCTTTTCGTGAGGGGCTCTTGGCCGGGTCAGATGCATCTGTGGGTCGTGACCCAGTACAGACCCCAGTAACCTGCAGACAGAACGGGGGATTCTTTCTGCTGACCGTTCCTCCTGTGTGCATTCCTGGCAAACGGTCCTGAGGGTAGCCTCAAGGAGAGGGAGGGAATGTGGGGACCCACCCTCTGACCCACAGACGGGGTGGCGGCGCTTGGCTTACCCCAGAGGGCCATGAAGATGGAGAAGAAGACAGTGGCGGGGTTGTCGAAGAGGTGGCTGGCGCGGGCCGTGGCGCACGCAGAGCTCATCTTCCAGTAGCTGCAGGTCTTGTCACACAGCGGGCACATGGTGATGTTGTGTCTCTGGTCACACATCTCCATGCTGGAAGAAAGGGAGCAGCCCAGAGTCCCCTGGCCGATGGGCAGCGTCCCTGCCGGCCCACGTGGACCGGAGCCTCCCGGAGCCATGTCGGGTGGGAGAAAGTGCTGGGGGTCCCCGCTGTTGTGGACATGGTCTGGCTCATCAGCCAGCTTCCGCCGGCGCCCACATGCCTCTTCTCCATCCCAGGTGGGCTTCAGGGATGTGTGACAGGTGCTGCCACACAGGGGCCCCAGCTCGGTTTCACACTCTGTCCCCCCTTAAAGCCTTAATGATTTTTGAACAGGGCCCTGCATTTTAATTTTGTACCCAGCCTGCAACTGGGCGTAGACCCATCGGACTTGGCTGTGTGGCCGGTGAGCGTTCATCTCTGAAGCCGAGGTCCCAGCCAGCCTCCCTCTGATAACCAGGCACCGTCAAGGTTGTGCTAAGAGTGAATGCTGTCCAGGTCCTGACCTGACAAGGCCCCGGAGACCCGAAGGAGGAATGGGATCGAGGCACGAGAACGCCACGCCTCTCCTGAGCCCTGGCCGTGAGCCTGGCACCTGCTAAGCGCCGTTCCTGAAGCGGGCTTCAGTCCATCCCTGTGGGGACGCCGTGGGACGGCTGGCCCCGGGCAGGCCTGGGTACCAGCCTGCGGACATCGCTGGGCACTCTGGGCCCCTAAGAGGCTGGAGAAATGGTTCTCCCGGACCTCCTCCCGGGAGACGCGTGGTTGGGTTGGAAGGAACACACCCACAAGCTGCCTGGGGTTGGGGACCCACCACGCCGGGCTCACCCCGAAAGTGAGGGGCAGTTCCTGCTCAGGATACTAGTCCGGCTCAGGGCAGGCTTTTATTCTGCTGAGTCTGGGGCTCGAGCCCAGGGGGCGTGGCTGGACAGGATGGGGAGCTGCGCGATGCCCAGTGGCCTGCCTCCTCCGCCCTGCCCAGCACGCAGGCTGTCTCCTGCTAATACTGAAAAATGCAATAACGACCATTAGCTGTGTGAGCAGAAGCTTGCACCGAGCGTCTACCTGGCCTGGACCAGCTCTGGGGCCATTACAATCCCATCTTCATAGATGAGGAAGTGAGCCCAGAGAGGGCAAGTCACTTGCTCAGGGCCACACAGCAGAGTGGGGATTGAGCCCTGGGCTCTGTCTGTCAAGCCTGTGCCCTGCACGGCTCTCAGCTGATGCCCAGAGGCCACAGGAGGGCTCCCTGCTGAGACCAGGGGGCGTGGCCCAGGTCCTTGATGCCCTCTGTGCCCCCAACCCTGCCCTTTAGCCTCAGACTCAGTTTCTCCTTCTGGAAGATGAGAAGGGAGGCCAGAATTAGGCCCTGCCCACTCTGCCGTGCCCTGCCCTGCCCTTGTCCCTGCTAACTTGGACAAGATACTGAGCTATTATTAGACACCGGGCAGGAGTCTGATTCCCAAGGGTTAGGTGGCTATCGAGGAGGGGGCCGAATTGGGTGGTTGTTTTTGGCTTTTAAAAAAAATTTCTGGATGCACAGAATCGTGGCTGGGCCACAGCCATCGGTGTTGGAGAAACATTTGCTGAGAGGCTGTGGGGGACCCTCCTCTGCTAGCACTGTGGGCATTCAGCTCAATTCTCTTCCACAGTTACTCTTACCAAAGACTCATTAGAAGATTGTGTACATGCTGTATGTGCCAGGCACGGTGTCAGGCGTGGGAGAGGGAAAGATGGACCAGCTGGTGCCTCGAAGCATCTGGGGGAGTGCGTGTGTGAGCATGCGTGTGTGTGCCTACGTGCACGTGTATGTGGGGCGGGGACGGGCACACAGAGGCCATAGGGCACCGTGGACTCAGGAGCCAGCCAGCTCTGGATTTGAATCTGAGCTCTACCGCTTGTGAGCTGTGTGGCCTTGGGCAGGTTGCTCCAACTCCTTGGGCCTCAGTTTCCCCGTCTATAGAATGGGGATGTCGAGAATAGAGAACACATTTTTTTTTTAAAGGCCGTGGCATTTTATTCACGTATCCTGGGTCTTTTTGTTGTTGGTTTTTTTTTTTTGGCTGCGCTGCACGGCACATGGGATCTTAGTTCCCTGACCAGGGATTGAATCCAGGCTCTCGGCAGTGAAGGAGCACAGCCCTAACCACTGGACCACCAGGGAATTCCCTGAGAACCTGTGTTACTGGGTTGTTAGGAGGATTAAACAGGGGAACGCACGTGAAGCCCTCGGAAGGGCCCTGGGACTCATCCTCCCGTTCACCATCATTATTGTGGGAATAATGGAGCCTCGTCCCTCCCTGAGCTTCCTCTCTTCTGGGGGCCTCTCCTGAAAGGCAGAGGGGCAGGACATCGCACCGTGCAGGACCCCAGCCCCTCTAAGGGAACCTGTGGATGGAAGGCCCCCTCCACCATTGCCACGGTGCCACCTGGGTCCCCGAGGATGGGAGGAGCCGGGGGGGCCAGAGCCCATGTCTCTGCCTGCCTGTGAGCCCCATGGCTGCCCAGCCCTCCTCCCTGCCAGTTTAAACAATATCAGCCAGTCAAAAAGCCTGTTTCTGCTGGTTTTCAACCCTTAGCCTCTCCCTTCACTGCCTTCAGCCAAAACAAAGACAAGCCATGGGTGTGCCTGCCCTCGGGGGCACATGGAGGGGCAGGGGCGGCAGGGCAGCATGGTGCGGGGCGCGGGGGGTGTGGGGCACTGGCTATCCTACAGACTGGCTTGGCCACAGTCCAGGGGGAAGGCACACTTCCTGCTTTGTTCACGCCACCAAGTGAGCAGAGGCCGAGGTCAGACGGGGCTCCAGGATTCCCAGTAAATGCCGTTTGCCTCCCTGGCTGTGTGACAGCGCTGGCCTGGCCTGGCCTGGGGATGTCGGCGTCCTTGTCAGGAAGCCCGCGCCTGCCTGGGCAGAGCACCCTGGACGAGGCCACCAGCCCAGCTTCCCCTCCAGGACCGGCAGGAAGGCGGACGGAGAAGTCTCCGTGGGGGGCCCCTCACCCTCCACTCGGTCCCCTCTGCGTCTGGGCTACTTTGATCTCTGCGTTCCTCGAACCCAAGCACAGTGAGCTCGTGTCATTGGCAAACAAAAGGGACAAGCTTTCTCCTGCCTGTGCCCAAAATAACCCTGGAGGGACATAAGCCGGATTCCTTTAACGTTCTGATTCTGGGTGGGTGGAATAGTTTAGGTGTTATTCACGTATTCACAAATCGCTCGCACAGAATCACTGGATGTGGCCTTTCTGCACCGCTGAGTCCTAAGGAGTCAGTTTCTCCACCAAGTAAGACTCCTTCACCGGCTCTTTCCTGATCAGAACCATGGATGGATTGTCTAAACCACAGCTCTGCTTCAGAGACACTGGGCTGAGCCGTAAGAAACGTAAACTGAGCTGATGTACCGGGACTGTCCCCGACAGACCGCCAGCCCCCAAGAGGCAGGGCCAGGGGCGTCCACGTTTCTTTCCGGTGTTTTGCCCATCGGCACACTGTTCCTGATGGAAGTTAGGCCTGAAATCCTGAACTCATAACACAATCAGTTATCCCTGGGTCGGTATTAGCAAGTCTAGGAAACCACTAGAAAAGAGGGGAGACGGTGTCCTCAAGCTCCCGCTGCTTGACTAACGTCTGGCTGCCATTCTGGGAGAACCACACCCGGCACGACGCCGGGCTGTCTCTGGGGTCCTGGCCTCCTTCCAAGAGCCCCCCACGCCTGGCCTACCCCTTGGTGAACAGTAGCAGTGCTATCAGCCCTGCGTTCAGAGACCAGGGCCTGTTGCACCCGGTCAGCTCTCATGACGGTCCTGTTGCAACATCTCCCAAAGCCATGTGGCCAGGGGACGCGGCACGGACACAGGGCCTGGCTGGCTGAGTGCGCTGCCCCGAGGTCTCCAAATGGTCACATCCGTCTCATTTCCTGACCACACAGGGAAGCGGTCAATTTTCTTGTCACATAATGACCAAGAACTAAATGGGAAAAAAAGCTTCAAAGAACGAAAAGGAGTTGGATGTTTATTTTATGTCTGCCTCTCGACAATAAAGCGTCTCCGGGGGCGATCGTGTCTGCAAAGGCCGCCCACACGCTCCGATGGCTATTACATCCTTTGGACTGGGCGGCCTTCTTTCTGACACCGCCTGGCCTGGCCTGTGACTTTCCGGGGGCACTGAGCGGGTGCATGGCGGGGCAGGGGTTGGGGTGAGGGGCCCGCGTCCCAGGGAGTTCTGTTCCTGCAGCAATAGGAACGCGGCTCCTTAGTAAGATGAGGATGTGTTCGGAGAGAGGGGCTGCCCGCCTACCTGGGGATGTTCTCATCGACGGTGGCCCATCCGTAGAGGAACACGATGATCCCGACCATGGAGGCGGGGATGAGCATCTGGGTGTAGACGCCCAGCCAGGCGAAGTACAGGCCAATCTTCTCCCCAAAATACTTCCTGCACCGCAGGGCAAAGCCAAACAGAGACACGCTCTCAATCCACATCAGGGGGAATAAATTACACCGTACCCCCTACCCCCGAGCGAGGAGCAGCTCATCGGGGGGCCCCTGATTCTCTCAACCAAAGAAGCAGAGACTGGGGGCCCCCGAGCCAGGTCAGGTTTGGGGTGCTCTCTGCTTTCCCTATGCCAGCACTTCTCTACTGTGCCCCGAAGGTGGGCACATTTCCACCTGTGATGCCCACGCTGAAGGACACGATGTCGCCCGGAGGCTGTCAGCTCTGTTCCAGCCCCGTTCAGCCCAAGAACAGGAAAAAACTCCAGCCCCGAGGCACCAAGAGAACCAGTCACGCTGTGTGTTAAGCGTCTCTGGCTCCTTGATGGGCTGAGCGCTGGTCTACGTGGCCCAATTGCCTGATCTGTTCGCGCCTTCCTGCCCCGGGATGGAGGTCCCCTCAGGAGAGGACGCATTGCCCAGAGGGGCAATTCTTACAAATTCCCAGGCAGCTCTTTCCTTCCTTTCAACACAGAAAGAAATCACACCAGATGCCTGGCTGGGTCAAGCTGGACGGTGAATTTAGGGGGAGACAGTGAATATGACAGATAAGAGCCCGTCCTGCAGTGAATTTGAATAAACTGCTATGTAAGGCTCAGCCAGGCTCCCATCCTGCTGGGAGACCTTGGCTTTCCTACACAAACTCTTCAAGTTCAAACAGGCCCCCGTGCACTGCACACTGAGCACAGTCGAAATGCACGGGGACATCTATCCCATCAGGCCTGCTCCCAGCGTCCCCTCTCACCTGACCAGGTCGATGGGCTGGTACTTGTAGAAGACCCCGTAACTCGCCCACTCTTCGTACAGGAGCTGGGAGAGAGGAAGTGGTGAAGGGCTGGGGAAAATGTAGCGCTCCCAGGTTGCTCCCCAGAACACAGAGCTGCTGGGCCCCCGCTGGACTGAGGGGTCTGCTCACAGCTACGTCATTCATTCATTCAACAAACATGTACAGAGGGTCAGCCCTGTGCTGGGTACCGTGGTGGATGCCGAGTTCTGAGCTGAGCACGGCAGACACGGCCCTGAGCCCTGGAGTTCCCGTTCTGGTCAGGGAGACGGACACGAGAAAACGGGTCAAAACTTTCAGCTCTGGTAAGGGCCTTGAAGAAGCCATGGGTGGTGGCGGGCTCTCCAAGGAGGAATAGGCTTATTTTTTATTTTTTTATTTTTTTTGCGGTACGCGGGCCTCTCACTGTTGTGGCCCCTCCCGCTGCGGAGCACAGGCTCCGGATGCGCAGGCTCAGCGGCCATGGCTCACGGGCCCAGCCGCTCCGCGGCATGTGGGATCCTCCCGGACCGGGGCACGAACCCGTGTCCCCTGCATCGGCAGGCGGACCCTCAACCACTGCACCACCAGGGAAGCCCTAGACTTATGTTTTTAGGTGACAGTGGGGATGGGAAAGAAACTTCTGGCATCATTATAGAGTCCTCACTGCTCACGATTTGATCTGGAATTGATCTCAAATGGCTGTCAGACACCTCACTTTCTTTGTAAAAAGACAGACCCACCAGGCTTTGCAGCAGAGAAATACCAGTGGTACGATTTTTAAAAGTCTCACGGGACGCAAAGAGAGCCCGATGTGTGTCTCCTGAGATGGGCTGTCTGGTTAACACAGCTTAGTGAAATAAATGAAATCTACACACTCCATCATGCCCCAGGCTCTGGGCAGGATGGCAACGAGCTTGGCGATTGGAAGCCTTGTATGCACGCGTGGGTATAGGGTGTCCTCGGGAAGACGCTGGGTTAAGACTGCTGGTTTTAATAAAGAAATCCCATGCATGTGGGTAATTAATGCTTTACCAACCTTAACTCAAAGACTACGGTGACACTGCTGGCTGGAGGGGAGCTGGGCCCCAGCTGGGAACCCAGGGCCTCGGCTGCCCACCTCTGCTGGCAGGAAGCAGGGGTGGGGGATGCCCGTGAGAACTCACCATGGGCCCCAGGTCTCTCCTGTGCACCGAAGCTTGGCTTGCATCCTTTTTCCTTTTCTTAATATTTGGACTTAAAAACTTGGGGGTCTCCTATGTACAGATTCTGCTGTGGCCCCCGAACACAGCCTTTTATATCGTCGCCCAAAATACTCTAGACTATGGACTGAATGTGTCCCCCCAGATTCACAGGTTGAAGCCTTAGCCCCCAACATGACTGTATTTGGAGGCTGCGTCTTTCCGGAAATAATTAAGGTTGAATGAGGTCATGAGAGCAGGGTTTTGACCTGACAGGACTGGTGTCCTTAGAAGAAGAGGAAGAGACACCAGAGCTTTCTTTTCTCATGTGCACACACGGAGGAAAGGCCGTGTGAGGACACAGTGAAAAGATGGCTGTCCGCAAGCCAGGAAGAGAGCCTGCACCAGAACCCAACCCTGCCGGCACCTTGATCTGGGGCTTCCAGCCTCCAGAACTGTGAGACATAAATGTCTTCTGTTTAAGTCTGGTATTTTGTCATAGCAGCCTAAGCTAATATTACATTCTCCCCACTGACTTGGAAGATCCAGAGCTGATGGGATGGCTTTCTATGCACAAAGATGCCTTCAACTGAGTCTCTGAAAATTAAAAATGTCTAAGAGGCTCACGGGGACGGGGTCAGCTTCCACAGACCAGAGAGTCAGGGGTCCCTAGAAATGACCTTCTAGCAAACGTTTCCATTTCTTCTCTCCTTCTGCAGCTCTGAAAATAATACTCAGGAGAACAGAGGTGCTGTGTTTCATCAAAAGTCAGCACACAGGGACAAAATAAGTAGGGAGGAAAAAACAGGGAGGAAAATAACATAGAGAAGCTAAAGGCCTTCTTAATAAATGATGAGCGAACCTTGCTGTCAAAATCCTGGGTTTTGCCTGTTCTGATCCTTATAAGAGGAGCTTTCGTTAGATTTTAAGTCTCTCTGTAAGTGGCACAAGCGGGATGTGTTCAGCATGATTCCGAGTTCTGAAAGACTTAATGGCAAGTCTGGCTGCTGGTGGGGGAGCCTCTGTAGCTTCTGGGTAAGGAACTGGGATGCCCAGGGCCTCCCCCCCATCTCAGAGGAGAAGGGGTCCAGGAATTGGAGCCGTGCTGCCCTGCTAGGACGGTGGCTCTGCTGGGTCTGGAGTCGGTGTCCCGGGCAGCGTCCCGAGTGGGTGATCTGAGCCCCGCTGGGCATCCAGGGCAGACTCCCTCCCCTCTGAGCTCCATCACCTCCTTGATACTGAAGGAGTCTGTCCTTCCTCCCAGGTCACGGAGTGGACGCAGATGGGCTCATGCTTTGTGAAGCCAAGTGCTGGGGGCTTGTTATGTGCCATGTGTCTGATTACGCAGAAAAGGAGGAAAATCCTCTACAGTTTCACTCTCTAAAGGAGAGGCCTGGGCCAGCAAACTCTGATGAGATCATGCAGCACCTCCGGAAAAGCAAAGCGCCGTCACCAGTCACCAACCGGGCAGCTTCCTCCCCTCAGCTGAATGGATAAAGATGTGGCACATATATACAATGGAACATTACTCAGCCATGAAAAGAAACGAAAGTGAGCTATTTGTAACGAGGTGGATGGACCTAGAGACTGTCATACAGAGTGAAGTAAGTCAGAAAGAGAGAGACAAATACCGTATGCTAACACATATATATGGAATTTAAGAAGAAAAAATGTCAC
>NW_020838013.1:6448738-6613097 GCF_003676395.1 Aethalodelphis obliquidens | reverse complement strand
TTATAAAGCAGAAACTAACACACCATTGTAAAGCAATTATACTCCAATAAAGATTAAAAAAAAAAAAAAAGAAAGTCAGCTGAAAGTTACACCATAGACCAGCTGGGGGAGCATCAGAGCAGCGAGATGGGAGGCAGGGAGGGAGTGGGGAGGAATGAGGGCAGAGACCCTGGGATGGAAAGGGAGGGAGTGGAGATTGCCGCGGGGGAGGGGAGGCACGGACAGAGGCTCTGGAAGGCTTGTCCTCGTCATGCTGGTCACCCTGTTCCCGGGCCTCCCCGCTGGGACTGGCCACAGCAGGCAAAAGCCACCATCCCCTGAGAGATGTGGCAGATGGGGCACACTCCAGCTTTCTACATAAACCACTTTACCTCGGTGGACTTTTCTTCCTGCCAGGAAGAGAACATCAATCACCCTGTAGCTGTCAGCGTAAGGAAACGAAGCATCAGATTTCCCGGCTACGGTTGGCAGAACTCTGGGGGCCCCTCAGTCTGTGAGCAGGTGGGAGGTGTCGGGGGCCCTGGGGCAGGTCAGCTGGGCACCGGTGGCTCTGGTCACTGTGACCCTGGGAGCCTTCCAGCACCTGGACCTCAGAGGGATCCTGGTTCCCTCCACCGGCATCTCTCCTGCCCAGACCTCCCACCTGGGCCCATGTGGCTGGGCAGGTCCATCACAGCGCTGACGCTGTCCTTAATTACTGTGTATGTACTCAACCCTTGCTGTCTCCCCCTAGGACGGAGGCCAGGTTTGTCTGGTCTGTGTCTTCCCCAGCTTCTCAAACAGGCCAGATAACAGGTTTCCAGTAAGTAATTGTTGAATGAATGAATGAATGAATGAATGCTGGGCCAGGGCCCCGTGGCTCTCAGTGCAGTATAGGAATGAGGCCACCTCAATCCACACCTGGAGTAACCCTCCCGCCCCCCAATCCTGGAGGAAGGAGCACTTGGCCCCAAGGCCCCGAGCGTTTGTGGCCCGAAGATCAGGCCAACAGCTGTGGCCTTGCTCAGCCCTGGCCCAGGCCTGCCTCTGCTGAAATATCCCTACCGTGCCCCTGCTCTGCCAGCTCAGCACAGGACCAGGGCCTTGCTTGGCTACGTCCCCCCTTCTGTCCTCGGGCACTTGGGGCTCCTGCCACTGACGGGATGCCACAGATATTGTCATCGTGAAAGCAGAATACTCAGAACCAGATCACTTTAGATGCAGCGACCACGGGAGAAAGAGTTCTCTGAGTTAGGACACAAACACGTGTCTGGGGCATTCCCCCTTCCTCCCTTCCTTCTTTCCTTCCTTCCATCCACCCACCACTACTCATCATCCAGCCATCCCTCCCTCCCTCCATCCATCCACCCGTCCATCTATCTGTCAGTCCATCTGTCCACCCATCCACCCACCCATCCGTCCATCCACTCGTCCAATTCTCCCTGATCATGGACCAGTCTTTGTATTCATGGCTGGGACATAACGTTAAGTGAGGAGAGCGGGGTGGAAAGCGGGCCGCATTCCAGGCACAGAGCTTTTGGGTCTGGATAAACCTGGAGCTGTCTGCTGGGCCGGCACACTATGGTGCCCAGTAAATCGTTCCTGAGTAATAACTGAATGAGACAGTCTTGGCACTGACGCGACCATCGGCCAAGTTGTCTTTAGATTAGAAAGGCGGCAGTGCGGCTGCAGCGTGGGGAAGAGGGTGGGAGATTAGGGCGGAGGGGCCTGGGCCCTGGAGGCTGAACGGCCAGAAGAGGGTCTCTGTGGAGGAAGGGCATCAGGCAGTGGCAGAGGGCTGCAGAGGGACGAAGGGGGCTGGGCTCTGAGGCCAGGCTTGGTGCAGGGCAGGCCCGTGGATGGGATGGAGGAGATTTGCAAGTCACGGGCTCTCAGACGAATGCCAGATGTTACACTAAAAATAACCAAATATGTAATTTTTGTGCTAAATCAGATAGCATCTTCAGCTGGATTCCCGGGCGGGCGGGCAGGCGAGTTGTATCAAGTACCGGAGGCTTAAAAACACATATGGGGGGCTGGAGGGAGGTGGGAACAGAGCATTCCACACGCAGAGTCTCCCGGGCCTTGCAATTTGGGACAAGGCCTCCATTGTGAGGTTCTCAGGGAAACATCCCTACCCGGCACCTTGGAAGGATCCGTTCTTGGGGAGCAAGAGATGGGACAAAGGGGGCTGAAAGGAACGCAGAGCCCAGGGAGGGCTGCTCCCTGAGGTGAGGGAGGGCAGGGCTTGTTGGGGAGCTGGGATAGGCTCATGTGGAGGCAGGGAGGCTGGGATCCGGGTGTGGGCACGCGAGGGAAGGAGAACTGGCTGTGGTGGCGCGGATGTGGGGTGGGTGCAGGACCAGAGCTTCCTGAGAGCCTGGGTGGGTGGAATTAGGGAGAACCATTGAAGAATAAAGGATCACTAGACATTTCCCACAGTGTGTCTCATGGGACACCAGCTCCATAACTTTCCCATTAAAAAGGGTTCCAGGTCAAGTGAGTTTGAGAAACTAGCTTGACCACCATGCATCGTGTTCCCGCGTGCTGCTGGGGGCTGGTGCACTCCAGGTGCTGGCCCCGTGGCTCCCAGAGTTATTCTCCCGGAAGCCAGGCAGGATTAGGCCAAAGGTCGGCAAAAAGCCCTGGAGGTTCTGACCGATCCAGTGAGACATGGGTTTGAAGCTGCCCAGGTCAGTGCAGGAAGGAAGGGCAGGCGGGGGGCACGTCCCTTCCCTTCACACGCTCAACCTGCCAAGGATGCTTTTGAGAATCAGAGAGGAAAACAGTCCAACGAGGTGAGTTCACCAACCTTCTCGCTCAGATGTGGGGCTGCAGTGCCGTGACCACCGAGCCCTGTCCCCTGCTGGCCCCCAGACCCCCAGACCCCAAGGAGCGGTCTCCTGCCTCTGTAGCACATACCTTCCTGTCGTTGAACTCCACGTTCTCCCCTTCATAGTCTCCCTGTAAAGAGAGAAAGGTGTCTTACTGTCCTGTAACCTTTCCAGACATGCACTCCAGCTGCCCCCACTACGCAGGTGAGCTAGTCCCAGGACAGAACTTCACACAGTGCGGAAGGGCGCCCAGGCTCCCTCCTCCTAGGATAAAAAGTGTCCCGGGAAAGCCCGAAGCGCCTTCCCCTCGACACAGAGACGACGTCCAGGATGGGAATGCGGTCAGGTCCTTGGAACTGGTGACACAGAGGAAAGGGGGCTTCAGGGGCTGGAGGGATTGTCAACAGGGTGAACGTGCATCCCACTCTGCCAGGAGGGTCCTGGAGTCTCATCCCAGGCCCCACTAGGGTGGTGCCCCCTTTCCTCTCATGTGTCCCAGGAGGGACCATGAGTTAGATGATCCCAGTGCATACAGATCGGTGAGTCCAATGCTCCCATTCTACAGATGGGAACACCGAGGCTCAGAGGAGCAAACTGACATTCCTGGGAGAGACAGAAAAATCCGGTCAGACCTGGGACTTGGATCCAGGCCTCCAAATCCAATGGAAGAGAAGGAGTGTCTAAAGGTCGAAAGCTAGCCCAGTATTCCAACGGGTGACACTGATGACTAGAAGCCTGGCCAACCGGTCCTGAGGACTGCCGGGCAGATAAAGCTCTGAGGGCTCTGGGAGGTCTGCCGGTGCCCGCTCCTCTCACCAGCTCCTTCCGTGACCCCCCTCCCAGCCCCGCCAGCCCCCTCCAGGCAGGGAGAACTTGACCACCAGGTGGGCAACCGATTCCTGTGGTCTTTGCATGAAGATGCTCTGGGAGCAGTTTAACCAAATTCCCCCCCGGGTCTTCAGGGGCCCTCTCCACCCAACCCAACCTATCCCCTTCCCAGAGTTTTCCCTCTTGTCTAAGATGGGCCCACGATTCCAGCAGCACCTCATCTCTGTAGAGGTCAGCTAGCCGGTGACCTTGAAGGAGTCAGATGCCAACCAGGAAGGAAGCCAAACAGCCACCCAGCAGTGGCTGAAACGCCAAGTCCTTCTCTGGATTCGAATGCTGGTTATGGAGTAGAAGGCTCTTCCCCTATGTGCCGTCCTAACAGGCTGCTGTCTGCTTGGCAATGACCCCGGCCCCTGGCCTGGCAGACGCTCTCGTTGAATGAATGAATGAGTGAGTGAACGCAGCAAGCAAGGCCCTGGAGAGGGTGGGATGCTCTGGGCCACGCACTGAGATGCGACCAGGACAGCTCAGAGGTGAGAGGCAGACGGTGAGAAGCGTACACGCGCGGAAGGGGCCTGCTGCCTGCCAGAGGCCAGGTGCAGCCTCGCAACAGCCGGCATCCTCTGTTTAAGGCGTGGGGTCCACAGGGCCAGCTTCAGAGGATTTATCTCCCCAGATATTTGAACAGCAGCTTTGGTACTTAACGGGGTGTGTGTCCACCCGCTGTACGGAAAATTCGTGGATGTAAAACTTCATATTCCCTCGAGATGACTGAGATCCATCATCCCGCTGGAAAGAGCCCTGGGAGCAGAGCCAGAGGGTCTGGGCTCCACTCCTCGGCCGTGTGCGCGTGGGCAAGCTGCTTGAGCAGCCGCAGCCTCAGTTTCCCCATCTGTAAAGTGGGAACAAACCCCGCGTGGCGGGCTTCCCTACTGCTGTGTAAGGGACAAAGACGATGGTGTGCAAGGAGTTTCTAACAGGAGGACCTTGGAGGTGCTTTTTGGGGGCTCAGTGGAAGCCTTGGACTCATCGGTTTAAACTGCTGCTAGAATTGATTCCTAAGACAAAGGTGGCAGCGAAGCCTGAGAAAAGGGGTGCGTCGGCCTCCGGGGGAGGACGCAGGGGTGGTGCGGCCAGGGCTGGCTTCTGGCCCCAGCTCCTCCACAGGGACTGTGTGAACTTGGGCGAGTCACTAAAGCTCTCTGAGCCTCCGTGTTTGCCCCGGATTAAAGGAGATAAAGCTCCTGCTAGACACAGTTCTTTGCATACAGTAGGTGCTCAGAAATGTGGACCTTTCCCCTTTCCCTTTCAAGACTTGAAGGGCTGAATCAAACAGGCAGGGAGGCCCTGAAACATTTCGGCTTCCGTCCCTGACATCTTGGCAGGAGTGACAGCTCAGGGCTGAGCAAACCTGCGCGGCACAGGTGGGACGGAGGAGCGAGGCACCTTCCAGGGAGAAGCCGGAAGCGCCCGCCGGGACCTGCGGGGTCCGAGTCCTCCCTCGAAGCATTCATCCCACAACAGGCCAATCACCAAGACACCTGGACTTAACCCCGCGCTGCATTTATTGAGCGCCTACTAGATGCAGAGGCTTCCACGAGATGCAGCGTAATGAACGGCGGCCCAACAGTGTTGTCTTTGTGGGACAGGGAGCATGGAGGTCCAGAGGGAAAGACTCAACAGTGCCGGGGAGGCGGGGAAGGGAAGGCTCCATGGGGATGCTTTGTTGGCCCTGGGGAGGGGTCGTCCAGGCAGAGGAGGAGGGAAGAGCACTGCAGACAGAAGGAACAGCATGAACAGAGGCACAGAGGTGGGAAAACGGGATCAGTCGAGCCCACATCCTCACAGTGAGTGACGGGGGACTGCGGCAGGTCGTCTGAGCATCCTTCCCTCTGAGGCTACGGTCCGGGTGGACAGCCCTTTGCTGTCCGGCCCCACCCCCCGTTCGTCCAGCGTCTTACTGAAAGCCCTTCTGTTTCTGAATTCCTGCTAACACCCTCTGCAGCCCTGGCAACTGGACAGGGCAGGTATTATTTCTAACTTGCAGATGGGGGCACTGGGGCTCAGAGAGGACAGGGGCTGCCTCTGCTCGAGGTCACAGAGGCGTGAGCGGCCAGGACTAGAATCTGGGTCCCCGGGCCCCCATGCCTGTCCTCTCTCTCTCCTAGCCTTTGCAGTAACGCACATTTGGAAAGTTCCAGAGATCCTCTGTCCGGAGTTCCCACACTGCTCAGGCCCCATGGCCCATCCCCAGTGCCCTGTTGAACTCTAGTCCTTGTTTCCATAGAGACAATAAGAAGAGAATCTTCTCTCTCTCTATCCCAAGCCAAGACAACGCGGCCGTGGCCACAGGCTATATTTGTCAGGGGGATACCAGTGGGATTTGGACATTCGGTTCAGGAAACTGGCCACTTGCTCTGCAGAAATAGATACAAAACAGAGCTCTCTGGTCATTCTGCCAGAGCCCGGGTGGGGTGGGGTGGGGTAGGGGAGACGGAGCCAGGGAAACTCCTTGTGGACCAGCTGGCCGTGAAGTTCAGATACGGCCGTGCAGAGTTTCTGCCACAAGTGCCCCTGTCTTGGTGGAATGATTCAGTAAGCATAGATGGCTCTGTGTGTGACTCTGGTCCCCACCTGGGGAACCAGGAAAGGCCGGGAGCGGCTGACGTTCACAGGAGCGTCAAAGCAGGAAGCCCCGACCACAGGATAACGAGAGCTCCCTCGGGGTTTGGAGAATCAAATGACGCGCAGAGATGAACTGTGTTTGTCAAGGTTACTTACATCGTGCAGTGGGTAGGCTGCCGAGTAAACGCCATTGGCCAGCAGGCTCGTGATGCCTTGAAAACAAAGGCAGAGAGAGGATTACGGACCAGGCCGGTCTCCAACGGCTCCGTGTTCAATCAGAGCGGTCCCAGGGCTGTCTCCATCACCGAGAATTTTCTCAAAGCGAGCCACACCTGGTTGCACAGAGCCCGACCACCTTTCTGGGGTTTCCTCCCCGGGTTCGACTAGGAGATGATAAAAACATGCTCTATTGGCAGAATTAGGAAGACACAGAGGAAACCCCGAGAGGAAGTTACATCTGGGAGGAAGGAGGTACCCCCAAACCTGCGATTCACCAGCTACCCCCGCCTGCTGGAGGGCAAACCTGCAGGTGAGGAAGGGGGATTGTAAGTGGTTAGAAAAGCTGAATCATGAGAAAAATATGGATGGAAAAATTGATGGTGTCAGAAAACACGCATACAATTTGGAATTAGATTTTAGGTTGATTGGAAAAGCCAGAGAGGAGGCCTGCGTGCCCCACGCGGGGGCAGAGGCACTTACCGTATTTACCACATTTTCGCCTTTTACTTAAAAGGGCAGAGTCCTTCTTTCTTCCCTCTCCTTGCCCTGTTTATACATCCGGCTATTAGTTACATGCAAAAGGGCCTGAAAGGATCAAAGCTGCATTTGGGGGGCAAAGCGCTCACTCACAGTCCAGCACTCCTGGGGGCAGGGGAACGATGGCCGGGCCCCTTGTTTGCTGCCTGAAGCCCCGCGCTGGGAGCAGGATAAAAATAACCACACCTGCACCTCCTAGAATCCAGAGGTGTGGGTTCGGGCACCCAGCCCCAGAAGACAGCGTCGTGAGGGGGTAAGGCAGAGCCCGGCCACGCATGGGTCTGGGGCTTCCCAGAGATCTGATCTTGTTTCGCACACATCCTTGGGGGCCAGGGCTGCCCAGGAGCTTCCACGAAGCCCTTTGCCGGTCACAGAACCCTCTGCCTGGATGAAGAGGCTTTCTAGGTGGTAAGGGGGTCAGATTTTTCAGTGGCCTGGCCAGCCCACTCTTGACTACTCTGCTGTGACACTGGCGGGAAAGGCACTCCCTGAAATCCACTTAAAAATAGACCATCTCCCCAGCTAGTGATCTGGAATGGTCAGGGCACCTAGGGACACTTAGAAATCCAAACCGGAGCCAGGTGGGAGCTCGTGGCCAAAGCCCCATGAGTGGAAAGTTCAGCTGCAGTAAAAAATGAACAAGGGGCCGGATTCAGGTTCACTGAGCCCCCCCACTGCCCCTCGAATGCTCTCAACACCGTGCTGCCACAGGTGCGCCCTCTACCCGGAAGCCTCACCCCTCCAATGTCATCTCATCAGAAGGACCTCTGATCACTGGTTCTACATCCCCCATCACTCCCCATCTCCCTCAGCCTGCAAGACTGTCTTCTGGTTTACCTTGTCAGCTCTCATCTGTTTCCATCCTCCGGAATGGAAGCTCCCTGAGGGTAGGGACCTTCCTGGCACAGAGGCTGGTGGGGGACCGAACCCATCCATGAATCTGGAGGTCAGGAGGGCTCGCAGACGAGGCCAGTGTGAAATGGGGTGCAGAGAAGGCCCCCCCATCTCTCTGCTTCATCACTGGCTCTGGGAACCAGCGCTGCCAGGGAACTGGCCACAGCATGGCCCGGGGCGGGGATCAGCTCAGCTGAGAAGGGCCAGACCCTGGACTCTCTGCAAACCTTCACAGCGACCGCACGAGTCTCCACCAGAAGGGACCCCACAGGGGCGCTAAAGGGAGACTGACTTCTGAGATGCATCGCTGGGACTAGACCCATGCTTCTCCCCACTTCTGGTGGCTGGGGCCCCCCTGGAGGACCTTGCTCCATCGGGGACAGTTTACCTGGCCTCCTCTCGACTCCTGAAAGTGTGTCCCCCGCCACGACTTAGTACACGGGCTTAGAAATTTCAGGCCCAGAGGGTGGGCCCGTGACTGACCACTGGCCACCCTGGGCAGCCTGGCTGAGCATGGAGGTGTCGTTCCCCCGCCCCCCGCTGCATCCTGGGCCTGCCCCAGACTTCAGCTGCGAGCATCTGAGTTCTCCCGGGAAGCCCATAGGCAAGGGCATCTCTCCTGAACCACAGGCTCGGAGCTTCAGATGCTTCCAGAGCATGAAGGATTGTGCCATGAGCTCCGCTCTCAGCGGGGCATAAAGCGGCTCGACAGGAAGGGGGGAGAGGCCGGGAAAAGGCATCACTTTGCCCTGAAACGTTTTGCAAACGTTTAGCAAACTCGGCCTGCGGTGGTGGGCAAGGGACCTGCATGGCGGGGCGCGGGGCGGGGGGGGTGGTTCCCTCTGCACGCTGTAATCGAGAAGGTTTTGCACCCGTGGTTGAGGTGGTCTGTAAACCGGTACCCGAGGAGCCCAGCGGGGCCAGTTTTGCGGCAGGTTCCGCCTAAGGGCACACGTCGAGGGGCACCCCTTCCAGCAAGGCCACGGCCCGGGTGGGGCACCTTCTAGACTGTGCGTGTGTCTGGCTGCTGCTCCGGCTGGAACCCTAACTACCTCCCCCTGGACTGTGAAGGTCAAGAGAGGGTCAGACCCCCTCGGTCACCCTCCAGTTTCCAGCAGCCAGGATTTACCGCCTCTGCGTTGAGAGGCTCCACAGGCCGCCACAGATGCCTCAAGCCAGAGAGGAGGATCCTTTCGTGCTTAAAAGGGTCGTAAAACCGCCCCTTGGTCCCGGAACGGCCCTCCTGCCTGAGACTGTTACACCAGCCTTAAATCAAAACCCTCTAAAAATCCCCAGGCCGGCCACCCGCCTCCCACGGAGAAGATGGAGCGGCAAGATTACGCCGCGAGAGGAGCGCTGAGCCCCAGGCACGCCCTTACCCATGCTGTACTTGGCTTTGGTACACGTCGTTCTCTTCAGGATTTCGTAGACCTGTTGTGGAGACAAGGGGGGGACCAGAGCTACACCATCACGGGTCACCGGGAAGGGAGGTGGTGACCGTCACCAGCGCCAGCCTCCTGCGTGCCCCAAGGATGCGGTCGGGATTGGCGTTCTTGGGGACAAGGTCACCTCGGAGGGCCCACGCTGCGCTTGGGCGCAGGAGTACGGGGGTCCTGTGCACTCTGCTGGTGGGTTTCCGCCCCTTTTGGCTGAGAGGTGAGCTGGAATGCAGAGGCATGAGGACTCCGCTGATACGACCACTCTCGGGTGTGGCCCTGAATGTTCTAGAAACCTGTGCCCCTTTTACGAACAAAACACTTCACTTTGCCGCCTCAGGAGCCCCGGCTTGGGGGTCTGCCTGCCTGGGTCTGCGTCCTTGTAGCCGTGTGGTCTTGCGCTAACTACCTCATGCTCCGTGCCTCAGTTTCTCCACCCACAAAATGGGGTGAAAAGAATTGGCCCTATGCCACAGACACGTGGGTCAGGGCACTCTAACCCCTCGAGACTCCCCCGAGGTCCCACCCTCCGGTTCCCCCCAGGCCCTGGGCCATCTGACCGTCTCTCCTCCTCTCCGTCCGCCCAGCCCTGTCCCAGCAGCCTGGCCTCCTGGCTGCCCCCCTCCCTCGCCAACCCTCTCCTGAGGCCACAGGGCCTTCACCACGGCTGTTTCTTTTGCCAGAAGTACTTCTCCCCTGAGAGCTAAATGGCTACAGAGCCACCTTAACCAACAGGTCGCCGGGCAGCCGCCGTCCCTGTTGCTCTGGCTTCTAACTTTGCTCTCTCTCTCTCTTTTTTTTTTTTTGGCCGCCCCACTCGGCTTGAAGGATCTCAGTTCCCTGACCAGGGATGAACATGGGCCCTGGCGGTGAAAGCGCCCTGTCCTATAACCACTGGACCTCCAGGCAGTTCCCTAACTCTGCTCTCTTGTCCCGGATTACTCCACCCCTGCCATGTGCCTGTTGCCTCCCTCACCTCCTGCCCATCTTGGGCAGACACCACGTGCTCAGTAACTGACTGATGAATGAGTGAATGGATGGATGACCCAGTTAGCTGGCTCTCTCCCTGGCATCTCTTGCATCTAATCAGTGGCCTCATCCTGACCTTGCTGATTCTCCCATAACCACCTCCTCCCTTCCACGTGCAGCCACAGCCCCCCTTCACAACCACCCCTGTGATCCCACACCCACCCTCCATCTGCCCTTCCACGACTGGCCACTGGCAGTGATCTTTCTAGGACCTTGCTCCACAACCATCTATGGCTCCCTAGTGCCTACAGGCTGAAAATCCAAGTCCTAAGACCAGCACCTCAGGTCCCTCCCCATTGTTCCTTGCTGATCCCGACTCCTACCCGCCTGCACACTGGGCCGCTAGCAGCACAGGGAAGGAGACAGGAGGGACTGTTATATCTTTGTCTAGAAGGACGTTGGGTCTCAAGACCACAGGGTCCAACTAACCAAGGGCAAAGTTTTGAGTCACCAAAGAGTTTCTCTGGAGCATTGGTGTTTTACAGACAGGCCTTCAGGGTCTCTGGGAGAGAGTGCCCCCCACCCCAGAGGTAATCGGAGTCATGGCTCGTTCAGTAACACTTACTGGCTCGGATAGAATTGCCTTCTGTGACTTGGGGATCCTGGTCTGAGCTCCATTTTAAAGTGGATTCTCCACGAGAGGGGGCCTAGAGCTTCCATTCACATACGACCCCAACCCCAGGCCACCACCCCGACAGCAAGAGTGAATTTATGGGGACTTCCCTGGCAGTCCAGTGGTTAGGACTCCGCACTTCCACTGCCAGGGGCCCGGGTTCGATCCCTGGTCGGGGAACTAAGATCCCGCAAGCCACATGGTGTGGCCAAAAAAGTAAAATAAAATAAAACAATAAAGTAAAAAAAGTAAAAAAAAAAAGAGAATGCATTTACGAATCTGCACCCAGCCCTGCGCTTCCAGGGGCGTCCTGGTGGCTCCAGATCGTGTAAAAACTGGGGCGCACATACGTGTGGAAACGCAGCGCGTGCCTCGGTTTCCCCAGCTGGCCATTCCAATTCTCTCCCATCCCAAAACGACAGAGAAAAAGAGAAACCGTTCAGGTTCAACTGCGTCTGGTTCTCCTGCGCGGTGGGTTTCCAAGAGGGAGAGCTTACCTCTCCTGGACCACACGTCAGCCTCGAGCTACATCGGCTGCTGACGTTTTTGCATAAACGAGTTCCTCATTGTTTATTATAAATTATGAGCCTTAATTGCTAGTTTCATCAGTAACATGGTCAATAATAAAAACCACAGCAGCGGCTACGTTCCCGGTGCTGCACCCAGGTTACCCTTGGTGTGGGCGCACGGCTGCCCTTTGGGCAGGACCCCACCTCGTCCCGTGTGCGAGTCGCGAGGCTGGGAGGGGACACAGGGTTGATGGGACCGGGCTCTGTCTGTCCAGGCGGTGGCCTGAGCCCCCCACGCCAAGGCAGCCTACACCACTCGCTGTCCTGTGCCTGGGTGCCCGCCCGTCTCAGGATGTGGCTGTGAGGCGCAGTTATCTGCTCAAGGTCAAGCCGCCGCCTCCTGCCAGCCCCGCCCCTCTGCTCGCCAGGCTGGGCTTTCTGGGCCAGGAAGAGAGAGAAGTGGCAGCTGGGCTGAGAGGTTAATACTTGTTCAGACAGAAGTTGGGTCCTGAGCCGTGCACAGCCCAGCTTGTTGGTGGACAACGTGGCGGCCGATGGATAAACGTTAAACCAATACCTGGAGTAGGGCAGGGCGGCCTGGTCAGGTTTCAAGCCACAGTTTGCTCGTCTGGCGAGGCTCTGGAAGTCTACCCAAACCCTCGTCCCTTTGCCTGCACCACCCCATCCCTCCTGCCAGGCCTGCCTGCTCACAAACCCCCAGAGAGGTGGGGACGTACAGATTCCACCGAGGGCAAGTGGCAAGGAGGCTGGAGAGGCGAGCTGGGAACTGCAAAGATGCGGGAACATTTTGAAATAACCCAGCGGGTCTGGAATCCCTCTGCTTCTTCCCTGCTGCTCCACCCCCGCCATCCCCTGGGCCCCTCGCAGCCCGCTGGTTTTATTATTCTAATTATTTCTGTCACAGACAATTAGAGCCCCTTCCACCCAGAGGAGCTCGGCTGAAATGAAATTATCATCCCGTTTCCCGGGGCCACCTTGCTGGGGAGCTATGGATTCCCACGAGGGAGCGATACTTACTATCGTACTCCGGGTTTTGCTGTCGAAAAAGGAATCCTTGTCAGACAGGTCAAATCTGTTGAAATTTTGGGAACAAAAAGAGACACAGCTCACTGGAGTCAGCGCTCCCGGTTTCCGAGGCCTTGGGGGACCACACTACCCCCGCGAGCGGTGACCGTGAAATTGACGAAGCTCTGTCCGCACGCCGGGTGTGATCCGACCCCGGGCATTTGGAAGAGTCTGTACATCCTCTCACCCCTCGGGGAGGCTGGGAGACCCCCGTGGGTGGGAAGTGACCCCGGGGGCAGACCTCCCTCGCCAAGGATCCCTCTTCCTTCCAATGACACCCTCGGGGGCAGTTTTAGTCTCTGCTGCAGCACTCCTGGGGTGATCCCACCATCGGACACTTTACTATTTAAGACAGTCTCCCTATAATTTCCAAATGGTTTCCGTCCTGAGGTCCTGGGCCACACAGAGATTTCCTAAGGCTTCCTGAGGGCAGAGGGATGTCTCTGGAACACGTTATTCGATTCCCAACACACTCAGCGTACAGCCGGGGAGGGCGACTCGGGGTTGGGGGTGGCCCAGAGCCTGGAGGTGAGCCAAGCCTGGCAAGGCAGGGGGTGCCAAGGGAGGTGGCCAGGGCCCTGGGGGTCATGGAAAGAGGGCGTCTCCCTCTAATGCGCGGGGGCCCGGGTCCTGGCGCTGGTGGGAGGAGTTGGGCCGGAGCCACTCCCTTCTCTCTTATGTCTCATCCCCCGGAGGATCGGGAAACAGCGAGTGAGGCATGTGGCCCCGGCCCTGTGACTAATGCCCTGGCCAGGGCGGAAGCCCCAGCTCTGAGCGGACGCTCTTCATGTCTTGTGGGACCAGGGGTGTCCAGGAGCCTCCCATCCCCTAGAGCTTGTCATCCTATCCCCACAGGATTCCCAGACTCCAAGCTTTCTATTCCCACCCCTGCCCTCGCTCCAGCTCTGCCCAGTGAGGCCCCACGGAGGCCTGGCAGCTGCCGCTGACCCAGGTGGCTACGCCTCACTGCCCCTCAGTAGCAGGGGAGGAGGGAAGGTTCCAGAATGGGTGCAGCCCTGCCAGGCAGCCATGCTGGCTGCGAGTCCGGGGCCTCAGGACTCCAGCTGGGGCTGCTTCTCGGTTCCTGGCGCCCAGAGCTCGGCAGCCTTCCGGAGGTGCAGCTAACCAGACCCGACTCCTCGGGACACATCCCAAGAGGGACAGAGCGGGGCGGGGGGAGGGTACCCAGGCCACTGCTTTGGGGCTTTAATCCCAGGCCCAGGCCTTCCCTCACATGGGCTCAAGTTAGTTTTCCCAAGTGTCACCCAGCAGGACAAGACTTGTTGTCCCCTTAACTCCTCAGTTAATAATGACCTTGGAAATTGTTTCCAGGGCCTCTTCTGTGCTCAGGAAGCACAAGCTCTTATGCGAATATGCTCCAGGGGCTGAAATCCCCCTTCACTGGGGGTTGGAGAACTCCCTCTGGCCTCGGAGGACCAAGTCCAACACGGGTTGGAATCACCACACAGCGGGCGGCCCTCGGGAAGGGCAAGCGGGAGGGGGGTCCCCACTCACAGGTGCTTCTTCTCCCGGGAGAAGGGATAGGAGAGCCTCTTCGTGGTCTGGGGTCTGTGCTCCGCCACCTTGGGCTGGATGGGGTCCGTCATCTTCTGGAGCACAGAGTTGATCTTTTTCAGGAGGCCACGGGTCTCATTAATGTGATACAGCTGCGGGCGAGGCAGGGAAGGGGGACGCATGTCATCTGCTGAACCATGACTCTGGGAATCTATTCTGAGACGGGCAGGGAACTAGCCCCCTGCCACAGAGACGGCCCGGCCTGGGAACAGGGGGCGGGGATGGGCCACGATGCCCCCTCCACGTCCGCGTTTCTAGATGAGCCTGAAAGCTCAGAGTTTCGGGAGATCCCAGCCAAAAGGGCAATTCTAGGACATTCCAGAGAACTTCCCCCAGCTTCATTTTTGTTTAAAAAGAGGTAATCCAAAGGATTCTGGAGGCTTTGAGAAGCTGGGAGCTGACTCACTCCCGAGAACAGCTTCGTCCCCCCTGCTTTCCTCCCCAAGGACAAAAGTAAACCCGACGCCTCGCTAAGCTCCTTGGACGCACTGGCAGACCGCTTCCCAGCCTGAAGCTGTCAGACATTAAGAAGAAAAGCCCCAGCAAGCGAGGAAATGGGATTAAAATGAGTCTGATAAATCAGCTGAAATACTGAAAGTACGAACGGTCAGAGCGGGAAGTTTCACTGTGTTTGTATCTATGAGAAATTCCCGGGCTCCTGCGGCATCTCTGGGGGAGCGGGTTATACTCTCCGCCCGCAGGACACGGGAGGCCTCCTGCCCTCCCGGGGGTGGGGGGGCTGAAGCTCCCTTGGGCTTTCGTAACAACTCAGACCCTCCTGATGACGTGCTCCTGCCGGGCAGCCCTGAAACGACCCCTGTGGAGTAGGGACGTCACCACTCACCTTCTTCGTCGGCATCTTCAGTTTCAAAAACTCAGCCTCTCTGCACAGCACGTTCCAGGGCGCGTGGATTTTTACAAATCCAACCCCGTGAATTTTCGTCTAGAGAGAGGGGAGAGGTCCTTGGTCAGCGTGGGCAGATGTTTGGGGCTGAAAACCATTTTCACCTTCGGGGACCACAGCAGTTTACGGGGCAGCTGCCTCTGCCTGTCACCTCATGGCTCCTCTGACGATGCTTTGAGGCACTGCTAGAATCCCCTCCTTCCAGATGATCGAAGCAAGCTGCGGGGCCGAGAGGGCTCCCCCAGGTCCCAAGGGAATGATAAACGGCCGGGAGGGTGCCTGGAGGGAGGTCCCCGATCCCACAACACCTGGGAAGTTCTCAGAGGGGTAGCCGAGGGGCCTCAGAGCGGCCTGAGACACAGAAGACCTTGCACAACTGAGAGCCCAGGCCCTTCGACTGAGTGGATGTACTCAGTGTCCCTGGGGTGCCCAAGCAGAGATGAGGAGGTGATGGTGAAGATGGTCCCCTCTGGGCATCTCTGTGGGGTCAGGACACACCTCTGTCTGGACCCGGCCACCCTCCGGGTTCCCTGGGTCAGCACTGCCTTTATCCTAATGTGAGAGGACTCGAGGTAACGCTGCATTCGAGTCCAGCCCCCCGCGCCCACTAAGCTGCTGTGAACTTGGACAAGTCATTTCTGGTCCAGCGTGTCTGAATGACAGGACTGGGCAGCTGAGGGCCCCTGAGTGCTGCCCCACCAGGAACCGCACAAGCTAAGAGCTTCGAGAACTGACTCCAACGAGCTCTATGGGAAAGGCAGGACCACTGCCCCCCTTTCACGGAGGGGAACACTGAGGCTTGAGAGATTAAGTCACCGCCTAGGTTCCTCAGCAAATTAAAACTAGAGCCATCGAATGATCCAGGCATCCCACCTCTGGGTAGTTATCCCCAGGAAATGACATTAGCACGTCCACATCAGCACCCCCACGTTCACTCAGCGTTACTCACGACAGCCAAGACACAGAAACAACTTGAGTGTCCTTGGACGGATGAATAGATCAAGAGAGTGTAGCCATATACAGCGCAGTATTATTCACCCATAAAAAAGAAGGAAATCCTGTCATTTGTGACAACATGGATGAACCTGGAGGACATTCTGCTACGTGAAATGGGTCAGAGAGACAAGCATTGCATGGTATCACTTATATGTAGAATTAAAGAAATGCTGATTTCATAGAAACGGTGTGGAGTAGAACGGTGTTTGCCAGGGGCTGGGTGGGGGGATGAGAATGGGCAGACAGGTCAGAGGGTACCAGCTTTCAGTTATAAGATTAAGTTTCGAGGACCTAATGAACAGCAGGGTGACTCTACTTACTAAGATGGTATCGTATACTTGAAAGATGTTGAGAGATCAAAGTGTTCTCAGCGCGTGCACGTGCGCGTGCACACACACACACACACACACACACACACACACACACACACGAGTTAACTGTGTGAGGTGACGGGTGAGTTAATTACCTCGATCTGGGTAACCATTCCACGGTGTCTATGTAAATGAAGTCATCACAGTGTAGACTTTAAATATACACAAATATATTTGTCAATTACTCCTCAATAAGGTTGGGGGTGGAAAGTCAGGGCCTGGCATCTTGCAGCTGGCGGGTGTGGGAACCCGGGTTCACATGCGGGCCATACACACTCTTAATCGTGGGTGAGACCACACACATCCCAACAACTCTCTAGTTTTCTGGTTTTCTGTGTTCCCCTCACCTTTCGTGTTTAAGAGATTGCCTTTACTGAGCGAATAGCATCAATGTGGCGATAACACGTTTCCCCACCTAAGACGCAGGTAACACCAGCAGACTTCCCAATCACCCGAGATAACTGGGGTTCCCCATTGCAACAAAAAGCACAGAAACACAATATTCCCCTCAGACAGAGCCGCCCTATGGCAGTGGGGTCCTCAGTCCACCAGCCGTCTCAAGGGGACCCCCGGGGGCTTGGAGCCCACGCTGGGCCCCCAGGTTGAGGTCCCACTTCACCTTTCCACAATTCCGGGGGTCCTGGCAGAAGGGAGCCAGGCCACGGCAGGGGGTGTGTGTGGCCGGCACTCGGGACTCGGTACGGGGCTGACTCGGGTCTGCGCTGGGCCCTGAGCCCCAGGTCCCGTCACCAGCCTCAGAGTGTACACAGCTCATGGGATCACTGCAGGGTTTTGGCAAAAGGCAACGGAGTCAAAGTCACTTGGGACTGATTTTTAGGAAAAAATCCTCCGTGGTCCAAACGCACTCGACCAGCGCCAGCCTCGGTCCCCAGTGAGACGTGGGGCTCCTGCCTCACCTCGAGAGAAGGGCCACACCTGCTGGGAGAACTCCAGCTCATCTCTCCATCTCTGATGAAGAGGCGCCCATGCCCCCCACAACCAGAAGAGCGAGCCTCTCCCCGGGGCCTCAGTGTCACCGCACAGGCCTTGTCTATGTGGCCCCAGCAGGCAGGCGAGTCCTGTCCAGAGCCTCCCAGCTCACTGGCCCTGCTGCCCACGTCGGGGCAGCATAGATGCTGCGTATGTCCACTGAACGAGCGGATGAAGTCCCCTAACAATGATGATGACGGGTGGGGGGAGAGGAGGCTGGGCCCCACCGGGCGCTCGCTACGTGCCAGGCCCTGCTTCAGGCATCTGTGCGTATCAACTCACTTAACCCCACGACAGGCCCGTGAGGGTGATCCTGCCACTGTCCTCACCTTGGAGCCCAGAGGTTCACACTCTGCACGTTCACTGTGAGTGTCCAGGGCAGGCTGCAGCCAACGGCCACAGACTGGGCAGCTTTAACAACACAGATTCATTCCCTTCCAGTTCTGGAGCCAGAAGTCTGTGATCAAGGTGTGGGCAGGGCCGCGCTCTCTCCAGGGGAGGGGCCGCCGGGGACCCCAGGCCTTCCTGGGCTTGTGGCCATATCCCCCCAGCCTCTGTGCCCATCTGCACAAGCCTCCTCCCCTGTGTGCCTCTGTGTGTCAAGTCTCCCTCTCTTTTCTCTTCCAAAGACGCCTGTCATTGGATTTAGCGCCCACACGCATCCAGGATGCTCTGGTGCAGAGATCAGTAACTGACGTACATCTGCCGAGACGCTTCTTCCGAATAAGGTCCCATTTGCAGATTCCAGGAGGACGGCTTTTGGAGCTGCCGCTTGGCCCACGATACTCACCATGAAGCAGCAGGTCAGAGCCCCACGGGGCTTGGTGCAGGGAGCTTATCAAGGTGGCTGGAAGCTTCGAAGAAGCAGGTCCAGGAGCTGGGTCCTGAGGCTGCTTCCAGGACCAGGCTGCTCGGGCACAGCGACCAGACGCGCAAGGCTCGAGGTGTGCTGGCTGGCGTGAGGCACACCTGCAGGGAGCCTGGAGCCTGACACCACGGCCCAGGGCTGGGGACTCAGCGGCGCGTGGACTAGTGTGGAGCAGACGAGGCAGCCCGGGGGCTCGGGCAAGGGGAACCGAGATCTTCCTGCTGCCCTCAAGGGGCAGGTCGGGTGGGCACCGGGGGCGGCCATGGGTTGGGCGGCCTGGGTCTGAGTCCTGGCGGGCTGCTGTGTTGTCTCCAGCAAGTGACTCCACCTCTCTGAACCCCCTTTTGCTCATCTGCAAATCTTTGCAGTACAAGACTTGCTTCACAGCTGGGGGAGTCCCTGGTGCTCCTAACACTTCCATCCAGCCCCGTGGCTGGGGCTACGGCTTCTGTCCGTGGCCCCGAGGCTGGTGAGACCACGCCTGCGTGGACTCCTTTGGCCAAGAAGCTTGAAGCCGCCTCCCCAGCTCCAGGAAGCCCTGGGGGCACCATGAAATGACCGAGAAGTGAGCATGGACGGCCCCGTGAGGCAGACCCCCTCTTTCCCGTTACGGCCCAAGTTTATTTCTGTGCCCAGTGCTCAGCCGCATGCAAAGACCCAAAATATATTCTTCCAAGTCCGTGGCGAGCTCTCTCGATGGTGGTCAAGGACCAGTGCCCGGGCTGGCCTCCCTGGGAAAACACGCTCCGCTGTTTACGTGAGCAGTGGGGTCCCTCCCAGGGAAATATCTGGCAGGATTGGGGAAAGGGGTCGTGGGACCGGTTGGACAAGAACACATACAGGATGTTTTAAACCTTGGTGCCCGGCCTGACAGCAACCCGCCCCTGCAGGAAGAAATCGTGAGATGCCGGGTCCCCTCCCTGAGCCAGATGCCCCAGAGCCGTGGGTTCTGTCCTGACTCTGGTCCCTCTGGTGTGGGGAGGTTGGAGGCCACAGAACTGCCGGGGCCGCGCACCGTGGCGTGGGCGTGGGGAGGGCCAGGGGTCAGGGTCCCGCAACGGCCTGCCACCAAATGCTGGACAAAATAAATAAATAAAATAAATGTCCATGCCAAGACCATGCCATCCAAGGGGTTTCTACCGATGCAGACACTTGGGCGGGAGCGGGGAGGGAGGTTTCTGCCCCAGGCCCGCCCAAGATGGGGAGTCTAACAGAAGACCCTCCCCCATGGAGCCGGCCCCCCATGAGATGACACTTTCAGGTGACCCAGAAAGGGCTCCCTCCTCCAACCCTGGGAATTACAAGGAAGGCAGTCCTGGCGCTGAGCAGGAAAGGGAGGGAATGAGGACCTCCCGAGAAGTCCTGGTCCGAAAGGCCACGGCCCCAGTGGGTCTGGGGACCTCAGCCTGTGGCCTTGGCTCAAGGTGGTTCTGTCTATAATGCCCTCAGATGTGACGAATGCAAGCCTTTCTGGACAAGGGCGTCTTCCTCCTGGGCTTGGGGGACTCCCCCCACCGATCATGGGCTCCATAAGGGTGGTGGTCAGTGGGCAAGGGCGCCAGGCCCACCAGGAACGAAGACGGCTGGAGGAGAACCAGCAGAAGTGACGCCTTCAGCCTCGGGATTCTGCGAGGATTAGATGGATAATAAATCCACTGTGCTCACCTTGTTTAAAGAAATAAACCTCAGGACAGAAAGGTTCTGCAAAGGACAGGAAGCTATTAAAGAATGACACAGCCAACTGGGAAAAGAACCAAACAGAGCTCGCAGAAATAAAAAAGTGTCATAATGAGAAGTGAAAATTCAACAGACACGTTCGAAGGTACTTGACCTCTCCAAGGAAAGGGAGACACATGGGCGTACAGCAGGGAGTTGCCAGTAAGGAGATGCCAGTGAGGTATGCAACCCTCCACAACTCCCCTGCTCTCAGGAAGAAAAAACCAGCCTGATCTGTAGCTGCAGCATTTGCCAATTTCCACAGTGTAAATACTCCCGCCATGGCCTATCTCAAGCTACCAAAGTGTTAACACCCGGCTGGCAGAATTCCTGATGAGCCAGAAAGAGCTGACTCCGGCACACCACGGGCCTAGAGACACAGGAGGACGTCAGAACTGCAGCCAGAGTGGCACAGATTTTAGTCTGCCTACTTGGGACCCGGGCAGAGTTGCCCTTGGGGAACTTTAAAGACATGACTTTTAAAGTGTCCAGAATATACTTTATAGCAAGTATGCTTCCGCAAAACCAAGACAGACCCAAAGGAAGTCAGGTGGGGTGTGTAAAAGCCTCAGCACTTAAGATTCAAGAGACATAAAATCTTTAGGGCCAAAGAAATGAATGCGTAATGGTGGAATTGTGGAGAAATGAGAGCTTCAGGACTAGACAATGGCCCCTAACATCCCACTGTAGGAGAGGCTCATGGCAGAGGCACTAAGCCTGGGGATGGGAGTGGGGGGCTGAAGACCACATGGCTCAGGGCAAAGAGCGTGACACTTGGAGCCATGACCCAGGTTCAAGTGCTGGCCCTGCCCCTGTTGGGCCCGGTGGCCTTGGTCTCCTTGCCCCGCCTCTCAGAGCCTCAGTTCCTTCCCTCTGTAAAGGGATCTGATCCCTGTGCCACACGGCAGGTTAGGGCACCCATACCAGGCGGGATGGGGTTTGCTTCCAAACTGACAAGTCCCTGAGAATGTCTGTTGCGCCTTTGTCCCTTATACATGCGGATGTCGGGATTAGACCTCGGGTTCCTCAGAGTCAAGGACCCCCACCCCAACGCCCAGCCTGCGAGGAGGGGCCGCTCCTCTGTGCTCATCATCATCTTATCCAAGCCCCAGAGACGCCTCAGAAACCACTCACGCCTGCAAAAACTCAGCTGAAAACTGCAAAAAACATGTCCCCCTGCCTGTGCCATGACCACCCCTCCGGGAGGAAGGACGGGCCATCACCTCCATTCTACAGATGGGAAAACTGAGGTCCAGAGGGGGAAGCCACTTGCCTGAGGCTGCTCGGCCAGGAAGCGGCTGAGCAGGGTCTGGACCTACACACGTGGCCCCGACAGGGGCCAGGCGGGGTCTGAGCCTCATTGGGAGCTCAGATATACTCACCACCTGATGCTGCATCCCAAAGTTTGGCGTGGAAGCAGCACCTATCCTCCCTCAGTCAGTTCCTCACTTGCTTTTCAAAAGCAACATCCACAAAGATGGGAAACAGATGTCATGACGGCCCACACCAGCTTCGGGTAGGAACACGGAGAAACGACAGCCCACCACAGCCCCGGGGTGAGGAGAGGAGCCCCGAAGAGCAGCATGAAAGCAAACTGATTTTACAGGGTCCGCGTGTCCGCGGCCTTAACAATTCTGCCAAAGCCGGGGTCAAGTTCACCTTCAGGGCAGTGCGGGCCTCGGTCACCTCCAGCACACAGCCGGCATTTTAGTGTGTGGCCTTCTTGGCAATCGCCAGTGGACATAAATAATGTCCCAGCTTTGAGGCTGGACTTGAAAAACGCTGATGGATTTCAGTTGCAAGGAAACGTGTTGGCCACAAGCTGCTCTTGTCCGTTTACTGGGAACCCTGGATGCTGACCCCACTGCCGCTGGGGGGTAGGGTGGGAGGAGGGGCTCCTTGAGAGGGAAGGCCTGGGGCGCCTGTCTCCACGACCTTTTCCTCCCTCGTTTCCTATCATGTGTGCTGTCCCAGGGGGTCTCTGACATGACACCCCTCTTGGACCCTCATGTGTGAAACCTACTTAGGGGGCCGTCCTCTGGATCAGGCGCCAGACCCTACCTTGACACCCAGGGCCCCTCTCCTGCAGGGAAGCAGCGTTCACACTGGGTTCCTCTGAGCTTGCGGTGCCTGGGGGAGGGTGGGAGCAGTGGGGAACCTATGGTTAGAGCCTGTTGGCCAGGCTCAATCTCTATCCATCCTATAATCAGGGTTATGAGCACGTTTCTTCCAGACCCATCACTTCCCTCTCCACGGTTCTTGGCCCAGTGGACCCAGTACGGGGGTCTCTGCCTGGGGCTACCTCTGGGGCACTGAATAGAGGATCAGGGGCTTGCGTGGATGTTGGGGGCCCCTTTCCTGGGATGTTTCTGATGGCTCATGGGGAACAGGCTTGCACGGTCCTCACGCCTCCAAGTATGGTCCAGGGCCGGCCACTTCCTATGCCCTGGGAACAGGTTAGAAGTGCAACGTGAAAGAACGCAGACCTGCTGAGTCAGAGCCCGCATCTCAGCAGGACCCCACGGGGTTCCCGTGCACCGAGGCAGCCAGGCCAAGGCTCTGTCCCCCCAGACCACCTGCCCCGCTCTGCCCTCCAACCATGAGCCATGCCTCCCCAACCAATGCTGCACCTCTAGGCATCCTGCCTGAGCCACCCAACTCCTGGGATAACACCCCTGTGCAGAGCCTCAGCTCTGTAGCGCGGTGAATGGTACCCCCCAAAAGAGACGTCCACATCCTAACTCCCCGTATCTGTGAATGGGACCTTATTCGGAAATGGGGTCTTTGCAGATGTAATCAAGTGAAGATAAGGTTATACTGGATTAGGACGCGCCTTAAGCAGAATGACTGGTGTCCTTATGAGAAGAGGAGAGACGTACAGAGGAGGCCATGTGAAGACGAGGTGCAGGTTGGAGGGACGCGGCCACAAGCCCAGGAACACCCGGATCCCCCAGAAGCTGGAAGAGGTGAGAGGAATGCCCCCCTAGAGCCTTGGGAGGGAGCAAGGCCCTGCTGACACCTTGACTTTGGACTTCTGGCCTCCAGAACTGGGAGGGAATCAACTTGTGTTGTTTTAAGCCCCCCCAAGTTTGTGGTCATTGGTTCCGGCAGCCCCAGGACACTCACTGTTCTGTGTCCCTAAGAACCGCCCCCCACTGTGCCCTGAGCCAGGCCGGTCTTCCACTGGTCATCACGGGATGTCTTCACAACAATAAACCTCCTGACTCGGGAGGAAGGCTCGCACGGCACACAGGGGCCCCATCCGTGTGTGGCTCGTGGCCCACGCTGCCCAGGAGCGGCTCAGTCTCACACACCCGCTGGCCCCTGGGGGAGCAAAGGCAGGTCACACACCTCTGCGCTGCTGGTGACCTCCATGTGCTGCCTGGTCACAGCCGGGCCAGCAGAGAGTTGAGGGGGGGTTCTCAGGTGTTCAGGAGGCCTTATTTAACCGCCCCCCCATTTCTCTCGCTCTCACTTCCCTTTTGCCGCCTCCACGCCCACCCCTCCCCCCCCATCCGGCCTTTAAAGCAGGCTCTCGATATTGGCTCCCCGGGGATATTGGCGACGTCTGGGGACATTTTTGGTTGCGTTTAGGGATGTTGCAAAATACTGGACGCCAGCAGTGCCGAGGCTGAGAAATCCCGCCTTAAAGCAATGATGCTTCATCTTTTGGGCGTCATTGTTTGAGTATCTGATGGATTCCACGGATTGTTTTCTCCCCAGGAAAGTGCACAGAAGTCCCTAAATTTTGCTTCAAAGTGAGTAAGATTGTGCGATTGGGCTCTCTCTCCGAGGCTATCTTGTTCCCCAAACTGCAAACCCTTTCACTCCTTGTAATCAGAGCACACACCGGGAATGAGTCATGAGCCGGGCATCTCTCTGCTAATCTCACTGGCAGGGGACCGTATACGCCCGCAGGCTGCACGCACCCGGCCGGCTGGCCGGCCGGCCCCTGAGTAGATTCTGGTCTCAGGTGAAAGCAACAGGCTGCAGCGAACGCAGGTCCTTTCAACAGCCTCAGGGCCTAGTTCACCTCAGAGGGAAGCTCGGATTGCAGGGGCCCGTGGGAAACTCGTTTATGATCTGAAAGACTACAGCAGGAAGATGGCTCACACTCAACTCCAGCTGCTTTGAAACCTTGAACTGTCTAGTTTATGCCACAGTAATATTTTCATTTAAAAAAGACCCAATCTGCATGAAGAACCTAGGGGCAAGACGGGAATAAAGACACAGACCTACTAGAGAACGGACTTGAGGATATGGGGAGGGGGAAGGGTAAGCTGTGACAAAGTGAGAGAGAGGCATAGACATATATACACTACGAAACGTAAGATAGATAGCTAGTGGGAAGCAGCCGCATGGCACAGGGAGATCAGCTCGGTGCTTTGTGACCACCTAGAGGGGTGGGATAGGGAGGGTGGGAGGGAGGGAGATGCAAGAGGGAAGAGATATGGGAACATATGTATATGTATAGCTGATTCACTTTGTTATAAAGCAGAAACTAACACACCATTGTAAAGCAATTATACTCCAATAAAGATGTTAAAAAAAAAAAAAAAGAAAGACCCAACTGAAAAACTGAAACTATTTCCTCTAAGATCAGTAACAAGACAAGGTTGCCCACTCTCACCACTATTATTCAATATAGTTTTGGAAGTTTTAGCCACAGCAATCAGAGAAGAAAAAGAAATAAAAGGAATCCAAATCAGAAAAGAAGTAAAACTGTCACTGTTTGCAGATGACATGATACTATACATAGAGAATCCTAAAGATGCCACCAGAAAACTACTAGAGCTAATCAATGAATTTGGTAGAGTAGCAGGATACAAAATTAATCCCCAGAAATCTCTTGCATTCCTATACACTAATGATGAAAAATCTGAAAGAGAAATTAAGGAAACACTCCCATTTACCATTGCAACAAAAAGAATAAAATACCTAGGAATAAACCTATCTAAGGAGACAAAAGACCTGTATGCAGAAAACTATAAGAAATTGATGAAAGAAATTAAAGATGATACAAACAGATGGAGAGATATACTGTGTTCTTGGATTGGAAGAATCAACATTGTGAAAATGACTATGCTACCCAAAGCAATCTACAGATTCAATGCAATCCCGATCAAACTACTAATGGCATTTTTCACAGAACTAGAACAAAAAATTTCACAATTTGTATGGAAACAGAAAAGACCTCGAGTAGCCAAAGCAATCTTGAGAAAGAAAAACGTAGCTGGAGGAATCAGGCTCCCGGACTTCAGACTATACTACAAAGCTACAGTAATCAGGACAGTATGGTACTGGCACAAAAACAGAAATATAGATCAATGGAATAGGACAGAAAGCCCAGAGATAAACCCACACACATATGGTCACTTTACCTTTGATAAAGGAGACAAGAGTATACAATGGAGAAAAGACGGCCTCTTCAATAAGTGGTGCTGGGAAAACTGCACAGCTACGTGTAAAAGAATGAAATTAGAACACTTCCTAACACTGTACACAAAAATAAACTCAAAATGGACTAAAGACCTAAATGTAAGACCAGACACTATGAAACTCTTAGAGGAAAACAGGCAGAATACTCTGACATAAATCACAGCAAGTTCCTTTTTGACCCACTTCCTAGAGAAATGGAAATAAAACCAAAAATAAACAAATGGGACCTAATGAAACTTAAAAGCTTTTGCACAGTAAAGGAAACCATAAAAAAGACAAAAAGACAGCCCTCAGAATTGGAGAAAATATTTGCAAATGAAGCAACTGACAAAGGATTAATCTCCAAAATATACAAGCAGCTCATGCAGCTCAATATCAAAAAAACAAACAATCCAATCCAAAAATGGGCAGAAGACCTAAATAGACATTTCACCAAAGAAGATATACAGATTGCCAACAAACACGTGAAAGGATGCTCAACATCACTAATCATTAGAGAAATGCAAATCAAAACTGCCTCACACCGGTCAGAATGGCCATCATCAAAAAATTTACAAACAATAAATGCTGGAGAGGGTGTGGAGAAAAGGGAACCCTCTTGCATTGTTTGTGGGAATGTAAATTGATACAGCCACTATGGAGAACAGTATGGATGTTCCTTACAAAACTAAAAATAGAACTACCATATGACCCAGCAATCCCACTACTGGCATATACCCTGAGAAAACTATAATTCAAAAAGAGTCACATACCACAATGTTCATTACAGCACTATTTACAATAACCAGGATATGGAAGTGACCCAAGTGTCCACTGACAGTTGAGTGGATAAGAAAGATGTGGCACATATATACAATGGAATGTTACTCAGCCATAAAAAGAAACAAAATTGAGTTATTTGTAGTGAGGTGGATGGACCTAGAGTCTGTCATACAGAGTGAAGTAAGTCAGAAAGAGAAAAACAAATACCAAAATACCATATGCTGACACATATATATGGAATCTAAAAAAAAAAAAAAAAAAGGTTCTAATGAACCTAAGGGCGGGACAGGAATAAAGACACAGACGTAGAGAATGGACTTGAGGACACGGGGAGGGGGAAGGGTAAGCTGGGACAAAGTGAGAGAGTAGCATGGACATATATACACTACCAAATGTAAAATGGATAGCTAGTGAGAAGCAGCTGCATAGCACAGGGAGATCAGCTTGGTGCTTTGTGACCACCTGGAGGGGTGGGATAGGGAGGGTGGGAGGGAGACACAAGAGGGAGGAGATACGGGGATATATGTATATGTATAGCTGATTCACTTTGTTATACAGCAGAAACTAACACAACACTGTAGAGCAATTATACTCCAATAAAGATGTTAAAAAATAAAAAAGACCCAATCAACTGCTGGAAACGCTTCCTAAGCTCTCGAGCTAAGTTATCAATGAAATTGTGGGTCACTGTGATCTTGTGATTTGTAATAAGAAATAGATTTTCAGTCTTTGTCTCCCGGTCCTGGCACAGAGTTCCTAAAACTCTAGGAATTTCCTAAGTGGGGAGAGCAATAATGGTGTCTCTTGTTAGGTGAATGAGGTGACTTTTTGGAAAGAACCTCCTTTCCAAAGGATGGGGGCTGGTTGCCAGGGGAACCAACCATGTAGTTAGAAGGTTGGAACTTCTGGTCCCTCCCCGGATGTCTGGGCTGGTGCGAAGGGCTGCAGGTTGAATCAATCGCCGATGGCCAGTGATCTAATCAGTCGTGCCTGTGTAATGAATCCTCTATAAAGACTCGAAAGGTCAGGGTCTGGAGAGCTTCTGGGTTGGTGAACACATGCAGATCTGGGGAGAACGGTGCTCAGAAATCATGGGAGCTCCACGCCCTTCCCTCACACCTTGCCCTGTGCCTCTCTTCCATCTGGCTGTTCCTGAGTTATTTCCTTTTATAATAAACCAGTGATCTAGTAAGTAATATGCTTCTCTGAGTTCTGTGTGTTGCTCTAGCAAATTAATAGAACCCCAAGTCCTTAGAACCTCTGAACTGTAGCCAGTGGGTCAGAGCACAGGTGACAACTTGGGCTTGCAAATGACGGCTGGTGGGGGGTGGGTGGCCTTGTAGAGCCCTTAACCTTGGGGTCTGATGCTACCTCCAGATGGGTAGTGTCCAAACTGAGTTAAGTTGTAGGACATCCAGCTGGTGTCGGAGAAGTGCTGAGTGGCGTGGGGAAAACAACCCGTACGTGTTGGAATTGGGGGCAGAATCCTCATCACTTATTGGGACAATTCAATCTTTTTTGGGGGGTCGTAATCAATGTCTTTACATTTGCTATTTATTTCAGAGTCATGGAGTTTCTAAAAAGATATGTGTGGTGTAGTATTCAATTGGACTTGGAAAGATTCTTTCTTCTCTCCTTCGTGAGCACGGCCATTCCATTTCCATATGAGCAAAAAGATATGATTGAATATTCACGTCAGCCAATGAGAATTCCCTGACTGCCAGACTGAGTTAAGTACTTTATGACAATCCAGTGATATAAACACGATTGTTATCTCTGTTTGACAGATGGGGAAGCTTAAAAAGTCTTGCAAAGGACAGGTAGAGGGTCTGGGACCTGGCCCGGAGAGGGAGAGTGAATTACCAGACCCAGGGGGTGCGGATGTCCTTTCAAACATGAGATTTCAGCGCTGTAGTCAGGAAAGTGAGAGAGAGGAAATCTCTCGGTCGTGTAACACTGCGCCCAAGATCACAGCTCCCAGGAGAGGCCTCTGCCACCAGCCTCCCTCCGGCCTCCCCTGCCTCCAATGGAGGCTGTTTGTTCCTCCAATTATAAAGGACACTCTGAATTCAAGCCTGTATCGTAGCAGTATTGTTTTGACAAAAGGCCGCGGGGCTGGCCGGGCGGGACTGGGAAAAGTCCGCATGAATGACTGTTCTCTCTCCCGAGCGGCCTCAGCTCAGGTCTAAGACAAAGTGAGACAGAAACCTCCAAAGGACCAGCACAGGCCTGTCTGCAGCTGCGGCCCTCAAAGTCAGGGAGACAGGCTCTCCGCCACCCGGTCAGGATCCAACCTTTGCTTCCTGACCATCAAAGCGTCTTAAGGCCCCTCGCGCCCTCGCAACTCCAGTGGGAACCAACCCTACAGCCAGAGCTCACCCACACCTGCCGGCAGCCAAAGCGTCACCCAGAGGGGTGGTCCCCGTTGAGAGCAAGATGCCTCTACCACTAGCCTGGCCGAGGTAGAATGAGTCCCGCTGAGCATACCTGGCTGCTTTCGGGGGAAGTAACGTCATCTTGCGAAACAGCGTTCACACCGGCTCCGCTGTCGTAGATTTCTATTCTAGGTACCCCAAAAGCCTCCTTATCAGCAGGCCAAAGCGTTCACTATTTAAGGACGCGGTGGTTCTCACTGATGGAAATAGCAAAACTAATACCAACTTCTATTTTAAACATTCACGATGGACCCGTGGGTCCCTAAGTCAACCTGCTGACTACTTTTTCTGCTCCTAATGTGTTGTAGAGACTTTGGCTGACTCTTGGTTAATCTGCACAGCCACGGTTCCTGTGGGCTAGAGGTCTGCCCCCCACTGTTCATGGAAGAGATGCTCCCCGCCGCGCCGTGCACAGAGAGGTTAAGGAGTTGTCAGGGGAGCATCAGCAAACCCGCTGAGAAGTTGAGGGGGCCGCGCCGCTGTCCCCAGGCCGCCCAGGTCAACTCTCTCTGCACTGCCATGCCTTCTGCCACCAGGGCAGCCAGCCGACCAGGCGGCCGACCTTTCGCTCTCCCCAGAAAACTTCCCTTAGAAAGACTCTCAGGCTTTGGCAAGGAGAGAAGCTCTGGAAACCAGTGTTATGGTCACAGATTTCAGTGCGCCGGGGCCCCCGGCCATCAGCCAGGCCAACCTCCCCCTTTGACAGATTGAGAAACCGAGGCCCGAGAAGCCAAGGTCAAGCGCCAGGGAGACTCCTAGGAGACCTTCATCCTCCGCCCGTGAAACGGTCATCCGCCCATCTTCCCAGGGGAGGAACTGCCCAGAGCAGGAAATGCCTTGACCCCGGAGGTCATTGCCGAGAAGGCCAGCCCCTCCCCGGGGCAGATGTGGGGAGGGCGTTGGTTTGGGCTCCCCACACTCGACCAGAAGGGCGTTGGCCTCGGCCCTTTTCTAAGAACAGGTGACGGTAGAAGGACCTTCCTGCCCGCCCGGCTGCCCACCCGGGAGAAGGGGATAGTTACGTCCTCGTCCCGCTCCAGCTCCAGGCCAGCCTCCATCAGGTTGCCCTCGTACTCCTCCCGGCGGAAGCGCTTGTCATCCTCGTGGTAGTCCAGCGGGGGCTCGGGCTCGCCCGCACCCACGGGGCCTGCCTTCCCGGGCAGGGGCTGGTCCTGCCGGGCACTGCGGGCGGCCAGGCCGGCGTCGCTGTGCTGGACCCGCCTGGCCAGGGTCCTGCTGCCCGAGGCCCTCTTGTGATGGTACACCAGGACGTAATCCACCTTGCGCTTGCCGTCCCTGAAGTACAGGCCATACTTGCACTCGGCATCGGGGTCCACGGACAAGGAATTCAGCAGCTGCGGGGGGAGAAGAAAGCCACTCGCCGTCAAGGGCTCAGGGACGGGCCCTCGGAGGGGAGCGTGCTTCCAAGACAACTGGCCACCCACCTGCCCTCCCCAACTCTTTCCACTCATGCCCTCTGATCACTAGGGGCCCAGACGGCTGAGAACACTGCAGAAAGCCCTGCCTTCCAGGAGCTGCCATCAAGAGACGTCGCTGCTCACGGCACTTGAAATTGCCAGGCTGGGTGCTCACACGCGAAGGCCTCCCGCCTCTCCCTAGCAAGCTCACGTTGCCTGGGAGGGACCAGGCGGCCGGAATGGGCTGTGAAATCTGCACGGCCGACCCCCCGGGCGATGCTCTTCGCACAGGCCCACAGGGTCCCAGGCAGAGCAGAGCTGAGCTCAGGCTCTGCACAGCGCGACCTCTGATGGCCAGCAGGCGTGGCAATGTCGTGTCAAGGTGGCTGCGGGACCCTACCGGCCCTCGCCTGGCCCGGCTCTGCCACTGATTAGCTGTGTGGTCGGGGCCAGGCAACCACTGTGTCAGTCTCGACTCTCCCAAGTCAACTCCCAGACCGCGAGTCGAGTACTCAGCAGTTTGCCTGGGGGGTGGTCTCAGGGGACAGAGCGAGGTGGGGGAGGGAGGGCGGTGGCCGGTCGTGGTGGGATTCAGGGTGGGTCGCTGCACATACAGTCCTGCCTCAGTTTCCTTATCTGCCTGAAGGACTCCAGGGGGCCAAGGAGACGGGAGCCCGCCTGGGGTGGGGGATTCAAAGTCCAGGTGCCACGTTCGCGGCTTCTGCTGAAGCCGCACCCCCATCTCTAGCATCCCCGCGGGATTCGGCTGGTTCTGGAGGGTATTAGGTTCTGCTGCAAGCTGGTCTTCGGAAATAAGAGAAAATAAATAAAATCACGCTGGAAAGAGGTGATGCGAGCAACTCTGCACCATTCAGAGTCTTCGGAGCTGCACCAGGGCTAAGGAGCCAGGCCCACACCCAGGCGGGCAGCTGGTACTGGGAGAGCTGGGGGCCTGGGTGGGAGGAGGGAGGCCCAGCCCAGGACAGAGACCATGGACCACCCCAGAGCCTTTGGTGGGTCATGTTGCAGGAGAGGCGGGAAAGAGTTGTTTATCTCAATTTGTCAGGGGAAACTGAGGCCCGGTGGGGTGAGGGGCACCCGAGGTGACAGCGCAGGCAGGCTGAGCCCAGCCTGGAATCCTGTCTGCACACCCAGGGCGCCCCCCCTCAACAGTATGAGGGACTTGGGGTGACACTATTTCTCAGCATGGGGCACAACCTTTCACAGAGTCCCCGCGTGAGGGCCCCTATAATTAGGGCTGCTTGACCCGGAGGAAGGCGGGGCTCACGCGGGCGAAGCGATCGGGTCCTTGCTCCCCGGCGCATCCCCGGCGGCCTGCTCCACTGGACACTGTTAGGCTGGGTGTAGCCGCTCAGCTGAGCTGCAGCTCCACCCTCGCTGCTCCTGGAACCACAGGTCGGGTGAGGGTGGAGGGGAGCTTTGGGCAGCGAGAGGCCTCAGGTAAGTCCAGGCTTGGTCCCCCTCCAGCTACGAGTCCTGAGGGGATACTCTACCCTCTCTGGGCCTCGGTTTCCGCCTCTGTAAAGTGGGTGGATGATAGAAGCCGCCCCCGCTGGCAGCCAGGAGGACTGAGTAAAAGAACGTCTAGGCTGGGTGGACTCTAACTCCTGGGACAGGCATCCCGGGTCCACCCCGGGGTGAAGACAGTTGCTCATTCTCCTGGGTTACATCAGGAAGGGCAGAGAAAGGCAGCATCACGGGAAGCTGGCCGCTAAAGGTGGCTCCTCCCCTCGCGGGAGAGTGGGCAGCAAAGCCAGGCCCGAAGGCTGCCTGGGGGGAACGTGGAAGACGCTGGCTGACGCTGGGGAATAACGCTGCTGCTGACGGGCAGGGCAAGAGCCTGGGAGGTGGGCAGAGCCAGGTGGACACGTGGGCTCTGGGTGGGCAGGGCACACCGCCCGCCGCCAGCATCCTGGGCACTCCAGACTCTCAGCGTCTCTACAAGGGGTTCATCCCTATTTTCCAGATGGGGAACGCGGACCTTCTGGGCTGAACCAGGGGCCGTGTGCGGCTCTCGAGGGCTGGAGCCGTCATCCTTGTCTCCTGCCTGCAACACCTCTCAGCAGCTTCCTCTCCCACCCCGCACCCCGGCGTACACCGGAGCCAGGACAGCTCATCCCCTCCTCCCTGCCTTTGCGTGTGCTGTGTTCCCCACCTGCACGCCTTCCTTTCCTCCTCTGTCCTTCGTAGCTCTCCCCAGCTTCCCCAGCACTGACGAACCCCCTGTCCTCTGGGATCTGAGGTCCCTGACCTCTCCAGATCTCATGTCCCGGGACTGCCTCGGAGCCATCCATACATAAGCTCTTAACTCATGGGGGCCCCTCAGCAGGCTGGCAGGACGCCGGGGGGCTGGGCCAGGAACTGCCCTTAACGCACTTCCCTTCAGAACCTGCTGCACACAGCGGGCTCAGCACCTGGTGCGGGTCCCAGAAACGCTCCTGCTTGGCTGGAATAATGGCCGGTACTGAGCAAAGTGGACCAATGAGTCCTTAGTGAATGGGAAGGAAATTCAGAGTGACCCCCCTCAAGTCAGAGAGCAGGGACATTAATGCAAGGAGAGAATTCCCCACCCACACAAGACAAGAAAATGTTACCAGGTTCAAAACTGAACGCCCAACCATCCACTGGGGCCTGATCGAGGACCCTCCGAGTCTGACAGTCTGCGGAGCACATAAACATCCCCTAAACATCTCCTGCCATTGGGGGGAGTGGGAGCATGGAGGCCAGACAAGAATGGGTGTCTTTTGCTTTCATCCAAAGACCAGCTCTGCCACTTCTAGCTGTGTTACCCTTAGGCACGTAGCTTAATATCTTCGTCCCTCTGATCTCTTCTTTGTAAAATGAGGGCCAGAGGGAATAAACAGACCTCCCTCAACTAATATGACTTCCCTCAAAGGGTTGTGGGAAGGATTAAACACGTTAATATATGTAAAGGGTTTACAACAGGTCCTGGGATATGGTGAACCCTCAACAGAAATTTGCTCTAATTGGGAACTGAGACACGGCACAAGTGAAGGACTAGGGGAGGACGGGAAAAGGTAATCTCATGGTCGAAGCGGACCACAAGCTAAAGATGGCGGCAGTGGAAAACGGAGCTGGTTCCACTGCCAGGTCCAGCAAGAGGCAGAACCGAGCACTGCTGTGAGAGTCCCAGATCCTCCCCCAAGGCCTGGCCCTGTCACTAATTTGTTGTGTCATCCTGGGCAAGTTGCTTTGTCTGTTTGCATCTTGGTTTTAAAAATTGGGGATGATCCTACCTGAATAAGTGTAAGGGGCATGCAGTCTTCAAACAGAAAGTATGGGCTCTCTTCCTAGTACGTTCAACACAGGCTGGTAGGCCTGCAGGGTTTGGAGAGCAATTCTGGGCTGGGCTCAGATGCACAGCGAGGACCACAGAGACTGTCGGGGTGGCCATGTGACTTTTGGGGGCCCTTCCATGGAGCCAGAGTGGCTGCTTTTCTCGTGCAGGACAGGACAAGAAGGCAAAGATCTAACTTGCAGTGGGAGCGATATGCGTTAGACTGAACGCCTAACTTCCCAATTCAAAGGCTTGGGAAAGCTTCAGAACGTCCTTTCTGTATCCTTAGGGAAGGGACAGTGACCTCTTGCTGCACTTTTGCCAAGGGCGAGGGATTTCTCATTCATCTTTTTAATGCTCGGCACTGAACGCACGGCTCTGGAATGAACGCATGCATGGGGGAATGAATGACAGAGGTGTGGGGTTTGCACACTGCTACTGGTAGGGGCCACCAGATCAAGGACACCGAAGCTGAGACCCAGCCAGACCAGAGCTTAAACACCACACCCCCCAGCTCCGAGCCTCAGTTTTTGCATCTGCGAGATGGGGACAAAAACATCTCCTCGACTTAGGTCACAGGATTCTTGTGAGGACCAAGTGTGATGGGAGAACTGAACGTATTTTGAAGATGAACCCCTGAGCTGTCCCAAGGAAGCCAGAAAGATGGCTGTCTGAGGTTACGTGGGAAGAGGTCAGGGGCCAAAAGTCCCCTTCACAGCAGGTGTGCCCTGACCCAGATACCACAAACAGCACGAGGGCAGTCTACCTGTCTCTGCAAACTTCCTCCCCAGACTCTTAGAAAAGGGCAGAAGAGGAGAACGGAGCCCTGTATCCACACCTTGGTCGCTGGACTGCGACCCAGTGCATTCTTTCTTTATATTTATTTATCTTTTATTGACGTATAGTTGATTTACAATGTTGTGTTAATTTCTGCTGTACAGCAAAGTGATTCAGATACATATATCTGATTCAGATATATCTGATTCAGATATATATATATATATATATATATATATACATCTGTGCCTGCACAGAGCCACCTTCGCTGGGTGACTCAAAGTAATGACTGAGCAACACTTATTGGCTTGAGCTGTGCTGGGGATGCCCTCGGAGGCTCTCCCCGGCACACTGCCTGCCCTGCACAGACAGGCCCCCAGCTCCTAGAGCCACTGCTTCCAACCTGTCTGTGGCCATTTCTCCGGTGGCACGCTGCTCAGCCCTCCTTCCTGCGGCCACGTGCTCCTGGTTCACAGCCCTCCAAGCCCGTCACACCTGAAGCCTCCCCACCGTAAGACTTCTGTGCAAAATAAGTCACTAGTCTCCTCTGGGCTGTGAGAAGCTTGAAAGAAGAGCCGAGCTGCCTCTCTGCAGACTTTGGGGCCCTCACCAGAGTTTGGGGGAGCCGAGAATTTCTGGATTGCGAGAGACAACGGGTCCCTGAACTAAAATTCGAGAGTCCAGGGGCCATTTATTAAGGGCTCCATTTTTTTTTTTTTTTTTTTTTTTGTGGTACGCGGGCCTCTCACTGTTGTGGCCTCTCCCGTTGCGGAGCACAGGCTCCGGACGCGCAGGCTCAGCGGCCATGGCTCACGGGCCCAGCCGCTCCGCGGCATGTGGGATCTTCCCGGACCGGGGCACGAACCCGTGTCCCCTGCATCGGCAGGCGGACTCTCAACCACTGCGCCACCAGGGAAGCCCAAGGGCTCCATTTTTAATTTCACAGCCTGTTCATTCTCAAGTTGAATCTGGTGTACCTTGGAATGTCTGTTTCTCTCCATTTCCTTAGCTGCCACCTCTACCTCATGCCTCCTAACCGGTGTCCCCCTCATTCCCACCTCTGGGCCTTCAAATAAGTGATTTCCTAGTGTGAAAGGCCCCACCCCACCCCATTATGGGTATAACTGGCCCCTTCTCCTCCAGAATGCTCATCCCTCCTACAGGCTGTCCGTGGTCACCTGCCTCTGTGTCTTCGCCCTTCCTAGCTCTCCTCCCAGCTGGTGGGTGACGTGGGACAGTCATCTGCCCCCTCCTGGCCTCAGTTTCTTCATCTGCGGTAACAGCACCTACCCCACACGGTTACTGAGAGAGTGAAATGAGTTAACACACAGCGGCAGGCCCATCGCTCTGGAAGCGTCCCTTGTCGCTGTCTTGGGTAACTTCCACCACTGCTCCTTAAGCCCCAGCTGGGCGGGGCTCCCCGGCCCGTTCGCTCTGGTGGTGTCCGGGATCCCACAGGGCCTGGTACGCAGCAGGCACACAGTGTGCGCTGAAATGATGATCCTAAACTTTCAAGGTCACCACCAACACTGGTCCCTAACATTGCCAGCATTTCTGCCCAAGCCCAGCTGTAGAGGACACCCCCATAGCCCACAGGAGCCCAGTCATGACCCCAGGGGGTGCAAGGCCGGAGGGTCTCTGCCTTTCCGGGACCGCACCCCACAGGCACCTCCCTGGATGCCCGGCCGGACTCCGGCTGAGGCCAGAGAGTCAGTCTAGGGCAATCCTGGGCTTGGTCAGCCGGAAACACGGGGCTGGGGCCTCCGCATCTCCTGGGGAGGGGCTTTGGCAGTGGCTGTGTGGGCACCAGGGAGAAAGGGGGGTCTGTTCTCTGGCCCCAGAACAAGCGGCAGCGGGGCTCCCCGGCTGAGGGCGCTGGTCTCAGCCCTTCCCCCTTCAGGCAAACTTTGTTTCAGCGTTAAGCCGAAACCCACATGGGCAAATTCTGACCTCCGGGGATCCTTGCGACCGCTGGGTCCCGCCCCAGAGAGAGTGGTAGGGGTACCGGGGACCCCAGACAGGGGACCCAACCACGTGGTCGGCCAGGCGCTGGCCCACGCGGCCCGGCTACCACCCAGGCCAGGCGCGAGCGCCGGGCTGGGGACCGGGACCAGCGCGGAAAGTCAGTCTCGAGCGACCGGCGCCCGCCTGCTGCCCGGGGTGTGCGGAACTCCCGTGCCGGACCCCGCGCCGCTCCGGGGACTCCGCGCCCCGTACAGTTCGGTCCCCGGAGGGTGGCGGCGGGGTGGGGCCTGGAGGCTGCCACCCTCCCGGGGCGAGGCGGCTATCCCACCGGGGGCCCCAGCGGCCCGCTCGGGCGAAGCGGCTGCGGGCTGGGACGCGGGGCAGCGGCGGGCGCGGGCGCGCGGGTGGCCGCCCCCCACGCGCCCCGAGTCCCGTGGACCTGGCGCGCCCCGCCCCCCACCAGTCGCGCCCGTCCGGGGCGCGGTGCAGGTGCGCGGCCCTCCCGCCGGATCGCGGCCGCCCGCACTCACCGTGCCCTCGGACGGCAGGTAGCCGATGTCCTCGATGGCGCAGATGTTGATGATGTGGACGCTGCGGTCCGCGGCCGGGAGCGTCGAGTACTTCTCGTTGACCCTCATCGCAGCCGCCTGTGCGCCAGGACCGCCGGGCGGCGCGCCCTCCCCATCCACGGCCCCGGCGGCCTCTGCAAGCGGACAGGCAGCGTTCGCGGCGCGCTGGCTCGCGGGGGGCCGGGCCTCCCGCTCCGCCCGCCGCCCGCGCCGCCCGGCCCCGGCCCCGGCCCTGCGCGCTGCGGTGCGGGAGCGCCCACCCTGCCGGTCCCGCGGGGCCCACACGCCGGCCGGCTTCCTTTGCCTCCAAGAAAGATGATCCGCGCTGTGCGCCCGCTTATGGCCGGGGCGGCGGCCACGCGGGTCAGATTTTCCGTAGAAATTAAAACACAGGAAGAAAGTACTCCGTTCCTGCGGGCCCCTCCAAGGTTTATTTTTATCCGGGGAAAGCGCCCCTTGGTGGCCCGTTTTTCACGTCAGGGAGGAAAGGTCCAGTCGCCCCTACCTTACAGTTCAGTTGCGGGTCACCTTGCAGGGGAGACACGCTTCTGAGATAGAAGTCAGGAATGCTCTCCCTGCCCCTTCCCGCTACACCCGCTGGCTGACTCCGGCCGGCTGTCACTCAGCTCTCACCTCCTCCGGGGAGCCTCCCCTGCTTTCTGCATGCCCGCCCTGTCCAGCTCCCCGGAGCCCCCTCAGGTTGCCCGCAGCCCCCATTTATGGAATGTTTAGTACTCTGTGCCCAGGCACGAGCAGAGTCTGGGACACAGTACATCTCATTTAACCCCACACCCTGGTCCTCCTTTTGCAGAGGGGGCTGGGGACTTCGGAGGCCAAGGAAGTGTGGGCCGGGGGAGCGCGTGCAGAGTCGCCTGCACTCCTTCATGATGCTCTGCTGCCTCCCTGAGGGAGGGACGGTGACTTGGATGGTCTCATCCCAGGACTAGCAGGGCTCGGGCACACAGTTGGCACTCCTCAGGACATTTTTAATCCTCCATCCCTGCAGGAGGGGGACACAGGTCTCTGGGGGCAACCATGCTGAGGTTTAGCCCTCGGGGGCCACGCTAGCAGCCCTGCCCAGTGGGAATGAAGTCTCCCGTTTTTCTGCCCTTCTGCATGCCGTTAGTTCTTCAAGGTGTGTGTGCCAAATGCCGCCTCCTCCAAGAAGTCATCCTGGACTGCCCCTCACCCAATCACTGAGGCCCAAGAACCTGCCTGTACCTTGATTACAGCACTTTCTTTACTCCACCTCATTTTACAGTGGATTCATACAGTTGATGCTCAATAATTGCTTGTCAAATGGCCACTGAGGAACATTCAGGGCCTACAGAAATGATTCTAAAGAATGATTATAAAGCTGCCTTCTAAGGCCATGTTGTCGTCAGCCTGCTGTGGTTCCAAGAATGCATTCTGGGATCAGACAGGATGGGGTTGGGTTCCCGCTCTGGCACTTTCCAGCCCTGTGGCCCTGGACGAGGCTCCTTAAGGCTCACAGGGACTCCGTCTTCTCCCGTGAGCATCTGGTGTGTGTGAAGCTGCAGCTCAGTGCCGGGCACAGGGGAGGCTGGGCAGTGGCCACCGCTGTTACTACAAACTATCATCTTGTCATTGTCGTGACCTTCTTCTCTCTCCCATTTAGACTCCAGTTCATGAATTTCTTGAACTTGGAGAAATGCAAGAAGGTTACTCCATCCTTGGGCTGGCCTTGCCAATGGGAGCTGAGCGGCCCTAAAGGACTCTTTGTCTGCACCTTGGACAGCTAGAGTAGGTTTGGAGAAGTGCGCTAGGCTGCCGAAGGCCAGAAACAGTCCTCCACAGTTTCTGCCACGCCAGGGAGACCTTGCTCTTAGAAGTTCAAGTTTTCAGGGCTGGGAAGAATGACACAGACAAACACACAGACACACACACAGACACACACACAGACACACACACACACACACACACACACACACACACACAAGATTATGTAACTTCATTCTCTTATCCGTGTTGGTGAACAACCAAGATTGTGTAACCCTAATGGACCATCTTTCTAAATTTATTTTCAAGTGGCAAAGGGCCTTGCCGAAGCCTACGAGATATAATTTATGAAGAAAAGAGGAAAAATGGAATCCCTCAATTCTGGGTACATTGGCATTTCCAAACGTTTGGGGGGTGACACTTGACCGCTGACCCCGGGAGGCCTGGGGGCTTTGTGCCTGAGCCCTTCTGGGGGCTGCAGGGTGGGGGACAGTCTTTGAGGCTTGGCAGCTCCCCACCTCCTCCGGAGACAGCGCCCCCTCTGGCTTTGCCCCAAAAGCTGTGTTTCTGCACTTGTTTCTGGGATTCACGCCTTAGCCAGGTTCAAGACATCTGCTTGGTGGTAAAGCATCACTTTCTTTGCCACATACAGTTGAGTTCCTTGCTTTGCCCTGCTCCCTGCATCTGCTTCCTCTTGCCCCCTCCCCTAGGCTTCTGAGCTGGAAGATGTAGAAATGCTTCATCAAGGGGAGGGGAAATGCAGGGTGGCCTCTGCGCAGAGCAGGTGCAAGGATGGGCCAGCTGGGATCAATTCCATCCCCGGGCCACTTATGGCCTGGGCCAGGCGTGGGGTGGGGTTCCTGGGTCTTGGAATTCCAGGGACCAACAAGTAGTAAAAACATTCCCACCAAATCAGGAAGGAGGAATAGGACGCTTCTAGTTGAGATATCTCTTAAGTTAGAAGGACTTTAAAGGGTCCCTTCTGTTCCGGTGATGATTTCACCTCCTGGGTTCCCTGCCTTGCCCTGTCTCACGGGCCATCGTGCTGGGATTCCGTCTCTACTCTGAATCGCTAATTGCTTATAAACAGACCCTCTAGATAAACTGTTGCATTACTTTTGTATTTTCTTCTTTTTGACTCAGTGATTCTCAACGTTAAAAATCCAAAGGGACTGATTTCACCAGAAGGATTAATTCCCCGCTCATGAATTAGGAAAAATCGGTCTCATTAGTTTAAGTGGTACCCTTTATCATGGGAAGTTCTGGGCCTCACGGCTCACCCTTTTCTGCCACCGTGTTGCCTTTTCGTGTCATTGTGATGTCACCCAGCATTAGGCACTTTCGTCTCTGCTGACATTTTAATAGTCACCAGGAGTGCAAGCACAGGGTGACAAGGGGCGCAGGAGAGGAGGCCAGGCATGCTCCCGGGTGAATGCCTCCTTTGTAGGTGGCAGGAGGGGGCCCTTTCCAGTGGTGTTTTCTTTGCAACGTCAGTTTCATCTCCTTGGCATTGTGCACGAGAAAGAAAGAACGTCTCGCACTGTTCCTGCTTAGTGGCACCGTTCTGAGCCTCCCCAGGAGAGCAGGCTTCACACAGCGAGCAGAATGAGGCCGTAGTGAGCCCGGGGCAGGGATTATTCCCGCAAGGGTGTCTCTGATATGGCGCTGTCCGGCGGGGCTTCTCACCTTGGCTCTGTCGACATCTGGCGCTGCATCGTAATTTGTCCTGGGGCCATCCTGTGCCCATCCTGTGCCCTGTGAGCTGCTCAGCGGCATCCCTGACTTCCTCCCACTAGATGCCAGTAGCACCATCTCCCTCCCCGTGTGACAACCAAGCACATCACCAGATATTGTGAGGTGTCCCCTGGGGGCAAAACCCCTCCCTGTTGAGAACCCTGTTCCCAGGCTGCAAGGAAGACCCAGGAGGCTGATCTTACCACCCCCATTTCTCGGATGGGAATGGAGGCCTGGAGAGGTACCTGGCTTTTTATTAGAGATACACGAGGTGGGAGTTATGATTTGTTTTTACAAAATACAGAGGTGCCCCCCCAGGGCTGCTCTCAGTGGGTGGAGGGGCCGGCACAGCCCAGGACACACCAGGCTGCTCTGTCCCTCGTTCTGGCCACCCCTGCATGGGGCAGCCTTCTCCCCAGGACAGATCTCTGCACTCAGAGGTGCTAAATAAACGCCATTGACTCACGGGCAGCCTGGGTGGGGAGAGGAGCGCGGAAGAAGTGAGCAGCTCATGACTCAGGGCTATTGTGAGCGCCGATGGCCACCCATCCCCCGCTGGCTCTGAGCCCCCTTCGAGTATCTGGTGGGCAGTCCCTGTAGGAAAGAAACGAACACCCCACAGGTATATGACCTAACATGCTAAAAGCGACTCAGGGTGTAATTATCCCCAGGGAAGATGTGCCTGGAGAATTTATAACTGAGATACGGTGGGTGGGAGACTGGCCCCCCGTCATTTCCTTCCTTCGAATGATAGCAGAGCTCTGAGCAGAAGCTGGCAAGCTGCAGCTGGATGGGAGACTCCTTGGGCGTGGAGACTGCCAGCCCAGAGTTCTGGAAAGCAGCCCAAGCATGAAGCTCTGTCTGGGGGACGCCCCCACCCCCACAGCAGCCATGGGTGTTGTTTCCATCAGAGGGTTTTCAGATGATTTATGTGTTTTGTTAACCCAAGGCCCGCCTTCTGAGAATTCCTAGGAACTCTAAAAACATGCCCAGGGTAAGTTAGAACCCAGCCCGTCACCTCCTCCTGGAAGCCTTTCTGGCCTGAGTCAGTTGGCCTGACTCATCTCTGTTCTGCTGGCTCCAAGCAGGCACTCAGGTCCATTTCTGCTCCATCTTCCTCACGTCTCCTCCTACTTTATTTCTCCAGTCTTAACCCCCCCTCCGTCCCATCTTTGGCACAATATAGATTTCCCTGTTTATGTTTATTTATTTAACAATCAGTGGGGCAGTGTTTACTACAGTCCAGCACTGTGCTAAGCTCTCTACAAATAGTAACTTGAATTCTTATAGTGATTACAGCCATTTGCAAGGGGATTCACACAGATGTCACCCCTCCACCCCCGGCCAAGGTCCTTTCTTTGGAGGTTTGGGGAGAAGTCCAGACTGAGTCTCCAATGGCTGCTCCCTCCTCCCCAGCGACCCTACAGGCATCATGATATTAATTCCCATGACGACAGACACTTGGGCACCAGAAATCCTGCCCACCGGGGACGGGATGCAGGATGCAGCCGAGACAGCCTCTGGACCACCCTGCCCAGCAGAGGGTGGGGAGTCCGATCGCAGCGAGCTGGCTGCCCGCTTCTCAAAATGAAAGCCCCGCCCAGGGGTCTAACGCTTCTTCTTGGGTCTTGAAAGAATAGCGGAGCTTCAGCCTGCCTTGCTTTCATCAGCCCTCCCCAAGAGAACAAAGGATTTCCAAGTCCCACGCACAGATCGCCTTCATCCGGGCTCACACCACACCAGGCAGAGCCTTCCAGATCATGGAGCTGCTGAGAGATAAGAGCCAGGTGCTCCAGGCTGAAGGTGGCGTGAGGCCCCCAGGCTGCGGAGCTGGGATGGAGCTGCCCCGTGCCGTTGAAATGTGTGAACAGGAGCAACGCTCTCACCCGCACAGCCCAATCGCCTGCATCCTGCCCGTGCACGCATGCGTGTGTTTTGGAGCGCATCCCATGTGCATTATTGCTGTCCTGGGGTCAGTGGCCACACACAACCCTTAATTTCCCTAAAGGCCCATCTCGCGGGAGGCTGGACCCTGACGTCACAGCCTAGGTCAGTGACCTGGGTCTCCCTCCGGAGCTGATCCTCTTGGACCACTCTGTGTGACCTCACACAGCTTCCCCAAAGATAAAGCAAACCCAGAAATCCTTGGACAGAGGACCAGGCTTTGGTATCTTTATGGGAAGACCCTGATGCTTTCCTGTGAGACCCCAGGGCTGGAATCAAAGACCTTCTGGGTTTGGTGAGGCCACGAATGGCCTTTCCCTGGAAACCTTGCTGTTCATGCGGTTGTACCTTCATGTGTGTACGGTTCAGCGCAGAGCTTCTGTTTTGCGTCAGGCCTCTGCTAGGTCCTGGGTCTCCGTCCTGCGGCCAAGCTCACTGCGGGTACAAGCTCACTGCATCCTGTGTTCTGGGGCCTGGCTGGCTGGACACCCAGCCTAAAGCAATGACCCAACGTTTTTGGGAGGCGTGAATGAGCTGATGAACCAGAAGCCTCACCAGCAAGGCACTGGCTCTCCCTGCCCCGGTGCTGGGAGTCAGAACTACGAACCTCCTCCAGGTTTGGGACCTTGGACCTCATCCTCCAGCGGAGCTTTCTGGTGTACTAAGGGAGTGGGTTCTTGGGCCCTACACAACAGCACTGTCCAATAGGAACGTGATTGAGCCACTGGTAATTTGCGATGCTGAAATAGCCACATAACAAGACTAAAAATCATCAAGGGAAATTGATAAAGTACTTTATGTAACTTATTCTATAAAATGTTATCTTTTCAACACGTGATCAATAAAAATATTATCGATGAGCTAGTGGACATTCTTTTACCCTATAACAATTTGAAATCTAATGTGTGTTTTACACGTACACAGCACATCTTAATTCAGACAAGCCCTATTTCAAGGATCAGAGCTGCCTGTGGTCAGGGGCGAGGTACTGAACAGGTTAGCTACAAAGCCGTCTCTTATTATGTAGGAAAACTCTATTGGATGGCCTTTCTTTTCTGCTTTACACTTCTCTGTGTCTTCTAAGATTTCTGCAGTGAATACAAATTAGTTTTATCACCAGGAAAAGGGAAACTATTATTAAAAACTCTGACATACCATGTAACCCGGTACCCTTTTTACTGTTTGAGGGAAAATGGCCAGTTCATCGGGTTTTTATCTGTACAGCACCAATTTAGAGAAAACCACCTTTGCTTAGGGCCAATTGGAGACACGTTCCTAAAATATTTTGACAAAGTTTAGTCTTTAATTACAAAGCTTATATGATTACACAGCTGGTCACAGAGGCTTTTGAGTGGAGGAGGTGAGGGAGCTCTCTATTTGGAGACCTGCTCCACCTGAGGGCATCCTCCAAGGGTCCCTGTGCTAAGTGTTAGGTTCAGCAAACGTGGGCTGTCTGCCCCACCGTGGAGCACGGGAGTGGGTGCTGCCTGAGATGCCAGCCAAGTGCATGGGGTGGGGCACCTTACCCAGCTGCCTGCTTGGAGGACTCTTAGCCCCCGGCTCTTCTGATAGTACTGCCTGGACTGGTGGGGAGGTCATTCATTCACTCACCCATGATTTACCCACTCATTCATTCATTCACTCACACATTCATTCATTCATTTACTCACCCATCATTCATTCATTCACCCATGATTTACCCACTCAGTCATTCACTCATTCATTCACTCACACATTCATTCATTCATTCACTCACCCATCATTCATTCACTCACCCATGATTTACCCACTCAATCATTCACTCATTCATTCATTCATTTACTTATTCATTCACTCACACATTCATTCATTCATTCGCTCATCCACTCACTCTTTTGTCACCTCCCCCCACACCTTGTCCATCCATCTCTGTTTTTCTGTGCAGATGTCACCCCACCCCTCATCCACTGCATAATTCCCTTCATTGTCTCGTTTCTTGTCTGTCCCACCCCCTCCCTTGGCTAGAATGTCAGCTCCAGGCTATTTTGTCATGATTCATTCAGTGACTCCAGATTTCCGTGCCTGAAAATGACACCAGAAGTAAGCCACCGAGCGGAGGACAAAGGTACAGAATTGAGCCGATGATTCAGTGAGTTTGGGCCCCAAAGCATTTTCTCTTAAGAGGTAAAATGTGGGGAGGAGGGGAGAGGGCGAGAGAGAGAGGAGCCTCTGCAAGCCAGGACAGCGTCTGACTTTGGGAATGCGTTAGTAACCCACAAGGAATTAACTCAGCCCCTTCCATCCCTCTGCTTATGGAGACAAAACCCCAAAGTGCATGTCCTGTAGAGTTAGTAAGTACACACACACACACACACACACACACGCACACAGACCACCTGATCCCTAAATGGTTAAAAATGGGCCCAAAGTATGTGACCTCCTCCTTCACGCTTATACAATTTGTGGTCCTGGAATCCCCCCAGAAGCCCACCCCGACCACGGCCCAGATACTCCACAATCTGTGATCCTGCCGATGCTGGAGGGCCCAGGGCCGCCCCCTGTGTGATGCCCGCGCCCCTGCACCGAACACCATCCCTTCCAAAAGCAGTGCCTGAGAGCCACCTTCCCTGCTTCTTGTGTGAGAATTATTACACCTGAAATCAGGCTTTCTGGAAAACCAAATGTCTTTGTTTTTTTTTCCTGCCCCTTCTATCCACCCCTACGTGGCAAGAGAATCCCTTGGAGGAGAAATTTTCAGTTAATTCATGCTTTATTCTACAACTCGATTCTCAGGGCAAGCGCCTTGAGATCTTCGTAACCATCCCCCCTTCCTTCCTGCTTTCTGCCCCATTTGGCAAGAGGCTGACCTCTGACCTCAGCCCCAGACTCCTCACCTCCCTGTAGAACTCACACCGGGCTCCTTCCAGCCCCTTTCGGAAGAGAACGCGCATCCTGTCCTTTGTCAGGGAGGATGTCGGTGCCCCCAGTTCCTTCCAAAAGGAAAACAAGGGAGAAACATGGTGTCCTGAGGTGGATCCCGGCCTGTGTGAGCAGATGCATGTCAATCGTTTCGTAAGGCAAAGTGTGTTGAGGAGGTGCTCTGCTATCCGGGGGGGACCGAGCCAGCCTGGCCCTCCAGCCTGAGAAAGCACACGGGCACATCGCTGTTGGCTGCGGCCCCGGCATGGATCTAGCGGGCCTCTGCGGCGCCAATGACATTTGGGAACAGCTGGGAAGGGAGGGGCCAGGTGGCAGGGACCCTTCCTTCTCCTGTCATGGCCTGTTGACTTTGGGGACCCCAGCAGGGGACTGTTTTCCCTTGAATGAGGGCCGGGATCCCCTCTCCATGGCCAGACACCTGTTAATGACTTCACAGGAGTTAACTTTCTCCCTGGGGTTCCTGCTCAGGCATCGCCTTTCCCGAGGGCCTTCCCTGTTCCCCCCCACCCCCGCCGACTCCCGCCCCCTCCGGCTTTGCTTCCAAGCAGCACTTGTTACCCGACTGTTTACTTTCTCTCTGTGCCAGGAAAGCAGGGCCCTTATCTGTATTCTCAGCACCTAGCAAAGCACACAGCAGGTGGCAAAAAAATATTAGGCTGGCCAAAAAGTTCATTCGCGTTTTTCCATATGTTTCGGAAAAACCCGAATGGACTTTTTGGCCACCCAATATTTAACGAAAGCACGAATGAGTGAATAACGTGTGCTTCGCCAGTGTCCGCGGACTCCAGTGCCGCGCAGAGCAAGCACTGTTACGAGGGGGCAATTTTAATCTGACTCAACCAACCCCTGAGCTGCCTCTTGGCCAAAGGAGGTGTGGGATCTTCACCGAGGAGTTCTCCCCAGGAGCCCAGAGGGTGGAGCTAATGTCTTAACATTTTCAGGCCGCCGGGGCCGAGAGTCCTGGGGCCACTGGTCCAGCCGCCACAGCAGCCCAGTGACCAGCCCTCATCAGACCTCTGAGCTGCAGGAGGGAAGTACAGGACTGGGCTCTCCAGACATCTGGGTGCCTCCCCTTCCCCTGGGCAATCAGCGAGTTTACTAAAGTCCTACTGTGTACAGCCACAGAGCTGTGAGCCCCAGACACAAACGGAAAGACAGACCTGCCCGCCCGGCGCTTACATTGCCGGGGAAAGTCAGAAAACCCAGGGAGAGGCCTGAGAAAGAAAGATCACGGTAGGTCCTGGAAGGTTCTCCAGAGACAGTGGCTTTCAGCTGAGCCCTCAAGGGTGACCGGGAGCCAGGAGGATGAGGAAGAGAGGACAGCCGCTCCAGGCAGGGGAAAGGCCTGCGGGCGAGGGCGCCAGGGCTCTGGTAGGGGACATGGTAGGGTCTGGAGGGGAGGACAGTGGCGAAGGGCGAGGGACTGCCGATTCATCCATCAGTTTCCCCCGTAGCGCTGCTGCCCTGTCCCTGTGAAGTTACAAGGTTGCCGGCGCAGCGTAGAGGGTGGGGGGGACGCCCCCAGAGCGTGGGCTGGGTGATATTTCATGGGCGGCCACGGTGGCCTCTCCGTGAAAGGGGCATTCATAGCCACTCGGGAGACAGAGACCTTGGGAAGACTTTGACAACCAGACTCTGTGTCTATGCAAATAGAAGGATTTCTAAGGATGTGCACTGGTGCTTCCTTTTCAAGAGCAAGGGCTCCCCTGCAGGGGGGAGTTGAGGGGGGCAGGAGAAGGGACCAAGCCGGGCTGAGCTGGTCTGGGGGTGCTGGCGCCTTCTCCCTCTGGACCGTAGTGAGGCTGTGCCTCGGGGGCCCCTTCATCCAGCATCCACGGCGGAGAGGAACGTCACGATGACGGGCTGGCTGCATCCCCGCACCTGGAAGTAATTAAAATTCCACGGGACAGCAGGCGCGTCTGCTGGGCCGCTACCAGGTGAAGGCCGAGTCAGGCTGCCTCCGCACAGCCACCCACACCGAATCCCAGCGAGAGGAAGGTGTCACGTGCTTCGGCCCCGACACACAGTACGTGCTCACAAAGGCTCGCGGAAGGGATTGTCCCAGAGGACACATGGCATAGGCTTCTTCCCTCCAGGGACCTGCGTGCCTGCCGGGTGACCTTGGACAAGTTAGGGAGGCAGCCCAGGGAGGAACATTCCAGATGGAGGCTGCAGCCAGGCAGGGCCCTGAGCTGGGATGAGCGTTGAGTGAGGGGCACGAGCGTGGAGGCTGCCGAGGCTGGTGGCGGACCTGGTCAGAGCAGAGGCGGGGTGGTTGGGCTGCAGGGCGTCGGCCCCTCTGGGTGGGAGAGGGGCGCAGGAGTAGAGGGGTGCGGTCCGAGCTCTTAGGCTCGGCAGATGGAAGGGTGGTGCCAGGGTTGGGCCGAGTGTGGGGACCCAGGACGTGCATTTTAGTCGAGGACCCCGGAGCCTCTGATCTGGTGCCACCCCTTGACAACGTGCAAGCCCTCCTCTGGTGACGGCTGAACCCAGGAGCTCTCAAGCCCTGGGACGGAGGCTTCACTGCCTCTGAGGGCAGCTGACTGCCCCTGGGGCAGCTCTGAGGGAACCTGCTCCAAAAAGCCAGCCCTGCTTCCAGGCTTGGGCCACCTGCAGAATTACCGCATCACGAGAACAACATCTAAAACCCAGAGCCAGCCGTGCCACGAAGCTCCCTGTGTGTCCTCCTTGCTCGGACGAGCAACCACAGTTTTCTCTACTCCCTGTCCCCGGGAACGCCACGAATCACTCTCAACCGTGTATTTTCAAAATCCTTTGTTCTGGAACATGGACTCATGCAAGCTAAGTGAGGACTCAGTGTTGGCAGCTCAGTGTGTGAGTGCAGGGCTCTGCAGAGGCTCTCCTGGGTCACATCCCCCTCCGTCCTTAACTCCTGTTCTCCTGGAACTGCCCCAAATGTCTCTATTGCGACCCTAAGCTCTTCATTGACTGAGACAGCAAATCTCATGAGAACAGGCAAACTACTGATCTAATTCATACTAAGGTGTAAATGACTTTTTTCTCCCACGTACTTTTAATAGGTGAACAGGGCAACAAGCATCAAGTCCACGGACATCTGGGGATGGGGGACGTGGAGAGAGGGAAAAAACTCCCCAGGCAAAGGGAAAGGGGAGAAGGAAGAGGTTTGGGAGAAGGGGGGCAGGGAACGCCTTTACTTCCTGTTGGTCTGGCCTGGACTGACCCAGCCCTTCACTGCCTGCTGACTTGACTTTGGAGGCCAGCACAACCAGGGAGGGGCCAGCATCTGTCTGATCCCTGAGGGCAATTTTAAAGCTCACTTCAGTCCCAGGCTTCCGTCTGAAAAATCTCTCCAGAGCAGAAGCAGAGCCAAGAACAAAGGAGAAAAAGTTGTGAAGCCACAGCAAAGGGCGCGTGGGGGACCGAGAAACCTGTTTCTCAGATATTCGTCTGGCCTTGGGGAAGTGCTCCTTCTTGTCTGCGGGGCTGAGGCCAGAGAACCAGCCCTGGGGGGCGGGGGTGAAGGAGACACGTGGTGCTCTTCTCGACAGATGGACAGACAGATGGACGGATGGTGCCCGAGAGGTGGCCGTGCTTCTGCCCCTCGGGCACAGGCTGTGAGACCCCAACCCTGGCCCCGATCTACCCTGCAGGCTGGGGGTCCAGCCACCCCAGCATGATCTCGGGAGCAGGAAGGGCTCTGCCTGGCAGTTCATAAGCCTCCTTCCCTCAACAAGCCATAAAGCTGCCACACACCCATTGTGGGAACAGCCTCTGCGCGCTGGGAAAGTGGCCCCGCCTGTACGAGCCAATCCACTTCCAGAGCGCGAAGACTTCTAGTACAGAAGAAAGAGGAACGAAGAAAAGAGGGGAAGAAAAAGGAACTAAACAGGAGAATGAGGGAAATAAAGAGAGAGCAAGATGCCCTGGAAACGTAAAGACCTGTATCTCAGAGAAGAGGGATGGGGAAGCCCCGAGGTCAGAGTCAGGACCTCCCCCCACCCGTGTCCTGTTGAATATAGTTATTGGTGGTGGTTTGACTTTGACTCATCAAAACTTTACCCAGATATCATATAATATTGCTTATATGTGGAATCTAGAAAAATGATACAGATGAATTTATTTGCAGAGCAGAAGTAGAGACACAGACGTAGAGAACAGCCGTATAGGTATCGGCGGGAAAGGGGGAATGGGATGAATTGGGAGATGGGGATTGACATATATACACTATTGATACTATGCATAAAATAAATAACTAATGAGAACCTACTGTATAGCACAGGGAACTCCACTCAGTGCTCTGTGGTGACCTCAATGGGAAGGAAATCCAAAAAAGAGGGGATATATGTATACGTATAGCTGATTCACTTTGCTGTACAGTAGAAACTAACACTACATTGTAAAGCAACTGTACTCCAATAAAAATTAATTAAAAAAAATAACCTCTGTCTCTAAAAAAAAAAGTTACCAAAAGAAGGGGGGGAGAAAAAGACTTGCTATGACCAGGTCATGTTTCTCCAGAACCAAGGGGGTTGTGAAGCCCAGAGTGGGTGGGGTACGGAAGGTCCAATTTTCATCATCACATGTAATGAGACACCAAAAAAACAGTGGGCGAGACACTTGGGGACGGCTTGGCTTCCCAGGAAAGGGTACTAATGCCAGGTGGTGTGGTAAGACTTGCATTAGCATAAATTTAATCTTATCTTTAAGAAGACGGGGGGCTTCCCTGGTGGCGCAGTGGTTAAGAATCCGCCTGCCAATGCAGGGGACATGGGTTCGAGCCCTGGTCCGGGAAGATCCCACATGCCGCGGAGCAACTAAGCCCATGCACCACAACACCTGAGCCTGTGCTCTACAGCCCGCGAGCCACAACTACGGAGCCTGCGTGCCACAACTACTGAAGCCTGAGTGCCTAGAGCCCACACTCCACAAGAGAAGCCACCGCAATGAGAAGACCACGCACCGCAACCAAGAGTAGCCTCTGCTCGCTTCAACTAAAGAAGGTCTGCGTGCAGCAGCAAAGACCCAATGCAGCCAAAACTAAATAAATAAAATAAATAAAGTTATTAAAAAAAAAAAAAAAAGAAAGGCGGGAATCACTCAGCTAAAATGCCTGCTCACGCTGCCAGGTCACTGGTCAGCAGACCAGGGTGGAACTTGCTGGGATTCGAGGGGCTGAATGCTCCTGCCGCCTCCTTACCTGCTCTCCACCTTCCCCTCCCAGCCCCCGACCCCCAGCAAACATATAGTACCAGGCACGCTTGGGCCCATGGCAGTTTCTACCCCAGAGAAGTTCAGTGTCTGGACTAATGTTTGTGTCGGGCTTCACAATCTGAGATTTTCAGCTGCTCCCAGGGGCTCAGAGGGCAGCTAAGTTTGGGACCCACCTAGTCTCAGGGGGACAGACACGCACACTGGTGACTGTGGTGCCGTGGGACCAGTAACCCTTTATGGAGACAGGCATGGAGTCCACGGAAGCCCCGTGGAGGGAATGCTGAACAAAGCTGCGGAGGGAGGGCGGCTCTGGACCCTCTGCCCACCTCGCTCCAGCCTGATCCCTTCAGAACCTGCAGCGCCAGTGCACATTTGTTCCCAGGGCTCTGCCTTTGCTTACAAGATTCAGCTCACTGGGCAAGTGTCTTTAGGGTCTTCTGGAAGATGGGTCCCCTGGGGAAGGCTTCCTGGAGCACATACCCATCCTTTGCAGATGTTTGTAAATATCTATCAGGGGTGTGGCACCTCCACACAGCAAAAGGCTCTGGTCCTGATTCTGCCCCTGTATTCAGGGCTCACAGCATCTTCTTAATTAAAAAAAAAAGTCACATCTCTCTTCTCAAAGTACCCTTGGCTGCATTCCCTAAGACTCATCCTCACACAAAGCCTATGAAATACACGGCACAGGTGTCATTAGACCCATTTTGCAGATGAGGAAACTAAGGCCTCAGCAGATCCAGTGGCTTACTCAGGATCACGCATTTGGAAACAACAGAGGTAGAGGACCCTCCCCTGACCACCTGAGCCCAAGAGCATGCCTTTCCGCTGTTGTCTGAGAAGTTCCAACTCTCAAAGCGACGCTCCGTGTGTACACATAAAAGGGTCTGCAGGAGGTAGCAGCTGGTAAGATGCATAACGGGAGCTCTGCTTCTGGTCACAAGAGTGTCAGAGTAATCTTTCTGCCAAGGACAGCTGTAGAAGCTGGATAAAAACAAAATCCCCCCCAAAACACCCCTAGGTATTGGAAGAAACTGGAGGACAACTGAGGCAGACAGGACTCAAAGGCTAAGACCCCAGAGAGGAGGGAACCGTGGAGAAACGGGCTCAACATTCTGTTCACTTTATTCCCAAACTGCTCATGTACAAGGCTGAGCAGCTGAGAAGTAAGGCGGAAAGTGACAGCTAAGAGGACACAAAGGCAATCAGAGATTTGGGCAGAGTCTCTTGATTCTGGGGAAGCAACAGCTGGAGTTCAGGGCCCGCCAAGAAAGGGGTGGGTCCTGCTAAACCGTCCAGCTTTCAGATGAGAACCCTGAAAGGCTATGTTCCCGAAGGAGACCTTCCTTCCCCAAATCTTGAAGTCCAGCCTCAAATCACATCCAACCCTGATAGAAACAAGCTGACCTGTCTGTATTCTGCCCACCAAAGGACCTAAAACCCTCTCTCTCGAAGCAAACATCAATGTCCAAGATTCAATGAAACACTACCACGGTGCCAGGAGGCAGACTCAAATCATTAAAAACCAAGCAATACGAATAAACAAAGGCGTCAGAAGCAATACTCGAAAAGAGTTCGACCGAGACTACCCCACAACTGCTGACAGACACCAGGCCACATTTAATTATGGATGTGGGAAAGCTCTACCAACGTCAAGAGGAGATGCAAAGAAAACCACATGTAGCTACAAGTGTACCTTGTTTTACTGTGCTTCACTTTATCACGCTCTGCATACATTGCATGTTTTACAAATTGAAGGTCTGGGGCAATGCTGCATTGGGCAAGTCTCTCAGCCCCATTTCCCAACAGCCTTTGCTCACTTTGTGTCTCTGTGTCACATTTCGGTAACAACATTTCAAGCTCTTTCATTATTCTGACATTTGGTATGGTGATGTGTGATCAGTGACTTTGATGATACTACTGCAAAAATTTATGACTTGCTGAAGGCTCAGAGAATGATTAACTTTTTTTTTTTTTTTTTTTTTGTGGTATGTGGGCCTCTCACTGTTGTGGACTCTCCCGTTGCGGAGCACAGGCTCCGGACGCACCCAGCCGCTCCGCGGCATGTGGGATCCTCCCGGACCGGGGCACGAACCCGTGTCCCCTGCATCGGCAGGCGGACTCTCAACCACTGCGCCACCAGGAAAGCCCATGATTAGCATTTTTTAGCAGTAAAGTATTTTAAAATTATGTACATTGGTTTTTTTTTTTTTAGACATAATACTCTTTCACACTAAAAGACTACAGTATAGCATAAACACAATTTTTATATGCACTGGGAAACCAAAAAATTCATGTGACTCATTTTATTGTGATATTTACTTTATTGCAGTGGTTTGGAATCAAACCTGTAACACCTCTGAGGTATGCCTGCACATAATAGTGCCACTGGTGAGAACAAAGGACAAGGAAAAAAGATCTTAAAAGCAGACAGAGAAAAAAAGACACCGTTTTCAAAAGATCAATAATGGCTAACACTTCCACAGAAACAATGGAAGCCAAAGACAATAGAATGGCACATTTAAATCGCTGAAAGAAAACAACAACCAACTTAGGATTCTATATTCTAAGTATTTTTCAAGAATGAAGGTGGACTGTAAATATATGAAAGATTTAAATGGAAAAGTTAAACTTGCTCACGATGCCATGCAAACTCAAGAAAAAAATATTCTTAAAATGTGATTATGGGTATTTTCTTTCTATGAACACAGACTGGATTTAATGTTGCTCTGGGGGTCTTAAAAGCTGAACTAAATAACGATTTGTGAAATAAGTTTAAAAAAAAACAATGAAGGTGGAATAAAGATGTCTCCTGATGAACGAAAACTAAAAGAACTCATTGCTGACAGGTATGCTTGGAAAGAAATACTAAAGGGAGCTTTTCAGACAGAAGGGAAATAATCCCTAATGCAGGTAGAAAGGAATGAATATCACGGGAAAGGGAAAATCTGATGATTACTGATTGTTTAAAATGGCAATAATAGTGTCTTGCGGGGATTGAAAAATAGATAGAATTAACACCTGACAAAAATAAGACAAAAGGTAAGGGGGTGAATGAAGTGAAAGGCATTTAAGGTTCTACATAGTCCAAAAGTGAACGGTAAAAGCACTATTATAAGACAGACTCAAAAAGCTAGGATGTATTTGATAAATACATTGTAACCACCAGCGGAAGAATAAAAGGATGTATAACCAGACAATAGAATAGAAATCGGAATTTTAAAACGATTTGATTAATCGAAAAGAAGGAGGTAAAAATGTACCCCCCAAAACCCAAATGGGACAAATGTGAAAGAGTAGATGGTGGGTGTAAGCCCAGATATATGTCAACAATTACATTAAGTATAGATGGGCTAAATCCTCCAATTAAGCGGCAAAGTTATCAGACTAGATTTTTTTAAAACTTCAACTCTATACTATTTACAGAAGATGCACTTTAATATAAAGAACCAGAATGATTAGATGGTGAAGGGTGGAAGAAATATATACCATGCACACACAATCAGAAGGAAAGTTGGTGTAGCTATACTAATATCAAATAAGGTAGATTTCAAGGTAAGAAATTTTCCTAGAGATAAAAAGCGATGTCTTAGATCAATTCAGCAGAAAGACATAACAATTCTAAAACATGTTTACCTCAAAGTACATAAAACAAAAACTGACAGAATTAAAATAAGAAATAAATCCTCAATCATAATTGTATGTTTTACTGTGAAAATTTAACTTTCAGAGAATGGTAGGATTGTAGACAAAAATATCAACTAAAACTACAGAATACAGATTTTTTTCAAGCACGTGCAAACCATTTCCCGCGATGGCCCATGTCGGGCCATAAAGCCAATCTTAACATATTTTGAAGGACTGAACTGTCATTTTCTGATGACAGGGGAAATAAACAGAAACCAGTAACAAAATGACAATCCCCAAATGTTTGGAAATTAAGTGATACTCTTCTGAATAATCTGTAGACCAAAGAAGAACTCACTTTGACAATGTGAAGATAGTTTGAGCTGGATACAATGAACATATGATATCCCATACCATATTATCATATGTAGCTAAATCTGTGCTGGAAGATTGTATAGCCCTAAAAGCACGTGTAATCAAAAAGAAGAAAGGCTGATATCAATGATCTAAGTGTGCATATCAAGAAGCTAGGAAAAACCAGCACATTAACCTCAAAGCAGAAGGAAGCAAATAATAAAGATGAGAGTAGACATCACTGGTTTAGAAAACAAATGCATCACGGAGAAATTAGCGAAACTAAAAGTTAGTTCTTTGAAAAGACTGCTGATCTCGATAAACCTCTATCAAGACTCAGGCCTGCCCCTAACAAGAGAAGACTGTATGCCATGTATCTAATATTTAAGTTATAAATCAAGCTAACAAACTATTCAATAAAATATTTGCTCTCCTCCTACTTTGAGAAATATACCTTTGCACAACAGAGAAGGTAAGGCCCACATCTAGAAGTGGCAAAGTCCTCAGAGATCTGTGCTGGAAGACGGGGTGATGGGGAGATGATGCCTTCCCCCAAGTCTTGTCACCCCGGCACCGTGTCATACCATGAGGAACCTGCACGTCCACGCTCTGACCACAACTCTGCAGACAGCTGCCCTCAGCCACCCAAGGGGCCTGCACGGCAAGCCCAACGCTCTGCCTTTGAGAGGGCAGTCTAGGGAAGGGGCCCATGCAGGCTCTGGAAGTGGGCTGGGGGCCATGTGGGTAGGATCTCTGGAGCCTGAGTGTCCGAGCATGGTATCAGAAGCAGGTGTGGGCTCAGGGTGGGCAGTGATTTCACCCCATGGGGAGGGGTGAAAAGGAGGAGATACAGAGCAAGGTACATGCAGAAGTGGGTTCTGAGCAGGGCCCTTCTGGGCAGGGATAAAGAGAAGGAAGTCCATGATCACGAACAGAAACAAGAAGGCAGATATCACTACAGCTCCCACGGACATAGAGAGATAGCATGAGGGCATCGTGAATAACTTTACACAGATACATTGGAAAAGTTACATGAAATCGACAGTATTCCAGGAAAACCCAACTTCTTAAAGTTTTCTTATGAAGAGATACCCCCAATAGTCCTATATCTATAAAACAGATTTGATTTAAATCCTTTTCACAAAGAGAATTCTAGGTCCACATGGCTCCACTGGTGAAATTTTCTAAATATTTCAGGAAAAAATAACGCCGAGGTCTCACAAACTCTTCCAGGAATAAAGAGGGACTACTTCTCAACTCACTTTAACCAAGAAAGGACATTACAAGGCACAGTATCTCTCCTAAACATACATGCAAAAACCCTAAACAAAGAGATTCCGTTAACAAGGGTAATATATTATGACCAAATTGAATTTATTTCAGAAATGTAAGGTTGGTGTAATATTTAAGAATTAACAAAGTAAAGAAAAAGACAAGTGATCATCTCCCTAGGTGCTGAAAAAGCATTTGGTAAAAGTTAACACCTGTTTATGATAAACACTCCTAGCAAACTAAGGATAAATGTCTAAACCTGCAACAAATAGCAACTAAATAGTGAAATATTGAAAGCTTCGACCCAAGGTTGGAAAGGTTGGAATTGAAACACGTCTGCCATCTCCACTTCTATTCAATGTTGCCCTGGAGGTCCTAGGAGTGCAATAAGGCAAGAAAAATAAATACGAAGCTATGGACTGGAAAGGAAGAAACAAAACTGACATTATCCACAGACAACATAATTCTGAATGGAGAAACCCAGGAGTACCTACAGATAAATCATTAGAATTAATAAATGAATTAGGCAAGGTCATTGAACATAAGATTAACATTTAAAAGTTAATTATTCTTCTGTATTCTAGGAACCAACAAAATCTGAAAAGCTTATGCCTTTTAAAATATCATCTGGGGGCTTCTGGTGGCGCAGTGGTTAAGAATCCGCCTGCCAATGCAGGGGACATGGGTTCAAGCCCTGGTCTGGGAAGATCCCACATGCTGTGGAGCAGCTAAGCCCGTGAGCCATGGCCGCTGAGCCTGCACTCTAGAGCCCGTGAGCCACAACTACTGAGCCCAAGTGCCACAACTACTGAAGCCTGTGTGCTTAGAGCCCATGCTCTGCAACAAGAGAAGCCACCACAATGAGAGGCCCGCACACCGCAACAAAGAGTAGCCCCCGCTCGCTGCAACTAGAGAAAGCCTGCGTGCAGCAACAAAGACCCGACACAGCCAAAAATAAATAAATTTATATTAAAAAATAGCATTAAAAATGTGAAGTAGCTGAGAACAAACAAAAAATATGCATGACTTCAACAAAGCAAACCAGGAAATCCATTCTGTGTTTATGGATTGGAAGACTCAATATAGTATTATATGTTGTCAATTCTCCCCAAGGTGATCTATAGATTCAATGTGATCCCAGTCAAAATGCCAGAAGGGGTGTGTGTGTGTGTGTGTGTGAGAGAGAGAGAGAGAGAGAGAGAGGGAGGGAGACAGAGAGAGAGAAGACTGACAGATTGACAAGCTGATACTGACATTTATACGGAAATGCAAAAGGCCAACAATGGTAGAGAAAATTTTAGTTCCGGGTGGAGGACTTATCCTATCTGACGTGAAGCCTTTTCAAGCTACAATATTTAACAGTGTTGTGCTGTGCAAGGATAGAGAAAGGGATAGAGAAATGGATAAATGGCACAGAGTCCAGAGACAGACCTACACACACACTGTTGTTTGACTTACTGCAAAATTGCCACGGCGGGGAAGGGAGCATCCTTCCAACAAATGGTGTGAAATCAATGAATGGCGTGGACGGCCCTGATGAACCCTGCCCTCCTACCTCACACCATACACAAAGCCAATTTCAGTTACAGGAATAGCACAACAAAGCTTCTAGGGCTACTACAGGAGACTATCTTCACGACCTTGAGATGGAGAAACATTTCTGAAACAGGACACAGAGGACAGTAACCACAAAGGAGAAGATTAATACATTGGACTTAAAATGAAGAGCTATTAAAATGAAGAGCTTCTTTTGATCAAAAGATACCATTGAGTCAAAAGGCGAGTCATAAAACAGGAGAAGGTATTTGCAACACGTATATACCTCAAAGGACTTGTATCCAAAATATATAAACAAGTCTTATGAAGGAATCAAAAAAGACAAACAACCCAATTAAAAACCAAAACCAAAACCAAACCAAAACAACAACAAAAACAAACCTGTACAAGCTCTTCCTCAAAAGAGGCTTTGCAAATGGCCTATATGCATGTGAAGTGGGGAATCACCGCTATTGGTCACTTCCTGGATTACTACCACGACCTTTTAGCATTTGTCTAGTGAGCTAGATTTAAGATAAGACTAAGATTTATAGAATCCATCCTTAGTGCCCATAACGGTGCCCATAACATAGGAAGTACTCAAAGCACCACCTGCTGAATGAGCGAACAAACTACCATTTATTCAAACAGCTACGTGGCGGCATTGACTGCAGTTTACACCTGTTGCTTTGGTCATCGTTGGGAAAATCTCTAGGCAGGGACTAGTGTTCCCATTTGACAGATGAGGAAACTGAGGCTTAGCGAGGCAAAGGAACTTGGCCAAGGTCAGGGCTTGGAACTGCAAAGCCAGAGTGGTGGGCACTGAGGCCCCCAGGATGCTGCTGTCTTGGTTGGGTGATTGGGAAGTTGCAGGCAGCAGGAGCTGACGTCCCTGCAAGCCGTAGCTTACTCTGCTGAGCTGGATTTTGACACCTTTTTGGATGTTGGATTTTCACCTTCCAGGGGCTGCAGCCAACTCCCAACATAAGCCACCAGAATCAAGCAGGGGCTGTCGCCGGTGGCAACTCCTGTAAAAAACAGTCGTTGTTCAGGAAGAAAATATATCCTGCTCATCCGGGAACCGTATGCCCATGTGTTCACAGGACACACCAACCCGAAGAAACTAGGCATAGCCCTTGACATTCAAGAAGAACCTGTTTCCGCTGGCAAACACAGCACCTCAAATCCTGTCTATCCACTTTCTGGTGCGGTGGTGAGGCCCCCAGGTATGTCATTTCCTGATAAGCAGAGACTACTGCCAGTTTGGCTGCCTCCAGGGTGTGCTACACAGCACCTAGTGGCTGGCAAGGTGACTGCCACCTGTGTGCTACTCTGGGCAAGGGGAGGGGGTGGGGAGAGGGAGGAGAAGGGAGGGAGGAAGGGAGGGAATGAAAACCAAGGATAAAGTTTATTTCAAGTTTTGGAGTTCCTGACGTTCAATCTTACATCTAATCAATAAGTCACTCCTCACTCATTGCCTAACCTCAAAAACGTGATTAAACACAAGCAGAGATGGCCTCCATAACCATTTTTGAAGCAAGATGGGGAAGAATATAAACTCATCTTAAAAAAAATATTCTGGGTGAACCTTAAACTTTGTGCAACCTTCGAAGAAGCTAAAACATCTAATAAATTGATACAGTTTATAGAAACTAGATAGATTATTAAGTAGGAAAATGTTTACTATGTTTCAAAAATTCAAATCCACCAGTTCATCCATTGGATAAATGTTTATCTAAAAGTTCAGGGGCAAAGTTAAACAGTTGAAATAAAATGGAATTAAGCCTTAATATTTTGTTTTACTTTGAGTACAGAGGGGAGACAAAAATAATATCTCATAAAATGGAAAGTTTCTATTTTCACCAAAATATTTGGAAAAGTTACTTTATTTTTAATTTGGATTACCTAGATTCCATGTAACTTCTGCAAGGGAGGTTTCAGCATAATACTGGGAGCTGAGCCTAGCGGGGAAACTGGCTTTGGTTATTATTTAAAACATTCATTCCACAAAGATACAATTTGTTTCAAAAAGTGTCAAACCAGCCAGAAACTGCCTGTAAATGTGGTGCTTGTAAAATCCTGATGACTCCGGGGGAATTTCCATTCTCCCTTCCTTTCATCTGACTGTATCTCAGGTAAAAAGGCTCGTCCTGCATCTTCATCCTTAGGTACTGCCCTACTAGATGCTCAGTTCTTCATTTCTGAGGGTTTTTTTTGTTGTTTTGTTTTTCTGGGTCTTTCGTTTATGATGATGATTTTATACGCAATCATCAGAATTATTTTAAAGAGTGGCACGGAAATGCGGTATTACAAGAAAAGGTGGTTCTAACTCAAACAATGGTACTGAAAATGTTATCTTTTCTCCTTGTTTTCAGTTGAGAAGAAGGTCTTCAGAGACCCAAAAGTAAACGAAGTTATTCTTCATAGAAAGCCCTTCTTTGGCCTTTTTTTTCCCTCCATCCCCAGCTGCAGAGAAAGAATGAGTTTCAGCCTATCTTTCTGTCGTCTTCATACTGTATCAAGTCTTGGCCGCACACATGTAAGCTTTCAGAGTCATATACCTTTAATGTCTTTCAATCTATTGTGGTCATTATTCTTATTTTTCCATACATTTTTGGTTTGTTTTAAAATAGCTTCAAATTTACAGAAAAATTGAGGCGATAGTACAGAGAGTTCCCATATGCCCCGCCCCCCATTACTAACAGCTTATATTAGTATGCTGTATTTGTTACACTTAAAGAACCAATATTGATACATAGTTATTAAATAAAGCCAGACTTCATTGAGATTTCCTTAGTTTTTACTTACTATCCTTTTTCTGTTCCAGGATTCCATCCAGGACACCACGTGATGTCGTTATTTTATTATTATTATTTTTTGCGGTACGCGGGCCTCTCACTGTTGTGGCCTCTCCCGTTGCGGAGCACAGGTTCCGGACGCGCAGGCTCAGCGGCCATGGCTCACGGGCCCAGCCGCTCCGCGGCATGTGGGATCCTCCCGGACCGGGGCACGAACCCGTATTCCCTGCATCGGCAGGCGGACTCTCAACCACTGAGCCACCAGGGATGCCCATGAGGTCGTTATGCTTTTTGATGCTCTTTCTGACTCACTCATTCAGCGTTGAACATTTCTTTGCTGCCTGGTACAATCAGAAGCTCCAGGCTCATTCTGGTCCTTTCTTACCCTGGGATCTGGAATCATCCAGTTCTCACAGGATCCCGGGTGGTCTCATTTGTCATATTCCTGGAAGAGCTGGAAATCACAATAAACCAGGTCGTGTTTGTATCTCCCAAATGCTAGAGCCGCTTTTGCAATATTCGTAGCCATTTTTTTTTTTTTTTTTTTTTGGTGCTCTTTGCCCAGGTAAGTTTTGCTAAGCTCTCTGGACTAGAGGCTCCCAAGCCTCGCACATTGTTCAAGGGCTCCTGGAGATGGAGTCTTGGGTGGATGTCAGGTGACAACCAGCTAGTGTGTGTGTCACCCTTACACTTTGCATCCCAAAGCTTGGATAAATTAAAAGAAACTGCTCCACAGGGGACCGTGTGTGCTTTTATGGCATTTAAAGGGCAGAAAGTTGCCACTGCAACACAGGTGGGCACTGGGCATTTTCTGCCGAAACAGTTCTTTCTCATGGTTATCCATCAGAGCTTTCTTGTGCATTCAGAGTTTTTTGCTCTTCCCTGGGAGGCCCATGCTGGCTTGTGCGATGCCCAGACCGACTCAAAGATCGGATCTCAGTGATCTGGGGACTGAACTCCCTGCTCCTGTCTTGCACCCAGTTTCTGAACAGTCATCTAAGTTGACGTCACATATTCCAGAGCAAGAAAAGACTGGACTGGGGGGAAGGGAAGAGGAACGCTTTTTCTCCCAAGGCCAGTTCCAAACGAACAAAACCCTCACCACCTTGTATCCCTATCTGTCCAGATTCTGTATCACACACACAGTCCTCCTCCTTTCCATCTGAAGCTAGTCAGTTTGCTGTTTGATCCTCAGATGCGGGGGTACTTATCCAGAAGCGCTTTTTCCCAGGGATGGGAGTGGGAGGGGAGAGAGCTCTGGAAAGCAAGGCTCTTCCCTAAAACAACTCATTCATAAGATATTGAAAACAATCTGTTGTGCAAATCACGCTCAGCTCCACATCCGGATGAATTAGAAGCTCCATTAATTCATTAGCGACTGAACCTTGGCCCTGGTGGCCTGGCCTGGAATGTTTGTTGATTCTTTCGCTGGTGCCTTCCGTGTCTCAGTTATGAAATTTTAGGGCCAAGTGGAGGACGATAGAACCTTTTGCTCTCAAATAGCCTTATTCTTCAGATTTGTTTTCTTTCTACATGAACACAGCTTCTTAACATCCAGCCAGTTCCAGAAAGTCTGCTTTCAGAACACATTTGGGATGAACCATTACTTACAAAAAAGGAACAGTCAGTTCCAAAGTACTGAATTTTTTAAAATCTTTTTTATTTTGGAAAGAAATTTAATACTGAATAATTTCGAACACGTAGAGAGGTTTCAAGGATGGTACGGGAATTACCTGCGTGCCTTCTACAAAGATTCACTGGTCATTTCTGTCTGCCCCGTTTGCCTTCTCATTCTCTTTTTAGCTACTTCCATTTGTATTTTTATTTCCGTCTGTATGTATCTACATAGTATTTCTTTCCTGAACCATCTGAAAGTAAGTTGGTAACTAAATACTTCCACATGTATTTCCTAAGAATAAAGACATTCTCTTACATAACCACAGTACAATGATAAAAATCAGGACGTTTTACATGGATACAATGCTATCTAATCCACAGAGTATATTCAAATTTTGTCACTGTTCCAAACATGTCTTTAATAGCATCCCACAGCCCCACTCCAGATCCAGAATTCAATCAAAGACCAAGCGCTTGCATTTCACTGTCACATCTCTTTAGTCTCTTTTGATCTGGAAGAGTTCTCCAGCCTTTCTTTGTCATTCTGGATCTTAACAGTTTTTAAGAATACAGGCCAGTCAGTATTTTTTCCTTTGTAATCAGGAAGAAATTTGTTGAGAGATAACCTTATGACTATGTAAATGTTGTGTTCTTTATCAAGCATTCACTGTCAGCAGTAGCTTTAGCTACTTCTATATTTATAATTTAGTATTCAATTGTAAGGAAGGTCTTCCTTTTCTCTCTCTCTCTCTCTTTCCCTATGGACTCATACCTTTCTGTTTATTTAATGAATTACAATCTGTTACTATAGTATTTATTTTGATGGTCCAACTGTTCTGGACTTGGCCAGAGAGAGTCCTTTCAAGCCGATTCCTTTTGTTAACAACAAACAATTAAGTCTTATTTTTTTGATCCAAAATTGATAATCTCTGCCTCTTAAATGGAAAGTGTAGACCTTTTATATTTAATGTAATTATCAATAAAGTGTGGTATAAATCTACCATCATTATATATATAACAAGCATATATACATACATGCTTTCTTCTGAATTAATTGAGCATTTTTTATAATTCCATTTATCTCCACTCTTGGATTACTAGTTATATAATTTTGTTTTACTTTACTTTTTAAGTGGTTGCCCTTAGGTTTACAATAGACATTTTCAACTATAATAGTCTACCTTCGAATAATATTTCACCACTTCGCATACAGTTTAAAGACCCCACAACAACATACTTCCATTTCTCTCTCTCATCCTTTGGGCTAATGTCATCATACATTTTACTCCTATGTGTATTGTAAACCCAGTAATACATTTTTTTGTTTTTTGCTATAACAGTCAATTATCTTTCAAGGAGATAAAAAATAAGAAAAAAATTTATGCTAATCCACATATTTGTTATTATTTGTTAATTATGGTGCTTTTCACCCCTGTGTGTAGATCCAATCTTCATTCGTTATCACCTTTCTTTTGCCTAAAGAACTTCCTTTATCATTTCTTGTTCTTCTGGTAATGATTCTCTCAGCTTTTGTTTTTCTGAAAAAGTCTTTAATTCATTTTTAATTTGAAATATATTTTTGCTGAGTGTACATTGTAGGTTGCCAATTTGTTTCTTTCAGTACTTTAAAGATGCTGCTGCACTGTCTTCTGACTAGCCTTATGTTTTGAGGAGAATTCTGTGAATTCTTAACTTTGTTCCTTTTTAGACGACATGTCCTTTTTCTCTGGCTTCTCTTAAGATTTTCTCTTTGTTACCTGTTTTCAGCAGTTTTGACTAGGATGTGCCTTCATGTGTTTTCTTTACGTTTTTTCTGCTTGGGGTTTGCTAAACTTTTTACATATGTGGGCTTGTGGTTTTCATTCATGATGGAAAATTCTTGGTCATTATTCCTTCAAATACTTTTTCTGTACGCACACCCCCCCCATTTCCTGGACTTTGATGTTGCCCCACAAGTCACTGCTGCTCTGTGTATTTTTTCCTTGTCTTTTCCCCTCTGGGCTGTATTGTGAAGTGTCTCTGTTGCTGCATCTTAGCCTCACTGATCTTTTCTTCTGCAGCACCTTATCTGCTGTTCACCCCATTCTCTGTATTCTTCAGATCTAGACGTTCTATTGGGATCTTTTTCACATCTTTCATTGTTTTCCTCCTTTGCTAATGATTCCTTCTACTTTTTTAAATATATGAAGCATATGTTTAATCGCTGTTTTCACATTCTTATGCTCTAATTCCGTCATTTGTATCAATTCTGGGTCTTTTTTGTTAACTGACTTTTCTCCTAGTTATGGGTCATATTTTCCTCCTTCTTCACTTGTCTAGTACTTTTTAAATTGGATGCCAGACATTGTGATTTTATGCTGTCGGGCGCTGGATTTTGCTGCTTATTCCTTTAATTAGTGTTAGACTCTGTTCTAACACTAAGTGAGGTTGCTTAGAATCAGTTGAATTCTTTCAAGGTTTGTTCCTATGCTTTGACAGTGCAGGTCCAGAGCAGACTTGAATCTGGCTAATGCCCTGCTGTGTGATGCCCCATGTATTATGGGATTCCCCCACTTCAGCTGGTTGGAACACAAGCCATTCCCAGACACCTGGGAGTCCTCAGAAGTGTCTGATTTACTGCTTTCTGCTGGTTCTTTCCCCAGCCTCAGGTGGTTTCTTCTCACGCCTGGGAAGATCAGTCCTCGCCAAAGACGCAAGGGCACTCTCTGTCTCTCTCTCTCTGCTGCATCCTCCTCTCCGTTCTCTGCTTCACAAATTTTAACTGCCTTCACCCCCTTCACCTCCGATCTTTGTATCCTCGACTCAGTGAGACTGCTGGGCTGTTTGGGCTCCTCTCCCTGCACTGCAGCCTGAACACTGCCTCTAGGAAGGGAGATGGGGCAATTATCATGGGTTCACCTTGTTTCCTTCCCTTTTACGAGGAATCATAGTCCTGAGACGCCTGTCATCCAAAATTTGAAAGCCACCGCTTCATAGATTAAAAAAAAAAAGTTTTATTTTATATTGGAATACAGTTGATGTACAATGTTCTGTTAGTTTCAGGTGTACAGCAAAGTGATTTAGTTATATGCTTCATAGATTTTGTTTCGATTTCTAGTTGTTTAAGGCAGGGTGGGGACTGCTACGTCTGATCCCTCTCTCTCCATCATCTTCAGCATCGTGAGTCCTGCCCTGTGTCTTTTAAATGCTCTCCTTACCTCCGAGCACCTCCTTGCCCTGGTCTCATGGTGTACTTTCCTGGCCCCAGCCCTGGAATCAGCCGTCTCTCTGAGAAGCCTTGGTTCCTTTTATTGGGGAAGGATATTTAGAAGCCAAGATCTAGGTAACCAGGTGTACGCATCACTTCTGGTTTGTTGGCAAGTTTTTAAAAATAGAAATGAAACACCTATGCAGGAAAACAAGCAGGAACCTCAGGGGGAGCTCCATGTCCCTTTTTCTTGAAAATGAAACGTTGCAGAATAAAAAAAATTCCTTTCACGTTCTCCACTAATAGAAAAAGGAGGAACAGGGAAACTGCTCTTTCAACAAATCTGTGTTGAGAACTCCTGAATGCCAGGCTCTGCTCTAGACGCTGAGGATACAGCAGGTACCAAACCAGACAAAGACCCCTGCCTTCATGGTGCTTGCACAAATGACCACTGCTATTATGTTGCTGTCGCAGTGTCTCCTGAGGTCACACCTTTTTTATGACAGTAAATGTGGACATTTCTACATAGTTCCAACGTCTGCTCAAATCTCAGCCGTGTTAACAATCACTTAGATGTGTGCCTTGAATCGCTTAGATGCCTGTTTCCCCGAGACTAAAGAGCTGGGTGTGTGTGAACTTAAATTTCAGATCTCAAGGTTGTATTTGTAAATGCCCTCCTGAAAAATCAATGACATAAACCCAGATGTGAAAAGAATGAAAAGAATACATGCTGTCGTGAGGAACAGCCCCTTGCTTTCTTAGGAGGGTCGAGGTTCTTCTAAAGCGTTAATTTTCTTGCCCTGTCACGTTTGCCACTGCAGCAAGGCACTCACAAAAATTCACAGCTTTTACAGAGAACTTGAAATGTGATGTGAATGCAAATGTTGCTTGTGATTTAAGGGGTCAGCGTCCTGTCCTCCCAAATGCCATACATGGGATCAGGTGCTCAGAGCATACGGCTCCACGGGGTCTCTGGGCTGTAAGGGGATTGAGACCCCACCTACTTCAGAACTTTACTCAATGCTTGAACCCGCAAGCTCCTGGGATGTCTCCACTGACAGAGCCCCTTGAGCTGAGATGCTTAGAGAGCTCTTTCTCTCTCTGGTCATTTAAACACTAGTCAACTGTTTCTTTTTTTTTTTTGCGGTACGCGGGCCTCTCACTGCTGTGGCCTCTCCCGTTGCGGAGCACAGGCTCCAGATGCGCAGGCTCAGCGGCCATGGCTCACGGGCCCAGCCGCTCCGCGGCATGTGGGATCCTCCCAGACCGGGGCATGAACCCGTGTCCCTTGCATCGGCAGGCGGACTCTCAACCACTGCGCCACCAGGGAAGCCCCTCAACTGTTTCTTTATAATTTTTGCGCACTCCTCTATGTTCTGCCTTCTGAGGCCACATGAACACATACAAGCCTTTCCCAGTCCTGCCCTTCAGAGGCAGCCCTGTCCCCCCACACCGGCCAGCCTTTGCAGGACCTGGTTCTGAATCCTCTCACATCTGGCCACACCCAGCTGTCACGTTTCCATCCTCACGCTCACTTGCCTCTTTTTTTACAGCATGAGGACAATTTCCTGCTTCCTCCTTGGGTTGGAACCCAAGACCCTGCTACAGAACGAGCTCGTGATCCTAGACGAGCTTCTTGACCACCTCAGTTTCCGTATTTGCAAATAGACGTAACCATGTGCAGCCCAGGGTTGGTGAGTGTCCGGTGGTGATGCAGCCGTCTGCCCACACAGAGCCCAGGCCCAGCAAGCCCTCAGCAAACACCAGCTAGTGATGCTGTTCTATCTGGCGGCTGTTCTACTACATGCTTTGGGTCTATTATTTCAAGTCTTCAAACAACCTTTTCAGGAGTCGAAAAGGAGGCTCAGAGAGGCTAGGTAACTTTCCTGAGGCCCCACAGCCAACATACACCCCTGCTTGCTTGACCCTAAAAGACATGCTCTTCCCTCCAGGCCTCCTGGGTCAAACTAGCATGGCCCCTGATCTCCTGTCTGTTTTCCAAATGGGGGTGTTCCCAGGGTTGGCCCTCCTGCCCCCCAAGTTTGTGCATTCTTTCTGGGTCATCATATCTCAGCCATTGTCTGCATCACCCACATGTTAATTAACCCCAAATCCAAGCGCTCTTTCAGCTTTTACCCTTCTCCACAGCTCCAGACCCTTATTTCCCAAGACCACCCCCACGGCTCCACCTGAGTATCCCAGAGGCATCTCCCCCATCTCTCCTCCTCCCGTGGATCACGCCCCTTGGTGTGCTGCCTCCAGGTTAGCAAAGTGCTTTCACAGGCATCATTATTTAACACGACCATTCAACGGATTTACCCAACAGGGCACTGGTGAGCCCCTTCTGCAGCCCACACACTGCGTGCCTGAGTGCTGGAGGGCCAGTGACACTGGAGTACAGACGCACTGGAGGCTATGCCCAGGCACGTAGCCGGAAGTCTGAGGGCAGAATTCTGAGAGCCATCCTCGTGAAGGGGATGCTTATTAGGTAGGATGGTGGGATACAGGGTGATGGAGGAGGGGGAAGGAGTCTTCCATATCGTTCGTTTGCTCATGCACGCACTCATTGAGTAGGTGTGTACTGAGTACCAGCAAAGCACCAATCCCTGCCTTAGACGCTGGGAGGCAAACGTGCCTGAGATGGGGCTCCTGGGCTTCGGGAGAGAAAACAGGTCAAAGACTAGGTGTAGTCGAATGTCAGAGCTGGTGGGGTGGGGGGGACGGGGGGGAAGGGTCCTCAGCCCTTTCTCTCTTCATCCCCAAGAGGAAGAGTCGCCAGTCGCGCCTCAGTTACCAGTGGGCAGGTGCAGTGGACCGAACGGTGGCCCCCAAAAGGTGTGTCTACGTCCTAACTCCTGGGACCTGTGAGTATAACCTTATCTGGAATAAGGGTCTTTGAGGATATAATTAAGGATCTTGAGATGAGGTCATCCTAGATTATCCAATGCAGGTGTCCTTATAAGAGGCACACAGGGGACAGACACAGGAGAAGAAGACAAGGCAACATGATGACAGAGGCAGAGGCTGGAGAGACACAGCCACGAGCTCTGGGATACCTGGAGCCCCCAGAAGCTGGAAGAGGCAGGAAGGACGCTCCCCTGGAGACTCTGGAGGGAGCACGGCCCTGTCAACACCTTGATTACGGCCTCCAGAACCCCGAGACAATACATTCCTGTTGTTTTGCGCCCCCGTTTGTGGTTATTTATTCTGGTGGTGGCCCCAGGACATGCACACAGCAGTCATGATAAGTGAAAACATCCCAAGTGGTAGGAGGACTTGCCTCCTTGCCTGCCCTTCGCACACTTAGCCCTCGGCTGTTCTCCTAACCTGGCAATACAATCTACAACCTGGACACAAGCCTCGTGTAGATCTGGACCAAAGACTCGTGCTTCTGTCCAGCTGCCAGGCAGCTCTGTGGGGGGCACAGCCCTTGGCTGGCTGGAAAGGGGGACCCCGTTTCCCCTCTGCCGCTGTCCCTCTGTGCACAGCACACTCGGGAACTCACAGGGAGAGGGGAGGCTCACCCAGTGGGGTCCCGCCCCGCTCTGGCCATCAAAGTGTCTAAGAGCACCGGGTGCCACGAGGGCCCAGCGTTAGGCCACTTGGGTGCAGAGAGGAAGGTGTGGCCACTAGATCCTGTTGTCCTGCCCCTTCCTGGTCTGGGATGCGTTCAGAGCAATACATTTGTCAGTTCAGCAAATATTGACCAAGAAGCCCATTCCCTGCTGGGCCTGGGCCACTGCCCACGGCTTGGGCTTTTCTAGCTCTGGTTTCACTTCTTTAAATTTGTATCCCATTAGATGCAAAAGCCCTAATACTGAAAACAATGGCTTGTGCGGAAACTCTAACTTTTCCGCATGTAGTTTGGAACGTCTTTGCTCCCTGACCATCTCCTCGAGTTTTTTTTCTCTTCTGAGGCAGAATCTTTGCCCAGATCTGTCCATCTGCCAGTGCCCGGACAGCCCCCCTTTCCTGCGGCAGAGACCACCCAGCTTGCGGCCACGATGGCAAAATAAACGCCAGGGGAAGTGGGCAGAAATCAGTGTGTTATTGTTCTTGTATGATGAATAATTTATGTTGGTTTTGGACACCGCATTGATCAGGGAAGAAGAAAGGCTGACTTTCCCTCTTGGTACAGCCGCGCACGAGCTGACCTTGTACTCTGTGCACGTTTGCCTTCCCACCCACACTCTGATGCCGCAGGCACCAAAAGCCCGTGGAGCTTTCTGGGTCCCTCAGCTAGGAGGGACTTCTCTGCCCTCTGAGCTCCCGACACACCGTGCCTGCCCTCCCAGACGGCACGCGACACTTTCTACCTTGAATCTGTCGTGAGTCGGGTGCCTGTCTTATTTTCCAGACCAGGATTGGCCGACTTCTTCTGTAAAGGACCAGATAGTAAATATTTTAGGCATCGTGGGTCATACAGACAGGACTGGCTGCATAACTGGTGGGCCTCAGTGCAAAATGAAAGTGCAGAGCCTTCTGTTAAAAAAGTTTTAGGGATTTCAAGATTGTGACACAGACGATCAAGGTGGTGACATGGAGCCCTACTAAGTGCAGGGCCTCAGAGACGGTACAGGTCACATTCTATGAAGTGGTCCTGCATATGGTCTCTGTAGCCATGACTCAACTCCGCCATTGTAGCGCAGAAGCAGCCAGAGACAATATGTAAATGAATGTGGGTGGCTGTGTTCCAATAAAACTTTATTTACAAAATCAGGAGGGGTTGGGAGAAGATCTGGCCCCCAGATAAGAGTTTGCCAACCCCCGTTCTATACAACTGTAAGTTCCTTGTAGGCAGGGAATCTCCCACCCATACACTCAACCACCCATCCATCCATCCATCCATCATCTACCCAACCAACTATCCAAACATTTACCCATCCGTCCATTTGTCATTCATCCATCCACCCACATCCATCACCCATACAACCACCCACCCACCTATCCGTCCCGTATTCATCCAACAAAGCATTACTGATCACCTACTGTGCGTCAGGCACTGCACTAAGTGGGAGGCTACAGAGAGAAGAAGCTGTTGCCTGCCTCAGGGACATCTCAGACTCTAGAAGGCACGTAACCATCTTGGCGCGATATGGTGTCAGAGACTCATGGTACAGTTTGAATTGCACGAAGGAAGGATTTATTTTCACATCCTCCCAGGTCCTCATAGGCAGGAGAGGAATAAACATCAGTGAGTGACTGAATGAAAGCCTGTTTTGATGATCTAGACTCTTGGTCTTGGAGGATTTGTTGGAACCCCAGAGAAAAGCTGGGTGTGACACCATCTGCACCTTCTATGACTTTGGGCAAATGACTTAATCTCCCCGCCTTAGTTTTCTTGTCAGTAAAATGGGGGCAAGCTGGTCCCTTGACAGGGATGAAGGGAAGATGGAGTGGGATAACCCAATTTGGAGCACAGAGCCTGACACCTGGATGTACATCGACTGAGTCTCCTTCCTTCCCCTGGCTCAGCACCCAGCAGGCCCAGAGGAAAACATGCTGAGCTGAAGCGTTGGAGATACAGGAAGATGCTGTTAAAGGGACCCGCTTATGTTTGTACAGACACAGAGAAAAGCCTGGAAGAGAGCCGCGCACACTGTGTGCCGTAGTCGCCACCCGGGCAGACAGTCACTTATTTCTTCGGTAACATTTCAATTTCTCTTCCCTCCCTCCTTCCCTCTCTCTCTCCCTCCCTCCCTCCATCCTTCATCCTTCCATCCTTTCTTTTATTTCTTCCTTCCTCCCTCCCTCCCTTCTTTCCTTTTTTTTTTTTTTAAACAATGAACTTGCATCAGTTTCTAATCTGAAAAAACAAAAAGCAGCCCTCTTCCATTCCCAGATGAACTGACTGGATTAAAACACAGGCACAAGGATCCTGGATCCGTTCTTTCTTTTTCTAGATGAAGGGAAGCTGCAGAGTTTCCGACCTTGTCTCAGTAAACGAGACTAGAAACTCGGAAACCACCGCAGATGCCTCCCTCCCCTGCACCCACCTGGGAGGTTCCGTAGATTAGACTCTTCAGGTTCCCCCTGAATCCACCCACCTCTCTCCACGTCCACTGGCCTCGCCCTGGGCAGGGCCATTGCCACCTCTCCTGTCCCCACTTGTCCTCCCGGCTCCTTGCTCCCTCCCCATCTCGTCCCTTTTTCCTACCCAGAGTGGCTTCCCAAGACACAACCAGATTGGGCCCCTCTGCTTCTTTCAAAGCAGCCCTGGTTCCCCATTGCCTTAGACACAGGTCCCCAGCTTCTCACAATGTCCACGCCCGCCTCATCCCCCATCTCCGCCCTTTCTGATAATTGCTCTCCTGTCACGGGGGCCCCTTTTCTGGCCCTCAAACCAGCCAAGCCATTCAACAGCCCATGTTGCTCTGGCTGGCCTCTCTCCCCATCTATCTCTTCCTAACGCCTGGTCTGGGGTAACTCCTGGGTCCCCCCTGTCAGCCCCATGTTTACATCCTTCACCACGCAGAACGCAGTCGGCGCTGTCTAGCCGTCTGGTCCTTTCCTGCCACCTCCCTCACTAGACTGCAGGCTCCAGTGGGCAGGGCTCACATCTGTCCTGCTCTTCTCTGAGCTTCCGGAGCCCCAGAGAGCACCCGTCCTGTGGCGGAGCCTCAAGAAATACCGTCGGGTGAACGAAAGCGAACGAGTGGACAGTGGGTGAGGGGGTGGGTCGGAGTGGGAGTTTGTGGTCAGGGTGCTGCTCAGATTGCCCTGGCATCGAAGTTGCCTCCACAGGCAGAGAAAAAGCTTCTGGGCCCCTAAGGATCCTTCAGGGCAGCGAGGGCGTGAGTCTGTGGCATCCTGAGTCGTGCTCAGGGCGCTGCTGTTCCCGCGGGCGGCTGGGGCAGCCTGGCCAGTACCAGGCATGAGAAGCTCCTCTGTCAATACCTGTGACGGTGGCCCTTGCGACCCAGGGTGTGGCTGGGGTCTTCGGAGAGTCCCCTGCCCACCTCTTCACCCCTGGGCTTTCTTTGTTCCCCCACCTTAAACACGAGAGCCCACCCACCCTCGTCCAGTGTCTTGGTCTCCCGGACACCCCCCTCTGGTTCTCAATGGCTCCCCTCAAAAGGGGCCCTTCCTCTTCTCCTCCCTCCTCTCCCCAGCGGGGCTCCCTCCAGCTGGTGTCGTGGCCTTGGTCCGCTGGATGACGGCCCCTACAGATGTCTAGGTCCTACGTCCTAAGCGCTGGGACTTATGACCATGTCACCTTCTATGGCAAAAGGCACTTTGCAGGTGTCATGAAGGCTCTTGAAATGGGAAACTAGTTTGGATTATCTGGGTGGGTCCTAAATGCCATCACATGTGTCCTTGTAGGAGGGACATTTGACTACAGATGGAGACAGAGGCTGGGGGAATGTGGCCACAAGCCCAGGGACGCCTGGAACCCCCAGAAGCTGCAAGAGGCAGGGAAGACCCTTCCCCAGAGCCTTTGGAAGGCGTGCAGCTCTGCCCACACCTTGATTTCGAATTTCTGGCCTCCGGACTGTGAGAGACTAAACTTCTGTTGTCTTAAGCCATCCGTTTGTGGTTATTAGTTCTGTGGTCACAGGAAGCCAACAGAAGCTTCCAGCAGGAGCCCCAGGATGCTTTCAGGGGCCTGTGCACTACCTGTGACCTTCACGGCTTTGACCCTTATTGGCCGAGACACGAGTCACAGTCACGGACGTGGGTGGGGCTGTTTGCTGGAAGCGATGATGGAAGCCCCCCACCCGACGCCGCAGCAGCTCCAGGGGGCTCTTGGCTCTCAGAAGCCCTGAAGGAGGGTGCGGGGCTGTGAGCTCGGAAGGCTGCTGAGGGCTGCGAATGTGCAAGTCTCCCCACCCCCTCCCCCTGAGAGCAGGCGGTTTTTCCCCCACACCCTCTGCCAAGTGGAGGCCGATCTCCCCACCGCAGCCCAGCCTCGGGCAGTGAACTTGAAGGAGGAAGGGGTATCCCATCCTCAGGTGCTCCATTTTCTCACCCTGCCCACCGGCACAGAAGTGGAAGGATGCTCCTGGGTTCCAGCTGCCCTGGGACACGAGCCTCTCCACACACATGTGCAAGGTGCATGCACACTCTCACACACCTGCCCTTAACCTTAGCTCAGCATTTTGGAAATGAGAAAAGAGAACGATAACGGCTGGAGTGCGGCGAGAAGGGACCCGACAGACGTTTGTAAACCCCAGGCCCGGCCTGGCAGCAACCACAAGTTATTAGGGCTTCGACGAGACAGACCTGTCTTTCAGGACACTTCATTTTTACACCCAACAGGTCTGAAAACGTATCAGTCTCTCTTTGGTAAACCTGGAAAAGTCTCTCTTTGGTTTGGCAATACCTTAACTTTTAATGAAATGATCTACTTGTTAAGAAAACAGAAATACTTTCTACCCTTAAAAAAACCCATGGGTATATTTAACTTAATTGTTCTAAATACAAAAGAAAACCACAGAAGTTCAAAAGCCAGACGCCTTAAAATAACACGAATGCCAGAATGACGTTAGACAGAGACTAGGATGTTCATGGCGTGCTTTCAACGGCGCTTTAAACATGTGCAGAAATGGTGGGAGTTTAACTCCTTTCAGCTAAAGGTGAGTACTATTGCACACCTTCACACCAACGACAAGTTCACCTGCATCCCAAGCGTCCCTGGGCATCGTCCTTCCCCTCCAGGTAGGACCACAACAGAGCATCCTGCCCAGATCTGCCTTGATCGTTATTTCCACGTTACAGAAATGGCAAATTTTGCTGATTCAACCACAAACAGTGGGCCTACTGTGTGTGAGGCACTGTTCCATGGGCCGAGGAAACAGAGTCCCCACCTCCTGTGGCTTACAAGTGAGTAGGGGAGATGGACAACAAACCACTCACTACATGGTTTGTCTGGGAGCGCTGAGTGCTGCTGAGAAAAGTAAACCAGGAAAAGCACATAGAAGGGGTCTGATGGGATGGAATTAGGGGTGTTGCTGTCACACTTAGAGGCATAGGGGGACACCTCTCTGAGCATCTGAGACTTTTGAATAGAGACCTGAATGAGGGGAGGGTGTGAAACTTGTGGATAACTGGAGGAAAAATGTTCCAGGCAGAGGGAACAGCAACTGCAAAGGTCCTGAGGTGGAAACACGATGGGTGTATCTGAGGAGTGGCAAGGTGGCCAGTGTGGCTGGGTGGGGTGGGGGAGGGGGAGGGTCCTGGGGCATGAGGTCAGCAGTGTGGGCAGGGCCAGACCCGGTAAGGTCCTGCAGGCCATGCACAGCGGACGGCCGCTGGAGGGCTGAGAGCCAGGGAGGAGCAGGTTCTGCCGTGCAGCAAGGCTCAGCATCCTGGAGGAGATGGGAACTCAGGGCTGATCCACTGTTTGCTCATTGCAGTCTCCGGATTACAGCACGGTTTCTTGGTTTGAGAAAGTGAGCCCAGCCTCTTGAGTAACAGTAGCAGGGATAATAATAGTCACCATCACCACCCCCATCATCACCACCATCAGCGTCCCCTTCATTGTCACTGCCCTTATTGTCACCACCGTCACCACCACTGTCATAGCAGATATCAAATATGTCCTACATGTCAAAAAGACTGACTACTGTTTCCCCCTCACAGTCCCCTTACGGGCTGGGTATTCTGTCCCACGCCCTCGTCTGGATGAGACCCAGAGAGCGGAAGTGACTTGTTCAAGGTCAGCCAGCGGCTGAGTGGAGCTGGGCGTGGAGCTTGGATCTGGGGCCAAAGCTGGGCTCGGAAGCTGCACTCGTGTCTGTCTGGTGTCCTGAACAGCCATGGACAGGACTCTGTTCTTTTTCTGTTGTTTTCCCTCTAACTTAGACCCTCAGATGCTCTTCCACTGTCAGGGCAGCCCAGCCTTTCATCACCGAGTCCTTGCAGCTGTCTGTCCCCTCCCTGCTGCCCACAGAATACCTGCGTGGGTCACTGGTGGCCCCCCCGGTGTTCTCTGCCTCCGTATGTGACTCAAGAGACCAACGGTGGGCCAGGTCCTCCCCCCCAGTGGACACAGCTCTGGCCACAGAATGCACCCAGTCCTGACCCAGCTGTCAGCTGAGCCTGGGTGTCTGTGCACAGAGACCTCTCTGAGCACGTGCAGCTCGGACAAGACACGGGTCATGGCAGTGGTTAAGAACTTGGGGTCCTGGGTCAGAACGGATGTCTCTGAACCTCAGTTTCCTCCTCTGTGAACCGGGTGGAGGGCCGTGAACCCCGACGTCCCACAGTTGTTGCAAGAATGAAAGCAGACTGTGCTCGTGGGGCCCCTGGCACAGTGCCAGTCTGTCAGACATGAGAAAGCTGGGCTGTTATAGTTCTTTTGGCCATTGTCCGAGGGACCCCTTGAAGAGAAGTTATTCTCTATGGGGTGGACCCAGCCCCCCGCGTGAGTGTCCTCCGCCAGCTTCTATTCCCTGCCTTTGACACTCTGGACTTCCTTGAGGAACCACTACCGTTCCCTCTCGGCCTACATGGTTCGGGGCAGTGGACCACCCCCACCCCCACCCCCACCCCCACCCCCACCAGGGCTCCAGGAGTGGCCACAGGGCCTGCTTCCGGCCAGTTACAGCTTAGCATCCCCCAGGTCATAGTGACTCATTCAGGAATGATCACAGACCTGACCCAAGTCAGTACAATCAGAGCTAACCTTGGGACTCCAGCGGGAGGGCACAGGGGACAAATGTTCTCGGTTCCCTGGGGTTGCACAGGGGGGAGGCCAGGAGGTGTGCTTATCATTTGGTTACCGAGAGAATCTTCCTGTGGGTGGACCCAATCCAAAGAACAACAGAGCCAAGAGATGGAGAAAGATAAAGTTTGGAGACATTGAGCGCCTGGATCCAGCTATTCCTGAAGCTTGCCTTCTTTCACTTACAATCCAAACAGACCTGAAGAGTACAGAGGGGTTATACTGACCCACCTGTGTTCTCTTGTTCAGTCTCTATCTGGTGAACAACCCCACATGTAAAGCACCAACTAACGGCAGCCCTGGTTTCTTCCTCATCTCCCTCTCAGCGGCCATCTTCTTTCTTTGACTCTCAGCTCACAGATGGCCTGGGGCAGAGACACACACTCTTATAAAGATTCTGGGAAAGAAAGTTCTACATGAATTCATTAACAGAACCTTTATTATTTTAAGCCATCTAGCCGTGGTTTAAATATTTGGCATTTCTTAAAATAAACAGATCTTCCCATTTGGGTCGTCTTGCGGTCTGGGCATGAGGCTGTGACTCTATAACCAGAAAGAACAAAAGCCAGCCTCCCCAAGCCCTGACTTTGGCAGAGACCGGGACATCTCAGTGCTGGTCCGACCTCACCCTGGAGGAAAACCATGTGACCTTGTCCCCATTCAAAGCGTTCCGTGGTCACCTAAATTTGGGGAAGTCCGCACTGCACCTTTCTTGTGGGCATTCATCATGTATGTTAGCATCAGAAAAGACATGCTATCCAGAAATGGACCCAGCTTGGTTTAATGCAGGCGCCCCCAGACTGGTCAGCTCCTGAGGACGGGGGTTGTCTGTCCTGGTGCATGCACTCAGCACCGAAGCCTCAGAACACCTCTCCCCTTAATGCCTAACGCAGCGAGAGTTTCCCGGAGCTGCTGGAACGAATCACCATAAAACAAAACACACCTACTCTCTTACAGTGCTGGGAGTCAGGAGTCTGAAACCGGTCTTGCTGGGCCAAAAGCAAGGCGTCGACACAAACCTCTAGGGAAGAATTTGTTTCCTGGTCTTCGCCAGCTTCCGGAGGCTGCCAGCATCCTTGTCTCATGGCCCCTGCTTCCATCCTCAAAGTCAGTCACTGCCACCCTGACCCACTGTCACATCCCCTCTGGCTCTGACTCTCCTGCCTCCTTCTTTAAGGACCCTGGGATTCCACGGGCCCCAGTCGCATCATGCAGAGTAATCTCCCCACCCCAAGATCAGCTGATCAGAGGGCTTCTTCCTAGAGATTTGCGCCGATGCCTTGCTTTAGCCCAGCAAGACCCATTTCAGACTCCTGACTTCCGGAACTGTAAGATATTAAATGTGTGTTGTTTTATGGTGGTTTGTTACAACGGCTCTGGGATCTTTTTTTTAATGATATTATAAGTGCTTTACTCAATAACCTGGGCGCGGCGCAGGTGAGGTGGGAACTGCACCGTCATAGTGCAGTACCTGGACGTTTGTGGGGACTGATGCTAGAGTCTCCTCTCACCCTTGGCTGCATTTGGGGGGCACCCTAGGGTCAGGGCTCCCGGGGTCATTTGGTCGAGCGGTGCCGAGGCCTCAGACCCCGGGGGGGCGTCTTGGAGCCTTGCTTTACCTTCGGTTCCTTGACACTTGTATAGACAACTGTGCCCCCGAAACGTTTTGCCTGCGCCGGACTGGTTCCACATCCGGTACCAGCTGATCACAGCGGGTTGGGTACAGGGCCTGCTGCACGCATGGCTGTGCTCTCAATATCCCCGTTGCGCACTGGATACTCTCTGCACACGAGGTCTGAGAGTCGGATCTGAGCGGTCGGTCCGTCTCTGCCGCAACCTCTTTCCAGCGGCCACCTGCATTCTGCCTTCACACGTGATGAAAGATATTCACACGTTCCAGGGATCAGGGCGTGGACATTCAGGAGGCTGCTATTCTGCCCACCCCACCTGCTAAGTGTGGACACATCCAAATGTGGATAAAGAAGAAACCGGAGTTGACAATCTCTAGGGCCATTCCTGCCTTCGCTCATTCAGTAAATGTTTATTGAGTATCTACTGCGTTCCAGGCCGATATGGGTACTGGGGACACAGCAGCCAAGGGGCGAGACCGAGTCCTACCCTCTAGGGCTTTTCAACATAAAGAGGGTAAAGCAGAGGATGACCCCGACCTCAATAGGTCGCAAAGGGAAGCTGGTGTCTTGCCCACCCTGAGGCCGTCTGCGGTCCAGTCTCAGAAAACCTTGTTTTTCTCCGGAGTTCTGCCTCAAAGTGACATGAAATGTCAAAGGGCCAGGACGGCATACCTGTGCTCCATCCCATTCCCTTGCTTCTTCTGACATCCAGGCTTTTGGGGGAAACAAGCTCTCACGTGACGGCAGCTTGGGTTTTCAAATGCTCTGAGCAGCCTCGGTTCACACGCTCCTGACTTTCAATGTCAATGCCACCCGGGGACACAGGGGAACGGGACGGCGTGCAGGGGTCATGGGTTCTCACTTCACGTCTCTGGAGCCTCCCTGGGCAAGAGCTGGCTCCTGGGGCCTCGCCCAGCCACTGGCCGGCGTTGGATAAATCTCACCACTGGGATTTCTCAGACGATTAACATGGGAAAACAGAGGGGGTGAGCAGGCCGAGGAAGTGGACGCATTAAAAATAATGAGGCTAAAAAATAAAAAAATAAAAAAATAAGAGGCTGCTCGAAATGGTTGCAGGTTCCGGGGGAGAATGTGAACTAAGTTGTTGGTTTATTTTAAAATATACTTCATTTTCCATTCGGTCTCTGTTTAATCTCTTCTGATAGAGCTAAAAAAAAAACCCAAAAAACAAAACACTCCCTATTCTAAAAACTGAAATGTATATATAGTTGAAAAACGAAGAAGTGGGGCTAAAATACAGGTCGAAAGAACACTCTGTGAAGATGGTGCTTCCTTGTGTCCAGCGGGGCTGGGAGAAATCTACGATGAAGTGGAGGGTCTCAGCTTAAGTGGGACGACAGAAAGGTCCCTCACTTTCCTTGACCTTGGTGACATGGTGAGGGAACACTAACAGGGGAGTCAGGAAGATGAGGGCTCGAATCTTGCTCTCCCTTAGCAGCTGGGTGAGCCTGGGCAAGCCGTTTGACTTCTCTGACAAGTAAGTACTGGGCTTCCCCGGTGGCGCAGTGGTTGAGAGTCCGCCTGCCGATGCAGGGGACGCGGGTTCGTGTCCCGGTCCGGGAGGATCCCACATGCCGCGGAGCGGCTGGGCCCGTGAGCCATGGCCGCTGAGCCTGCGCTCCGCAACGGGAGAGGCCATGACAGTGAGAGGCCCGCGTACCGCAAAAAAAAAAAAAGTCAGTACTAATTTTCACAGGAGGTGTCCCGGTGCCAGGGCTGACGTGTGTAAAGGAAGCAGCCGGCGCCACGCCTCGCTCAAAGTACCCACTCAATAAACAGACCGGTAGTAAGGAAGGAGCAGCCGTTACGCCAGCAGCGTATCACAGCCTCCTTGCCTGTGAAGGTAGCCCCTGGTTTCTTCGAATCATCGAGTCTTTTAATGTGCCTCGTTCTGATTTAAGCTAATGACTCCTGCTTGAATATCACTCAGCAAGGAGGTGGCCAGCACCCCTCTGGGGACCCTCAGCTGGACACCGTCCTCCAGGGTGGAAGAGGGCTGGAGTTACAGTGGGCAAGGAGAGAAGGTGTATTGGGAGACATCTGTCTTGAGTGAAGAGCTGCCCCCCTGCCTGAAGCTGGGCAACGAGAAGACCCCTTGGGGGCTTGGTCAGGTCCCTGGACTCGCAGGGAGGGTGGACCAGACTCTGCCCTTGTGCTTCAAAGCGTCTCTGGCAGAAGGCTGGCTGGGGGGTCCTGGGCAGCAGTGACTGTCCCCACGGACAGCGTGGGCACGAGGGGTGTGAGGATGTTAGAGAGTGTCCTGTGGACTGGACGTGGGCCCTTGGGAGGGAGCCAGCCAGGAGTGAAGAGCCCCTGTGTGTTACTATCAGCGACAGATGCTCAGTGGGGTCTGAGTGGGATGTTTTCATTACACCAGGGCCCCAAACCCACGAAAGCAGCTCAAGAGGGTCAGCTTCAGATACAAGCCCAGCTGGGAGCCCACTTTCCCCTCCCCCAGCCCTGGAGGGTCCAACGGCCTAGAGACGGGTGGGCAGAGGGAGGGAAGGAACCCAGGAAATGAGAGAAGGCAGAGGCAGGGGTTAGGGTTAGGGAAATCTCACAGGGGACCGGACGCTTTAATTATCCTCATGAGACCATGCTTTTGTGACTCAGCAGGGCTGGGAAAGCTTTTCTTCTGACAGTGACCAGAAAGTCATGGGGCCTCTGCCCTAGAATTCCCCGGGGGGCTGGGAAGAGCCAGTCCCAGACATTGGTGGGTGGTAAACGGGCTCCTGGAACCAAACAAATCAGACCTGATTTACAGCGTTTGCTGACGGCTGAGGTGTAAATTCTTCCACCCCTGCCAAGTTCAAGGTCCCAGTGTGACGTCACCGAACGCAGAGCTGGGAAGAGACACAGACAGTTGGCTCTTGTGAGTTGGTGTGAGCAGGTGTGAGCCAGCTCCCGCACGCCCAGGTTTGAAGGGGCAGTGGGGAAAAAACGGGACCTTTCCTGCTGTCCCCTCTGGACTCCTGTTCCTTTAATGTAATGGTTTCCCTGCTTTATTTTCCTTTGGAACACCCCTCCCGGCCTTACGTTTTCTGCTTCCACGTGCATATGGGGGTAGGAAGGTCTTCCTTCTCTCCCCTGCACCCCAAGATACGTGAGAACAGGCGTGCTGTTTTGATCACGGCTAAATGCCCGCCCCACAAGCCTGCACAGATCTGGCTCTGCACAGGTTCTCAGTGTTTACTGAAGGAATGAATAAATCAGTGAATGGGGCCCCTCCTCCAGGAAGCCCTCCCTGGCCCCCAGGCAAGGACAGGTCTCCCTGCCGCACGCCTGCACTGTGCCATGGACTTCGCAGCACTTAATGTGACCGCATTTGGCAATTCCCTGGGCTCCAGGTGTGCGTGTCCTGCCGGAAGAGGAACCACTTCACGGCCGATTCCAAAGCGGCCTTATTTACGGCCACATCCCCAGCCCTGGCTCCGAGCCCGGCACTTAGCAGACCCTCAATAAATACTCCCGAACAGATGGCCAAATGGATACTTGGCGTGTGGCCTAAACACAACAGGGGTGGGCTTCGGGGGAGCCCCAGACTGCTCCCCACTCTTCCGAGCACGCTGGGGCTTCATCAGATAGGCAGGTTCCACCCAGCAACGAACAGCCGGTCCTCAAGCCATCGGACGGCCCTTGATTCAACCCAGGTGGTCATGCCGCATCCGGGCAAGGGGACAGTCACCACCCCAAACGTTGCTGGGCACCGGCCGGCGTGGAGTCTAGAAAGAGTCAGAAATGCTCCCTTCCAGACGGGACCATGTCCTCTCCACTCACTACATGAGAGCCGGATGAGTCCACGGCCCACCGCTCACGAGGGGCCAGGAAGGCCCACCCATCCTCATCCCCGGGAGGAGGGGGACCTGCTAGTGAGCACTGCCAAAGGCCACCTGACTTGCTCCTGAAACACAGGCGGGATCGGCAAGGGCGGGCGCAGCCCAGAGCAGAAAGTACCGGGGAGCACGGAGCAGCAAACAGCCCGGCCCGGCGCTGCCTGCGAGCGGCTGTCGGGTGGAACCAGCCATGGGTCCTGTGGATTTCATCCCGGGGGTACGTCCCGCACAGGCCCCCAGGACCCTGGCTTTAATTCTCTGCTGCTGCCATCTTGAAATTCTTCATAATTTGTGAACAGAACCTGGCATTTTCACTCTGGCAGGGACCCCACTAATTATGAAGCTGGCCCTAGTTGTAAGAGTTGGCGTTTCACAAAGGGGTAAAGGAGGGTGTCTCGCAAGCATGTGGGCCGGGGGTTACCACCCTTGGCAATGGCAAGAACTGCCCAGAGCCACCAGGGCCCTGCCCGGAGACACCAGGAGGACACCAGAGACAAGTTTTACATGCAAACAGCTTCATTCAAACAGGAAATAGGCTCGGGGCTTAAAAACAATTTCTTTTGGCTCCTAAAGGGTTAGCTTTTATGATTCAGTGTAGGGTGCAGTGCTGTCTCCTGGGGTCTTGCGGCGCTTAGATTTGCGAGGAAACACATCTGGGTTTCCACCTTTATATAGTGGCCACACCCCTCTCCCCGCATCAGGACCCAAGATACACCTGGCCCGTGTGTTAATTCAGTTGTTGGACAAGGATTTGTTGCCAGGCATATTTCTAGGGAAATAGGCAGTGAACAAAACAGACAAAAATCCTGGCTTGCGGTGGCTTGCGTTCTAGTGGGGAAGAAAGAGCAGGAAAAGAAAGTCAGATGGACAGTGTGAAAGGCAGCGGTGAAGCAGGCAGTGTGTTTAGGGGGCAGAGAGTTGCCACCTGGAAGTGGCCCGATCACTAACAGAACACGGTAGAGACCCCACGTCGCAGGCCCCGTCCGCTTCTCCTTTGCCCACAATGTCCAGGGTGCAGCCAGCCTGGCCTGGGCCTTGACCCCCTTTAATTCGTCCGCTGACCTGACAGCCGGGCAGAAAATCGTTCAGGAAGACAAATGAGGCTGCCGCTGAAAGGCACCCCCGGCTCTCCCAGGAGCTCCCAGGCATGGAAGGAGCAGAGCCAGTCCCTAATGCTGTCCTGGTTTTGCTCTCTCGTGCCATTTTCCGTCCTCAGCATCCCTGACCTGCCTCCATCCTTCCGCTGAAATCAGATGACTGAAGTGAGGCCGAGGGACGCAGGCTCGGACCACCTCTTCTCTTTGACACCAGATCCAGGGTCAAAGGCACAGACAAGCAGTCACAATTTTCTATCGCTCTTTTTGCTTCCCAGAGCCGTCTCCTCAACTTCATCTTATTTTCGCTAAAATGCAAATTGGGAAAGCAGTGAAACCTAGCAGTGCATCCTCTGTGTTGATGTCATGTGAGCAGATCCTTGGAGGTGACTTTCCGTCACCCTCCTGCTGCCCCACAAAAAGGGGCGGTGGGGGGGGAATGTGTCCTTGGAAAGTCTCTGCAGCTGTGCGGCCGTGGGCATGTCTCCTGACCTCTGTGGGGTCACGTGCTCCCTGCCTTGTTTCCTCTCTCCTTCCCTTTCTCTGCTCCTCAAAGGGCTACAGGGCGAGCAGACCCCAGGCGCCACGAGCCGGTGCTGCCTTGTGGTGGCGTCATCTTCCCCGTGATGAGCGGGACGAGAAGGACGGAGCCTGAGTGACAGAAGCTTGCTGGATGGCTGAGTTAGCAGCGGTGTGGGAAGCCGGGACCAGGCGTCACCAGGAGCCAATCACAGTGAGCTCAGCAAAAGCGGCAAAGGAAAGCTTCCGTCCTTGGAAGCGCCAAGACCACGGTCTTCTCGACCTCCCGTGGGGGTCCCTCCCCATAGTGACAGAGCAGCACAGAGATGGGGCTCAATGTCTGCTGGGCCACATCCTGGCCTCGGCCCGGAGCCCCTCTAGATGGTACCCCCCTGAGGCCAGGAGCACATTTGAGTCCCCTGGATTATCCAAAAGGGCCCTGCACATAGTAGGTCCTCAACATCTAGGAACTGGGCCAAAAGGAGATGGGGGAAAATTCCCCAAAAGGTAACTCACTGGTATTTCACCTGCTTTTCTCCTTCACTTGAGGATTTTAAGACTTTTTAGAAAACGGTTACGGCCAGGAACACCCAACCATGGGTCCAAGAGTGAAACAATGAAAAGACAGGAGAGACAGAGTGTAGCCCCAAAACCTTATAAATAAAAGGGGCTGCGGGCCTTTCATGAAATAAGGATGGTCTGCAGAGCCCTGGGCGCAAGGCTTACAAATTGTCACTGGTCCACACGTCTGGATCTCCTCGGCCACCGCCCTCTCTCCTCTGGATTCCGGGAGCAGCCCTACGCTGCCTCCCCACCCTGGCTGCCGTAGCCAATGCTGGTGGGAGCATCACTTGTAGAGCGATTTTGGAAAGTGTTGAGGCATAGTCTACTAGAGCCCCATCTGAGCACACCTTTGACTCAGCAATTCCACTCCCAACAGAGATGCTTTCACGTGTTCACCAAAAGCCCTGCATGGAACGCCCAGAGGAAGCAGCCCTGCTCTCCATAGCCCTCAATTCAGCCCGCCGCCTGCAGCAGGACCGTCAGGAACACGTGGAATGAAATGAATGAGCTGCACGGCACATGGGCTACAAGGACATGGCTCACAGCACATGCTGAGCCAAAGAAGCCAGGTGCTGGAGTGTTTGCTGCCCGCTTCCACTGGTAACGATTCAAAACCAGGCAAAATGTTCCCTGGTGGTGGAAGGCACAGGAACGGCTGGGGGTGGGGCGGACTGGAAGGGGTCACGGAGAGGATATGGAGGTCACATTCTTTTTCTTTCCTGAGTACCAGTTACCTGAGTGCATTCCCTTTATGAAAATCCATTGACTTGTACTGCTGTGGGCGGAATTGTGTTGTTCTCAAATGTGGGCACGTGTGGAAGGGCACATGTGGAAGCCCTAACCCCAGTGTGACTGTATTTGGAGACAGAGTCTGTTTTTAAATTTATTTTAGCTGCACTGGGTCTTAGTTGCGGACGCAGGATCTTTGTTGAGGCATGCGGGATCTTTAGTTGCGGCATGCGGGCTTCTTAGCTGCGGCATGCATGTGGGATCTAGTTCCCTGACCAGGGATCGAACCCGGGCCCCCTGCATTGGGAGTATGGAGTCTTACCCACTGGACCACCAGGGAAGTCCCAGAGATAGAGTCTTTAAGGGGGGAATTAAAGTTAAATGAGATCATTAACCTCAAGGGTGGTGCTCTAGTCCTGTAGGGACACCAGAGAGACACAGAAGAAAGGCCATGTGAGGACACAGTAAGAAGGTGACTGTCTGCAAGCCAGGGAGGGAGCTCTCACCAGAACCCCGCCTTGCTGGACTTTGATCTTGGACTTCCAACCTCCAGAACTGTGAGAAATACATTTCTACTGCTTAAGCCCCCCGGTCTATGGTGTTTTGTTATGGGAGCCTGAGCTGACTAATTAGCATATGCTTAGGACGTGTGCACTTTTCTCTACATATGGTATATTCAATGAAAACTTGACTTAAAAGGCAAATCTGGTCCTAGCCCTCCTCTATTTGCAATTCTTCCCTGGCTTCTCATGTGCTCTTAAGATCAAGTCCAAATTCATAATGTGGTCGTGAAGACAGCATGATTGAGCCCCTCTTGGCCTCTCTAGCCTTGGACCACTCTGCCACAGCTTCTCTGACTTTGTTTCAGTTGCTTGAACATGCCAAACACTTACCTGCCTCAGGGCCTTTGTGCCTGCTCTTCCCACCACCTAAAACACTTTCTCTACCTTTTTGCAGAGCAAACTCCTCATCCTTCAGGTTCCAGCTTAAGTTTGTTTTTTCCTTGGGAAAGGTTTTCCTGATCCCAAGCTGGGTCAGATTCCTCTAGTATAAACTCTCAAAGCACCTTTCTTTTTCTTCATTACACCCCTTCCAGTTGGAAATATATGTAATATTGCTGCCTGTTTTCTGTCTTCCCCACTAGATTGTGAACTCTTTGAGGCCAGGGGACAGTCTTGTTCTCTGGTGGGACCACAATACCCAGTGTGAATGAAAGGCTGGATGGAAGGATGGAGGGTTGGATGGAAGGATGGAGGGTTGGATAGATGGATGGATGGATGGATGAATATATGGACAAATGGAGAGGTGGATGGAAGGATGGAGGGTTGGATAGATGGATGGATGGATGGATGGATGAATACATGGACAAATGGATGGATGGATGGTTGGATGGACAGATGGTTGGATAAATTTATGAACAAATGGATGGATGAGTAGATACCAATCCCAATAAAAATATCTCCGGCAGGCAACAATTCTGTTTACAACAGAAGCATCTGTTGAAACTTTGAGGTGCACAAATGAGTCAGCACTCTGTGCTCTGCTAATTTTTAGGAAGTGATCTAAGAATACATCTCTCGGCCTTTCATCGATGAGGCAAATGGTGAACCTCTTTAAATATTTACGTTTTTAAAGTGCTAAAGTTTGGAAACACCTAAAAAATACCCCTGTGATGTACTGTCTACCTTAGGCCTTCCAGCTATATGGAAAGGGGAAAAGAAATTTTTTCTTTGGAAAATGGATGAAGGACATTTCCCCAGCACCAGAGTGGGGGAAGTGAGAAGATTCTGGTTCCTGCACCCTAGGTGTGTGGGCAGCTGGCACGTGCCGGGGCAGTGGCTGCAGTGGGTGTCAGAAGCCCATCAGTGCTCGTCTATGAGCTGCAGGGTTAGACATAGGTGGGGGTGTATGGTGAGGTGCTGGGTGTCCCAAGGCCTGCGTAACTCTTCCAGGTCACCCCCTCGCCCACCCCCGGCTGAGCTCTGTGTCTTCCAGTTCTTCCATCCCGCTCTCTCCCCTCCAGGTCTTTGCATATGCTGTTCCCTCCACCTGGAACACCCTTCCTGAGCCTTTCCATCTGAGTAACGCCTGCTCTTCTGGAGGTTGTCACTTCCTCCAGGATGCCTTCCTGGGATTCCCCCCAACACACTCCATCAGACTCTCCTCCCCCTGCTCACCCCGAGTATCCCTGTCCCGGTACCTTCAACCCACATTCACAGAGCAGACAGATGTCACTATTTGCAGACGGGTGTCGAGGCACTGGGAGTGGGTAGTGAGCAGGACAGCCCCCACCCCCAGGAGCTTACATCCCAGTGGAGGGAATACTAATACCCGCCAAGAACGCAGAGTGTAGCGAACCACAGCCAGACCAGCTGTGGGCCCAGGAGGAGGGGAGGGGCCTCGCGCGGGTGGGTGGTGGTGGAGGTGGCTGAGGACGTGCAGCGGCACGTGGGCACGAGGGACAGCGAGGACCAGGGCCCGAGGTGGGAGCGAGGGGCCTGTGCTGGAGGGACAGGCAAGGGGCCCATGGGCCCCTCCTGATCTGTCCTGTTGTTGCTTGAGTGTCCGTCTGTCTGTCTCATGACGGTTTCCTTGAGGCCCACAGAGCAGCTTCTGGAAGGCGACTGGGGCTCAGCCAGGCACCGGCAGGGTCTTTGTGGGCCGTGCTGGCTGCCCGCCCTCACCTACAGATGGAAGCCAGAGGGCCTTTTCCCCAGCTTGTCTGATTCCCTTTCCCTTTCCCTCCCACGACCCTGCAGTGCAGCCGGTCCCCCGTGATGACGGAGAAACTCAGACCTAGAGACAGATAGCGCTAGCTTGGTCAGACGTATCAGCGGCCCCCGCAGGAGGACCCGGGCAAAGCCTGCAGAGACCGCAAACCTGCAGGCACCAAGAAGCAATCTGGGCAAGTGGGCAGGAAGGGGGAGCAGTCGGGGTCCCCGGCTGTGTGGCTGAGACCAAAGCTCCGTGTTACGGGCTGAATTGTGTCCCCTCAAAATTCCTGCCTTGGAGTCCTGACCCCCGGCACCTCAGAGAGTGGCTGTGTCTGGGCTTTTAGAGAGGCGATTAAGGTAAAATGAGGTCACTAGGGTGGGGCCCTAGTCCAATGTGACTGGTGTCCTTATACAAAGAGGAGTTCAGGACACAGACACACACAGAGGGATGGCCATGTGAGGACACAGGGAGAAGTCGGCCGTCTACACGCCGAGGAGAGAGGCCTCAGGAGGAACCAGCCCTGCCCACACCTGGACCTCGGATTCCAGCCTCCAGGACTGGGGACAGTCAATCTGGCTGTTTACGCTTTCCAGACTCTGGGACTTTGTCATGGTGGCCCTGGCTGTCTAATGCATTTTCCTTTAAGGGGAAAAACAGACCTGACATGCAATCCTCCCTAACTTCTGTGACATCCAAGGAAAATCCGAAGGCTCAAATCTTTGGACAGGAGCTGCAGAGGTTATGCCCGGATCTCCTTCTGGAAGGCCTGTGAGTGAGCAGGGGCTTTCTAACGTTCCGGGGAAGAAGATAAAAGCAGGATTTATGCCGTTTGCTTATCTGCACTCACTTCGCAACCAACCCCCTCGAGGGGCGCCCTCCGACCCCACCTCACACCTGGGGACACTGGAGCACCGGGAGGGGTAACTGTCAGTCCCACTGCAGGAAGCAGACCCTGCCCCTTCCTTGGGTGCAGCCCATGTCCCTTCTGAAGCCTCACTGGCATCGGTGGAGACTTCTAGCGACTCTCCTGGCAGAGCTGTGGCTCTCCTGAGAAAGAGCTGCGTCCAGGGACGCTCAGAAATCCCTCGGACAAAGTCCCTGACCTGAGCGAGACCCTTCCCATCAGTGGGTCCTGGCTTGTTGAGACTCATGCTGGCTGTTCCGTAGGCCTTTGGTCCTTTGGTCCCCAATTGGCGTGAATTCTTCTGGGTGTTAAGAGAAGGAAATAATGAAACCTGCCAGGGCCACGTCATCATTTCCAGACGTCTGGGTTGCGCGTGGGAAACGCCTGTGGCGTTTGGATCCAAGAGGGCTGTCTGGGCGCCAGGGGCCCATGGCTCACTGCCTGTGGAACGCGACCTCGTCTTGCTGGAGACTCTGTGGCTGGGCCACGCTCTCCCTCAATGGCTTGATCTTCCCTCACTGAGATGTGCAGGACGTGGGATGCTGAGTGCTGCATTCACGTGGGCTTCCTGGAGGTGGTGTCTCGGCTCCCGGGCAGGGGAGACTGGGGGAGGTTCCACTACGGACAGTGACCTGACAGTGCTCAGGAGAGCACTTGGCACAGTCTCCCTTTGTAAGGTCTCTGTGGTCATTACCTGCCACCAAATCTGAAGGGCACTTGCTTCATTCAAAGTTGGAGGAAAAGTGGGAGCAGCTTAAGGCGCATATCACTAAAGACAAAGGCAAATGCCACACCCTTTAAAAAGAGCTAATGGCTCACAAACAGGGTGATGGTGGCAGAAAGACAGACACACAGACCCATGGGACGGAATAGAGAATCCAGAAATAACCCTTGCATATACGGTCAAACCATCCTCGACAAGACCATGTGGTTGAACCACTGAATGCAATGGAGCAAAGGACAATCCTTTCAACAAATGGGTTGGGAAAGCTGGATCTCCACATGCCAAAGAGTGAACCTGGACCCTGACTTCCCACCATCTACAAAAATTAACTCAAAATGGATCAAGGAGCTGAACGAAAGACTTGAAACTATAAAATTCCTAGAAGAAAACATAGGGGGAAATCTTCATGACGTAGGGTTTGGCAATGATTTCTTGCAAATGACACCAAAAGCACAGGCTACAAAAGCAAATATAAACAAGTGGGATTACATTAAACTTGAAACTTCTATGCCACCACAGAAACCATCCATAGGGTGAAAGGTAACCTACACAAGGGAGAAAATATCTGCAAACCACGTATCTGATGGGGGCTCACATCCAGACGACAGAAAGAGCTCCTCAATTCAATATCCAAAACCAAAAGAATCTGATTAAAATTGGCAAAGGACTTGAATAGACGCTTCTTCAAATAAGATATACAAATGGCCAGTAAGCATGTGAAATGATGCTCAACAACATTAATCGTCAAGGAAATGCGAATCAAAAGCACAAGATATCACTTCACACCCATTACGGTAGCTACTGTCAAAAACCAGGAAATAACACGTCGTTGAGGATGTAGAGAAATTGTACCTCTCGTCCACTCTTTTTATGTTTTTTTTTTTTTTTTTTTGCGGTACACGGGCCTCTCACTGCTGTGGCCTCTCCCGTTGCGGAGCACAGGCTCCGGACGCGCAGGCTCAGCGGCCATGGCTCACGGGCCCAGCCGCTCCGCGGCATGTGCGATCCTCCCGGACCGGGGCACGAACCCGTTCCCCTGCATCGGCAGGCGGACTCTCAACCACTGCGCCGCCAGGGAAGCCCTCTTGTGCACTCTTGATGGGAACGTAAAACGGTGCAGCCACTGTGGAAGACAGTATGGAGGTTCCTCAAAAAATTAAAAATAGAGCTACCGTGTGATCCAGCAATCCTGCTTGCAGGTATATCCCCCAAAGAAGTGAAAGCAGGGTCTCAAAGAGATATTTGCACCCCCGTGTTCATTGCAGCACTGTTCATAGTAGCCAAGAGTTGGAAGCAACCCAAGTGCCCACTGACGGACAAATGGATAAAGAATATCTGGTCCGTCCACACGATGGGAGGTAATTCAGCCTTAAAAGTGAAGGACATTCTGACACGTGCAACAGTGCAGATGAACCTCGAAAACCTTATGCTCAGTGAAATATACCAGTCACAAAAAGAAAACTACTGCGTGATGCTACTTTGATGAAGCAACCAAAATAGATAAACTCTTAGGAACAGAGAGTAGGATGGTGAGTGCCTGGGGCTGGGGGGAAGGGGAAAAGGAGAGCCGTCCAATTAGCGCAAGAGTTTCAGGTCTGCAAGATGAAAAGTTCGAGAGATTTGCTGTACGACAGTGTGTATCCAGTTAACACTGCTGCGCTGTCCGTTTAAAGATGGGCTGCGGGGGAAATTTTATGTATTTTTTGCAATAATAATAATAATAACAGAGCTAAAGGCTCTTCAAAGGATCAGAATTTGTAGGAAAGGGTAGGTGCACTGGAGTCAGGGCAGAGAGCAGAACTGAGGAGAGAGGTAGGCAGGCAAGACGCATGCTGGGCTAACTTCCGAGGTAGGTGTGGACACCGGCCCCTACCTGTGCCGTCCTTGGACTTGGCAAGTTCATTTAAGGGAGCTGGGGCCACACAAGGGTTGAGTTAATACAGGGAAATCACAGGCAGGCAGGAAGAAGCCTGTGGGGCTAAAATGTGATGGCGGAGGGAGAGAGCAAGGCTGGCAATTGGGACGCATGCTCGTGTAGGAGAGAGTTTGGGTACCAAATTGGATGCAAACTCCCGGAGCATCTGCGATGTGCTAGGCTATGTGCACAGGTGAGGAGCTGCCCTGCAGGTAGAGATGAGGTGGCTCAGGGGATGCGTAGGCAGGATTAGGGACTCGGGCTTGTCTCCATGTGAGTAAGAACTGAAAATGCCAAGTGTAAGTAGTCTCCAAAGAGTTCCACCAAACATCATCCTTGGTTTCTTAATCGATGGCAGTGCCAGGCAAGAGCTCCTGCAAAAGCCTCCCGTAACGTCTGTTGAGGGTTTGCGCGGGGTCTTCCATGGCCGTGGTTTCAAGGGGGCTCGGGTGCCTTCTACTGGGAGGGCCCTCCCTTGTGGGCCCGGATCCTTGGAAACCAGATCTCAGAGCAGCCCAAGTCTTGGGGGCTACGGGTGCTTCCGGATCCCACGTTGGCACGAACAGTTTTACAGATTGAAAAACGGAAATGGATTTATCCCTTGGTCTACCCTGCTTTCCAATTCAAAAAGCGGGCTGCTTTCAGTTAAAAGAGAAACAGTCTTTACTTGGTAGCCTCATCATATAATTATCATTAAAATGATCAAACTGCACTCCTGGACAGACTGACGCTCGCTCTTAACAAGGCGTGGAAAACCACCTCGTGGTGCTCCAGATGGAGAAGCTCTTTAAAGACCAATACCGTCCCTTCTCTGTCACTCATGGGAACTTTCCATTTCGAGTTCTTTGGGGTTGGTAACCTCATCTGATTGGTCAACTCACTTCTGAATCGTGCACAGGAAGTAAAATGAGAAGGGTGGGGGGAAAGCCACGGCTTTATTTATAGAAATCTCATTTTTGCTATCCATCAAAAAAATAAACACAACCCACCTCACACTAAAAATACGCTTCTGAAGATCAACAATGAGGCCATGTTTGGCTGACTCCCTAAGAAGTGGAGATTTCAAACGGTAGGAATTTCTCACAGACGTTCCTAGAATAATCTAGGACAGTGTGCCAACAAGCCTTATTTTTTTTTTTCATTGACATTTTAAGCAACATGTCACCTCCTCCTTGACTCTGAAACTGGCAAAGAGAAGCCTCATGCTCTGAGAGATTGGTACAAGCTGTGTAGAATGATATCTACCTTTCAGGGATGCTGTGAGGAGTAAACCAGATAATAAACCCATAATAAAGTTCTGAACACAAAAGAAATGCTCGAGAACCAGCAGCGACGTCATAATACACTCATGGTGAGAATTTTTTGCCACCAATTCTGATTCCACAAGTCAAGGGCTGTTCACAGACCTGCTGGTGAACGTTGGCCTTCCTTGGGACCATATGTTAAACCTCTCCCAGCAGCACTGAAAGATTATTTTTTAGGTTTAAAAGAAACCAGGGAAGTCACAAAAAGGATAGGTCTGTTGCTCCATGATATATTTTAAAGACAGAACGATGGAGAAGCCCCTGTTACAAGCCCTAAGTCCCAGAGGATGCCACATAACGTCTCAACAGGTTTTATTCCTGGCGCATCCAGTGGAGAGGTGGCCTGGAACACTGCAAAGTGCATGGAACCCGACCCCACCACTTCCTAACTGTGTGACTGTCACTGTCCTCTCCTCTGTAATGAGGAGGTAGTAGCACCTGCTCGGTAAGGCACACACACAGCATCTGGCGTATAATCATGTACCACACATCTTAGCCATTATAATTATTCATAGCGATAGCATTTTATAATCTGCTCCTTTTTCTCTCTTGTCACTTAACTGTGTTCTATGTTGGTTTTACTCATCACTGTAAACCCCACACCCGGCACAAAACAGGCGCTCAACAAATTTCTGGCTGACGAGGCAGGAAAATACCTTGTCCTGAAGGAGATGAAGCTGAGTAGATGGGAGGGTGATGATAATACCATGTGATGCGGAGCCCATGGGAGGACCTGCGGGGCTGCGGGGTGGGGGTGGCATGGGTGGAACCCTTGATGAGCTCTTGGGGAGGGGGAAGGTTTCAGGAGGGAGGAGGAGGTTTTCCTCGTGGGGCGTCCACAGGTTGTACCTCACCCCTCACTGATGAGCACTTAGGCTGTTTCCAAACACTTTTCACCGTTCTGCACAAAACAGTCGTTGCCCAACTCCTAGTCAATCAGTTCCTTAGGATATGTTTCTAGAATTGGAGCATAAACATCTATCTTATTCGCTCCATCCTCCACCCACCCATCCATCCATCCATCCATCCAACGTCCATCCATCCATCCATCCATCTATACATCATCCATCCTTCCTTCCACCCATCAGTCCATCTATCGAACCATCTATCCCCCCATCCTCCATCCATTCATGTACCCATCCATCCATCTATCCTTCCTTCCGTCCTTTGTCCCTCAGTAGAACTTGCTTTTTGGTTCATATTGGTATTGTATGCCTTTTAAATTTATTCCTAGGGTATTTCTATTTCACACCCCCCACCCTGCTCTTCTGTGGTGGCTTCTTTCTCCACCATAATTTCCAGCAGTTGCACCTGATTTGACCGCACATTGACTCTGGCGAGCTGTTAACATCTGACGCCCCGGCTGAGCTGTCCTGTTAGTTCTAACCATGTTTGAGCTGACACTTTTGGGTTTTTCAGGTAGGCCATCATATCACCTTCAGTCAGGGACCATTTTATATCCCTCTTTCAATACCTATAATTATTATTGAATTTTCTTGCCTCATAGCACATTCTAGAACTTTCAGGACATTGATAATTAACAGAGCTGATCACAGCATCCTTGACTTGTTCCCAACTTTCATGAGACCACTTTTCACAGGTCACTATTCAATGTGATGTTGGCTCCTGGCTTGAAATAGATTTTTCTAACCCTGTTATGAAGGTGTCCTTTTTGTTCGTTTAAGAGTTTGGGGCGGGCAGAGATGTTGAGTTCTAGTCAACGTCTTCTTCAGCATCAAGTTAAGAAGATCACAAATGAAGAGGATTGCAGGAGGCCACGATTCTCCCACCCTGGCCTGTAGCTGCACCCTTTGCCAGGCCACTTTGCAGTACATCCCGTCAAGAGGAAGAGGGTGTTTCTGTAGCTTGAGCCTGGCCTGGCCTTGTGACTTGGTTTGGCCAATAGAAGGAGACAAAGTGACGGACCTCACCGGGCCTCTGTGTGCCCTCACTCTATCCTGGACCTGGCTACTGCCTGTGAACAAGCCTGGGCCAGTCTTCTGGAGGATGAGGGACTGATGTTTACTGCCTGCGTGTGTGATTGGGCCCAATTTTTTTATATCCTGCCCCGTTGCCAAAACCTTAGCAGATGTGACCAGGCACTCGTGATCAGAATTGGCTACCTGAAAGACATGGAAGCAACCTAAATATTCATCGACAGAGGACTGGATAAAGAAGATGTGATACATATATACAATGGAATATTACTCAGCCATAAAAAAGAATGAAATAATGCCATTTGCAGCAACATGGATGGACCTAGAGATTGTCATACTGAGTGAAGTAAGTCAGACAGAGAAAGACAAATATCATATGATATCGCTTGTATGCGGAATCTAAAAAGAAATGATACAAAACAGAAACAGACTCACGACTTAAGAGAATGAAATTATGGTTACTGGCAGGGGGGGAAGGGTGGAGGGAAGGGGTAGTTAGGGAGTTTGGGATTGACGTGTACACACTGCTATATTCAAAAAGGATAACCAACAAGGACCCACTGTAGAGCACAGGGAACTCTGCTCCATGTTACGTGGCAGCCTGGATGGGAGGGAGTCTGGGGGAGAATGGATACGTGTATATGTATGGCTGAGTTGCTTTGCTGTGCACCTGAAACTCTCACAACATTGTTAATCGGCTATACTCCAATATAAAATAAAACGTTAAAAAAGAAAAGAATTGGCTACTTGAGACTTTATAAAATTGAAGGCTCATTTTTGCTTCAAAAATGAGGCTTTTGCTTCAAAAAGGCGTCATATTGCTTCAAAAAATGATGCTACCATCAACTCATGGGAGAGGATGGGTGTGGTCTCTGGGGGTGCCCAGGAGCCTGGCTTCTAGGTGTGCGATGCTTAGAGGAGAATGAGCATGATATCCAGAGTGAGGACATGGCGGCCGACACCCAGGAGGTCTTAGGCCCCAGAGGTACAGCCAGCTGAGGCCACTCTAAGTGGGTGGGCCTAGGGAGCGTTGATGCCATCCCACAGTGGGTCACAGAGTCTACGCTGAATGAAGCCCCCAGAACACTGCTGTCCCTTTAAAATATGTCATCGAATCCTTTGAGATTCCTCTACTCAGAAGGGAGCCTAATCTCCCTCCACTTGAGTGTGGACTGAGCTTAGTGACTCCCTTCTAACCAACAGAATGAGGTAGAAATGACAGCATGCAACTATTGAAACTAGGTCACCAGAGGCGTTTCAGCCTCTTCCTCACTCTCTCTCGGACCACCTGCTCTGGGGAAGCCGGCCGCCATGTTGTGAGGCTGCCCAAGCAGCCTGTGGAGAGGTTCCTGTGGGGAGGAGCTGAGGCTCTTGCCAACAGCCCTGTGAGCGTGCCAGCTTGGAGGTCAACCCTCCCGCCCCAGACAAACTTCAGATGCCTGTAAACCTGGGCGACATCTTGACCACAAGCTCATGAGAGATCCCCAAGCCAGAATCACCCAGCTAAGCTCTTCCTGAATTTCTGAGACACGGAAAGGACCTGACATAATAAATATGCCTTAAGACACGAGGTTCTGAGGTCGCTTGTTATGCAGCGCAAAATAAATAACACACTTCTCATGGTGGCTCTGGGTGGTGACTTCGTCATCGTCAACTTGTTCTCTTTCATGAACTCAAGGGCCTGGCAGTTTTCTCATCTCTAACCTCCCACTAGTATAGACCTCTTAGTTTACTGGACACACCACTTAAAATGTATGTGCCAACTTGTGGCTTGAGAAGGAGCGAGCCCGGGTTTCTCAGACTGGTGTTGTACAAGAGAAGCAGGTCTCTGAACAAAGCCCTTCTACAGACCACTGTAGGAGAAGCCCCCAGAAGCTGCCTGACATTGGTTCTAACTGCCCTGGCATTGGTCTCTCACCCTTGTGGGGGGATTGGCAGTAGGCTAAGCTCAACTCAGGGTACCCCTTGAAGACAGAAGCCAGGTCATAATTCCATGGTGGAATTACATGGTCAGTGAGAATGCTTTCCTGCAGAGCTGTTTTAGGTGGCTTGAAGCAGGGGTGAGTTCTGCCACTGCCCTCTCCTGATGTCTTAAAAACACCTCACAGGAGCTACACACACACACACACACACACACACACACAGACATGCACACATGATAACGTTTTTGGTAACAAAACTTGCATGTGGCCAGCACCAAGAAGCCCCCTTCCTGACCCCCGAAGGGAAACCGCTATCCTGATTCCTGTCTTCACAGATGCATTTTGCTGTTGTGTGTCCTATAAACGGGGCTGGATGGAGTTCTGTTCACTCTATAAGTGGGAGCCTACAGTGTGCGCTCTTTAGTGTCTGGCCTCCTATGTTCATTGCAACCTTGGTGATTCCTCCCCATATTGGGAGCAGCTGTGGGTGGTTCACCCCAGGGATGTAGAGGGCTCCATGGTGGGAAAGGACCACGGGTGTGTATCTGTCGCAGGGCTGGTGGGCCTCTGGGGGGTCCTGATTTGGGGCCATCATGAAGAGTACTGTGAGGAACCCTCATCTGTGTCTCTGGACAACCAAGGGCGGCGTGCGTCTCAGTTGAGTCCCGCGGGGAGAGGTCTGCTGGGCACCAAGTCTGCTTGGTTCAGCAGCAGTGACTCCCAGCTATTTAGTTTCCAGTATCAACTCCCACTCCCGCCAGCAGCCTGTGAGAGCACCTTGGCCCCGCGCTCTGGCCCGAGGTTGGCATCATCTGCGTTTTGCATTTTAGCCCCTCTGATGGGTATATGATGGCATTGAGCTGTGGTTTCACTTTGCATTTCCTGATGACTAATGAACTTGAGGGCCTTTTCATGTGCTTACTAGGCCCTTTCTTTGAAGATGCTTGTTAATCACCTGATGTGATTTTCGGGTTCCTGGGAAGCAGGCCTATCTCTTGAGAACACACTGATAAGCTTTCTCCCAGGAGCAGTGACACATTTCATTTTCTCCCTCCAAGACTAGCCCAAACACACAAACGAGACTTCGAGCTGCTTGTGCCGATCCATTTTCTCCCCAAGGGCTCATTTTGCGTCGCTCTGACCCCCTTTTAATATCTGCATCCAGCAGGTAATCTGGCTGAGTTACAGTTACAAAGGTTTTGTCATGGAGAGCCCGCCGGGAGTTCTCTGTAAGTGCCTTCCTGAGATTTCACTTTGGCAGAGGTGAGCCTCTGGTTACACCCGACCCCGAGCCTTTTCAGAACACAACAATTGTGGCTGGGCTGTATGGAGGACACTTGGGACTCCCCTGCCCTCTGTCCTTGAGGAAACCCTTCACACTGTTATCAGACACCCCCCAGGTGTCTCCAAGTGGACGTGGGAGAGCCCTCGCTCAGACTCTCACTATCTCCACTTTCACAAAAGGGTGGGGACTCGGGCCCACTTGATCCTCAGCAAGACACACAGGTCCTTGGACAATTAGCATCAGAAAAGAGCTGTAGAAGGGGGACTTCATTCATTCGGCAAATGTTTACTGAGCACCTACTATGTGCCTGGCACTGTAGGCATGCTGAGGATTCAGGACACACAAGAGATGCTATCCCGGGCCACCTGGTCTTTACATCAGTGGAGGAGGAGGGGCAGATAGTCAATAAGTCCAGTAAATCAGACCCAATTATGATTCTCAGACCCTACTTGGGGGGATGGAAAATGGGGAGCACTTTGGCCAACCGTTTGTCAGTTTCTTAAATAGTTAAACACACTTTTCCTCATATGACCCCCGTATTCCAGCTGGAGGCATTTATTGGAGAAATGAAAACATGCTCATAAAAAGCATTGCTCCTTGCAGCTCCATTCATAAAGGCTTCAAACTGGAAACAACCAATCCTTCCAGGAGGATGGATACGCAGGCTGTGGTCCATCCACGTGATGGGATGTACCCAGCATCAAACCCACTACTGCTCTGCATGACTGAGCACCAGAAGCTGGACATGGGGGAGTCCTCACCCTACGCTTTCTTTTATAGGAAGTTTAGAACAGGCAGAATTAGTCCTTGGTGGTGGGGGTGGGGGGCTGATGGGGGACAGGTGTGAGGCCACTTTCTGGGGGCGATGGGACTATTTCATATCTTAACGGGATATAGGTTATACAAGCATAGGAAGTTGTGTTAAAACTGATGGCACTGTGCACTTGAGCTCTGGGCGTTTTACTCTATGTGGATTACACCTCAGTTTACAACATCTAATTAAGACATGTGCTCGGAGCTACAAAGGAGAGGGGCTGGTGTTAGGAGTGGGGGTAACGGGCACCCCCAGTGGGATGGAGAAGGCTAAAAAGGTCTCCGTCAGATGACATCGAAGGCCAGAGATGAGAAGGAGATAGAAAAAGAGGGCTCCAGGGGAGGAGGCTGCCATCTGGGGTGGCTGGGGGACAGCCTTTCCTGAGCCACCAGTAGACTTTCATTTTGTGGCTCTGTGGCTGGTAGGACTAGCGGGTCCAGAGCCTGAGGCGAACTCCACCTGGTCTCAGTCCTCACTCTTCTCTGGCTCCACCTTTGGCTTCCTTCATTTTTTTCCCTTTCATCTTGATGTTAATTTATGCTATTTTCTTATATTTTATCCACAGGTATAAACTGACTATAATCTTTTATTTGAGGGATGGGAGGACAAAGGAGAATTAAGGGTGGAATGTGAACCAGCCCAGGTAAGGCTTTGGGGGCCATCCACGTTCTCCTCGTGGGCATGGCAAGTTCATAAAGATTCAAATACAATGGCTAGTCCTCTCCTCCCCGCCCCAAAGAACAGTGATAGGAGCAGACATTTACACATTGCAGGTGGTTCCACCCGCCACCCGCCTCCCAGGGAGCCTGAGTCAAGGGAGGTGAACCTCCTGTTCCTTGTTCAGGTCTCATGCCCTCGTGCCTTTCAGCATGTGGGCGTCATCCACCCCCCAGGACCCCAGCCCTTGAGGAGCTGCATGCATTCTCTAGACTCACTGTCCTTTAGAGGTTGAACTTCATCTGGCACCAGCCAAAGACACAAGACACAGGTGTCTCTTCTAAGGCAGCAGGAAACACAGTTGGTGCTGGACCTGCCAAAGATTGGCCTCCAATGTGGCCTCCTCAAGGGACTTTCATAGTTAATCATCCTTTGACTCTAATCTCCTCCTTAGATTTGAGAAGAGGGGAGAGAGCACCAGACTGGGAGTAAGCAAACAAGAGCTCTGGTCCCATCTCTGTCACCAAAGTGCTGTGTGACGTTAGGAATATCACTCAACCTCTCTGAGCCCCAGTTTCCTTCTGTCACCAGGAAAATGAGGGGGTTGGACCTGGATTTCTCATTCTGGGTTCTCTGGAAGGGATCCAGGACATTCATTAGCCTCTTTAAGGGCAGAAAAACACCTGTTCTAATGGCTAGTTATTAAAATCAGTGATATAATTATTTAAAGATTTCCCCCTTGAGATGGAAGTTGGAGGCCTCTGTATGGAAGTGGGGTGGTCACTTGAGGTCAAGACTCGATTTATGGCTCAGCTGGACACTTCTAGCAACTCTTGGAGCTTTGGCCAAGCGAGAGTTTTAAATTGTTTGTATTCTTAGTCACATACTGTTTAATATATAACCCCAACTGTCGGTGGTGGAAGGACCGCTGATGTTAAAATACTAATTAAGAAAGAGCTCACGTATGATAAAAATTTAGTAAATTCAGCTTAAGATGGTTTCATAAGTTGACGGCTATCATCTAAAATCGACAGCTCATTAAGAAATCTCTAGAACCTCAACCACCAACGTGAAAAAACAGAAACGAGTAACTTCACACAGGAGAAGCCTGACACCTCACCTCAGCCAGGTGAGCAGGCAGCATCCCAGGGACCAGCCGTGTGGAGGGCGTATGCCCTCGTGCGATGGGATGAGAAGGCATTTCCCCTCTGTGGTCCTCCCCCCAGACCCACAATCCCAGTCTCATCATGACAGAAAGTTCCAGCTGAAGCACATCCACAAAACAACTCATTAGTCGTCCCCAAACTGCCGAGGTCATCGAAAACAAAGAGTCACGGCCAAGAGGAGCCTAGGGAGAAATGACAACTAAATGGACGGGATCCTGGGACAGAAAAGGACGTCAGGTAAAAGGACCGAGGAGTCTCCATAAAGCGTGAACTTCAGTTCATAATAACATATCAATATTGGTTGGTGCGTGTGAGGATGTACCGTGATAATGCAAGATGTTAACAACGGGGGAAACAGGTGTGGGTTATATGGGAACTCTGTACTATCTTTGCAATAATTCTGTGCATCTAAAACTGCTGTAAAAGAAAAAATTATTTAAACAGAGACGGAGTAACAGTGGTGACAATTACCCAACTGTAACCGGCTGGGCAGGAGCCTTGCTCACGTCTGCCATGTGTTTCTGGTGGGGAAGAGCTGGTGAAGAGTGAACCCAACGCTGAGTCGTCATGCAGACACAGGTCACGAACATACAAAATCAGCTGGCTGATTTTTTTTTTAACATCTTTATTGGAGTATAATTGCTTTACAATGGTGTGTTCGTTTCTGCTGTATAACAAAGTGAATCAGCTATACGTAAACATATATCCCAACATCTCCTCCCTCTTGCGTCTCCCTCCCGCCCTCCCTATCCCACCCCTCTAGGTGGTCACAAAGCACCAAGCTGATCTCCCTGTGCTATGCGGCTGCTTCCCACTAGCTATCTGTTTTACATTTGGTAGTGCATATATGTCCATGCTACTCTCTCACTTCATCCCAGCTTACCCTTCCCCCTCCCCGTGTCAACTGGTTGATTTTTAAAATGCATCATGCAAGATAATGATGATAGTTCAGACAAGATAACCCCAGACCAGTCATACTGATGACAGTTTTATTTATTTAATTTTTATAAATTTATTTATTTTTGGCTGTGTTGAGTCTTCGTTGCTGCGGGGGGGCTTTCTCTAGTTGCAGTGAGCAGGAGCTACTCTTTGTTGCGGTTGGTGTACAGGCTTCTCATTGCAGTGGCTTCTCTTGTTGCAGAGCATGGGATCTGGGTGTGCAGGCTTCCGTAGTTGTGGCATGTGGGCTCAGTAGTTGTGGTGCACGGGCTTAGTTGCTCTGCAGCATGTGGGATCTTCCTGGACCAGGGCTTGAACCCGTGTCCCCTGCATTGGCAGGAGGATTCTTAACCGCTGCGCCACCAGGGAATTCCTGATGACAATTTAAAATTCATATATATATGGGACTTCCCTGGTGGTCTGGTAGTTAAGAATCTGCCTTCCAGAGCAGGGGATGTGGGTTCGATCCTTGGTCAGGGAACTAAGATCCCACATGCCGCAGGGCAAGTAAGCCTGTGAGCTGCAACTACTGAGCCCGCGCACTCCAGAGCCCGCACGCACCTCAACTACGAGCCCACGCACTCTGGAGCCCGAGTGCCACAACCTGAGAAGCCTATGTGCCACAACGAAGAGCCCACACGCTGCAAAGAAGACCCAGTGTAGCCAAAAAAAAATTTCATATATACGTATTTATCTACCTCTATATAGAGAGATTATATATATTATACAAAACACATTATGTCGAGCTATCTATCATCTACCTGCCCATATGCATCTATCTATCTATCTATCAATCAAGGGGAAAACTTTCCATGCTATACCAATATCCAAAGTGAAGTATTTTTCACTTAAAATCATTCCTTTTTCATATAGCACACAAATGAAATACCATGGCATGCTTAACCCCCAGGAGTTCGCCTGAGACATGAACACTGTGCATGGGTGTCCTGAGTCCCATTGGGCGATGCTGATCTGGCCCAGGCAACCCCCAGGTCTTCTCCAGCTCTGATCTTGGGGGTTTAAGGACAAACGGGTGGTGTAAAATCAAATTGGAAAAGCAAACCTAAGTCCTGTCCTTCTGGAACTTTGTGGAGTGCAGGGAGAGTGACACTGATAGAATACTGCTAGCAGCAGATATGGGGGCAGCTGTGTAAGTGCTCAGGGGAGAGGAGCCTGCTGCCGAGATGCCACTGGGGTCAGGAAGGGCCTCCTGAAGGAGGCGACGGAGCTTGGAAGAAGAAACGGCCAAGAGCCCAGGGAGCAGGAAAGAGAGGACGAAGGACCACAGGAAGGTCAGTGAGGCTGAGGGCAAGCGCTGGAGGTGAGAAGGAATCGGAGAGGCAGGTGAGCCCCACCTGTGGGCCAGGGCTGGGTGAGGGCTGGCGGGGGTCCACTACAGGGGGCAGGAGGGGGGCAAGGTGGACACAGGCCAGTGCGGAGGCAACAGTGGAACTGAAGAGAGGGCAGCACAGACACGGGGAGTCGTAGGCAGCTTTGAGACACGCACAGGAACTGGCATCAGATGGACCAGGTAGAGGGCGGAATGTGGGCCTGAGTGGAGGGCTGCCAGCACCGCGCACAGCTGTGTGACTCGCTTAAGCCCTGGAGGTGGGAGGGATCTGAGCCCCCTTGGCCTGAGGACAGGACTGGAAGGAGGAAGGAATGCTCCATGGGCTTCCGCTCCAGCCCGGAGCCCAGAGTCCTCAAGAGCAGAGTCTGCAGTAGGAACACGAGCGCGGCCTGGAGCTGCTCTGCACCCGCCTTACCCCTGCACCCCCAAACCCCGGCCGTTCTCTGTCCAGGAAACACAATGCAATAAAAATTATGCCCAATTATGCCTTCTTTCTAACAGCTCACATCAACAGCTCCATTTCCACCCCCAATGGCGTGTTCAGCCTTTTGCAGCGAAGGTGCCGTGTAAATGCATTAAAACATCATTCTACACCCGAGGCCGTACATGGGCAGAAATCATTCCAGCTGGGTGTGAAGGGAAAGGATGAAATCTTGGGTGTCACCGGGAATGTTTGTACACCACCCCCAGAGGCAAATGGGGGTGCAGCTGGAGGGAGGAGCTTTCGGCTGACTGGAGGGGGTGGGGCCTGGTGGGTTTGGCTGTGTGTGTGGGAACCCAGAGCCCAGCTGGACTGCATCACAGTGCAAGGCCCAGAGGGGAGCAAGGTGACCCCCGGGTTGCAAAAAGAAAGCAGGCTGGATTACCAGGCAAGACATCTATGCGCACGCAGGCCCTCTGAGGGCTGAATGCAAGGAACCAGGCGTTTGTCTACCCAAAGGCCACGTGACCATCGTCAGATGGATTTCTGAGGGTCGGCAGGCTTTTGATACTTCATTGCACAGCATGAGAACGCCGCCACAGGTGCCTGGCGCTGGAAGCCGGGGGCGTGACCGCTGCTGGGGGTGCCCACGCCAGGCAAGGGCAGGCTCTGGAGAGGAAGATCTTAGCGGTCAGCAGCAGCAGAACCTCCCCCCCACCAGCCCCCTCAGAGGACTGCCTTCTCTTTGGAGAGCTGGGGAGGTGGTAGATGAGTCGAGGAGGACCCCAAGTCTGGAGCTGGGGACCCAGTTCTGGCCCTAGGCCAGCTGTCACAACTCTGGTCTGAATCTAGGGTCCCCCCATCTACCCTGACTGATTCACAGGGTACCCTTGGCTGTGTGAGCATGGACATGTTGCTTGGTGTCTCTGTGCCTTGGTTTCCTCATCTGTCAAAAGGGGCTCATAATATTACTAACAATATTACCAACTTAACAAGTGAATATTAAAGGAGGTGACGTATGCAAAGGACTCACAACAGTGCCTGAAACAGAATGAGTTGACCAAAACTGTCAGCTATCATCCTTCCCTCCATCCCTCCACCAAGCCCCACCGTGCCAGGCCCTGTGCTGGGGCTAGAGAATGAATCCATCCAGGGAGGCAGACATTACGGAGGCAGTTACCTGAGACCTGACCTGCTGTGTGTCTGAAGGAAGTGACAGCTGCGGTGAAGCAGGCAGGGCTGTAGGATGAATGTGCCCTCGGGATACAGAGCTTACTTAGCCAGAATCAGGGCCTTTCCACAATGTACACCACAGTGTAAAGCAAGACAGGCTGTAAACTCCATGAGAGCAAGGACGGCGGCTACCCCATACCTCCAGCTCCTGGCCCTGTAACTGGCCCAAAGACAGAGTCATCCACCTCTAAGTTGAATTGAATTATGCATCAAACTGCAGGGGTACAGGACAGGTTTCTCAATCAGCCACATGACAGCACAGAAGAGAAGCTCACCGTATGTACAAGGGCATCAGAGGACGTGATCAAGAGAGTGAAAAGACAACCTACAGGATGAGTGGAAATATTTGCATATCTTATAATTGGTAAGGGTTTAATATCCAGAATATATAAAGAGCTCCTACAATTCAATAACAAAAAGACAAACAACCCATCAAAAAATGGGCAAAGAAATTGAGTAGATTACAAAGACTATATACAAGTAGCCAATAAACACATGAAAAGATGCTGAACATCATTAGTCATTAGGCAAAGGCACATCAAAACCACAATGAGATGCCATTTCACAACTACTACCATGGCTGTCACGCACACAAAAAAGCGAAACTAACAAGTGTTAGTGAGGATTGAAGAAATAGAAACCCTCCTACACTGCTGGAGGGAATATACAAAGGCGCCACGGCTGTGGAAAACAGTTTGGTGGTTCTTCAAAAAGTTAAAGATAGGATCCAGCTATTCTGCTTCTACATATATACCCCAAATAATTGAAAACAGGACAAACAGACACTGCATGCAAATTTTCATTGCAGCTTTAATCACAACAGCCAAAAAGGGGAAATAGCTCAAGTGTCCATTGAATGAATGGATAAAGAAAACGTGGTCTCACATTCAATGGAATGTTATTCAGCCATAAAAAGGAATGGAGTTCTGATGCCTTGAACCCTGAAAACATGTAAAGTGAAATATGCCAGACACAAAAGGACAAATATTGTGTGATTTCGCTCCTGTGAAGTATCTAGAATAGTCAGATTCATAGAAACAGAAAGTAGAACAGAGGTTACCCCAGGCTGGCGTTGGGGGAGGGAAATGGAGAGTTATTGCCTAATCAGTACACAGTTTCTGTTTCCGGATGATAAAAAAGAGTTTTAGGAGTAGATAGTGGGGACTTCCTGGTGGCACAGTGGTTAAGAATCGCCTGCCAGTGCAGCGGACATGGGTTCGAGCCCTGGTCCGGCAAGATCCCACGTGCTGCGGAGCAACTAAGCCCGTGCGCCACAACTACTGAGCCCGTGTGCCACAACTACTGAAGCCTGCACGTCTAGAGCCCGTGCTCTGCAGCAAGAGAAGCTCCCGCAATGAGAAGCCCGCGCACCACAATGAAGAGTAGCCCCCGCTCGCTGCAGCTAGAGAAAGCCCGCGCGCAGCAACGAAGACCCAACGCGGCCCAAAATAAATAAATACAATTAAAAAAAAAAGTAGTAGTGATGGTTGCCCAACATTCGGGATGGACTTTAATGCCCCTGATTTGTATGCTTAAAAATGATTAAAACGTTATGTCTATTTAACCTCAACTAAAGAAACAAAAACCAAGACGGTGAACTCCTCACCTACCCCGACCCATACCTGTTTCTCCAAAAATCTTGGAGCAGTCTTTGATTTCTCTTTTACCCTCAGACCCTCCATCTGATGTGTGGGCAATTCCTGTCGGCTCTACTTTCAAAATACACCCAGAGGCTGACCTCCACGGGTCCCGGCACAAGGTCACCAGCATCTGAAGCCTGGATTACTGCAAGAGTCCCCGGACCAGCTTCTGTCCTTCCCCCCTCAGCCTGTTCTCCAAAGCAGCCAGAGGGATCCTGCCCAAACCTTGGTCAGCTCCAGACCCTTCCAGCAGCTCCCATGTCGCCCAGCCCAGTGACCAGGGGCACATCACAATCTGGACTGCCTCTCCCACTCCCTCCAGACTCCGTGAGCCCACTGGCATGTTTCGGGCACTTCAGGTGTGAGGCTTTGCACTGGCTGTTCCCTCTGCCCCGAGCGCTCTTCCTTCAGGTGTGCGTTCCCAGGCTGCCCATCAGTGAAGGCTTCCCTGGCACACCCTATCTAAAATCGCCCCCTATTCTGTTCAGCTTTTCTTCATGGGACACATCACCAGCCAACATATGACGTATTGAATTCTCCTACGTGGTCAAAAATGTTTCATGAGGGCCGGGCCCGTGTCTGCTTTGTTCCCTGCTGTGTCCCAAGCCCCGAGGACGCAGTGCCAGGCTACCTGTAGCTGTTTGTTGAAGAGGCTAGTGAAAGTTTCGGGAGGGACAGCTCTCCCGTCCTCTCTGAGCGGGTAGCATAGCGTGGTGACGACGCACAGCCAGACCGCCTGGGATTCAGATCCTGCATCTGTCATTTATCAGCTGTTTGACCTTGAGTAATCTCTCCATGCCTTAGTTTTCTCATCCATAAATGGGGAGATAGTAGTGTGCATCTCATAAGGTAGGTGAGGCTCACATGTGACGACGCCCAGCACACAGTGAACTGCTCAACCAACAGCCCCCCTCCCTCTCTCCACGCCCAGGGTGCCATCAGTGCAGAGAGGCACCTGGGCTAGTTTCCAAGAGGAGGGGACTTCCCGGCAGGGTTTTGGGGGATGAACAGGAGTGAGCCGGGCAGACGTGTCCTGGGGGAGGGGTGCCCACCCCCACCTCGTCCTGATCCTACCTGCCCTTGCGGGAGGTGCTGACCACAGGCTTATGAATAAATAGCTTATTAATAAATAACGAGGGAGCTTCTAAAGAAGGCACAGAGGGAGGCGGCATCTGTAACAATCGATTGCTCCGGGGAAGCAAGAATGAGCCGGTCCTGGGATAAGTCTCAGAACATCCGGTAGGACTTCACATCTGGGTCTGTGAACTGAAGCTGGTAGTGATGAAGATGGAGAGGGGGAGGGGGGCATTAACAGGGGATGACAGCAGTGGGGGCGGTACTCATGCACAGAGCGGAGCCCCTCCAGCAGAAAGGCTATACACTCAAGTCATCTTCACAAACCCTCTGGGTTGACAGCTAAGGCACAGAGTGGTTGAGTAAGTTGGGCAAGGTCACACAGAGCTGCAGGCAGCAAAGCTGGGATTTAGAATTGAGTTCTCCACAGCTGAACCCCCCTGCGAGGACGTCCCCTCTCAGGGCCTCAGTGCCTGGCATGGAGACAAAGCAGAGGACTAAGGTCCCTTTCTATCCTCCACCTCCCCGGCTTTATTACTTCCTATTTACCTGCGAGCGCCAATGCAGCCTCTGGGTCTTAATTACACCGAATGAGCTAGACAGTAGTGTGATGCTGTCAGAGTTTGCCCACATTTCTTGCATGCCAGCTGTGGTGGAACAGTATGCCCAGCGGCAAACCCAGGAATGGAGGCTGGGTCACTGGTCCTGGGGTCTTAGACCTGTCACTGCTAAAGCCCAGAGCAGGAGAAAGGGGGCGAGACCCCTGCCCACCACACAGAGTGGAGATGCAGGTGAAGGGAGCAGCAGGTCTGCTCTAGGAGTGGAGTCTGTCCATCATTACGGCTCAGACCTGATGGATCAGACCCTCCATTAGGGAAAGCCTCCCCGATCCTCGCATCGGAGATATGCCCCCCCACCCACAATTTAGAGGCTCTCAGAACCAAAGAGCAAGTCCCCAGCTAGTACACTCTTGTGTGCAGGAATCAGTTTCAGCTGCATCACTGGGTGATTCTGCTTGGGGTGGGGTAAGGGAGAGCCAGAAGCCTCCTGGGAGCTGGACCCAGACATCCTGGGCTCCACTTTTGGTAGCCCCATGTACTAACTGTGTGGTCTCAGTTTCTTTGTCTGCACAATGGGGACGATTCCGCTCCCAGTTTACAGGGTTGGACTGAGGATGAAACGAGTGAAGTGCTTAATTCCGTGCCAGCGGGAGGCAAGGGCTTGGTTAGATGCTCACAGATGCTGAGTTTGGGGCTCCTGTGCCCAGCTGGTTCCCGAACTCATCCTGTCCACACGGGAGCTGGAAGAAGCCACTCGTGCAAGCAGGCCAGTGTGCCCAGAACCGTCCTGGCTGACTTCTCAAGCCTGTCCCTTCCTTCCTGTTCCTAGGTCTGGCCTCCCCCCTCTGGCTGGCAGTGCCCCCTCTCTCTTCCTCCTGGGAAGAATCTGATGAGTATACAGTGTCATTTCTAGAAAGAAGCCAAACTGGGGCTCTTTAAGAAGCAGACATCAGGATAAGTTGCTCCATGGGAATCCAGCCCACCCTCACCAAAAGAGATGGGGGCACGGGGGGGAGGAGGGAGGAGCAAGGGACAAGAAGCAGTGCTCCGTGCTATAGTTAGCAGCTCCTGGTTCCAGGTGGCTCTGATTGCAGGGCACAGCATCCTAACCAGGGCGCTCCCGGCTGGAACTCAGCTGTATAATTAAATAAGGCCGAGCGCCCGCTCTAGCCCCTCGTCACTGTCCCGCTCTGAGGTTTTATTTAATAACCTCTGAACTGGGAGGGGAAAAATCATTCAGGAAACATTGCTTGGGTCATTTATTTTAAAATTATTGGTATAAAAATAGCCAGGGTCGTGATTTATGTGCAGGGAGGGGCCAAGGAAGCCAGGGACTCCCCCTCCCAACTCCTGTCCAAGCCTCGTGTGTCCCCCCCAAGTTCCACCGCAGTTTCCATTATGACTTCAAGTCAGAGTAGTCACTTTACATCACAAATTAATCTCTAGAATAGCACGGAAATATTATGTGTATTCATAGCGCCTGTGAAAACATCCGAAAACCTTCCATCTGCCGAGGGCCTCGGACGCGCACGGCTGGAGATGCTCTCCCAGGAATTGAAAACCGCACGGCAGGCCTGGCATTTGCCCGCCAGGGGGCCACTGCCTCCCCCAGCCCCGCCCGGCCCGCGGTCCAGCTGTCCGCCGTCAGTTTGTCTGTGAGTGCCCCCAGTGACCTGCGGCCGACAAAGTCAGCCCCCCCCCCAAAACCTCGCCGGGGACGGTCCCCGCCACCGGAGACGCGGGTCCTTGTCGCCTGCCCCTTGCGTGCCCCTTGGTCCCGGGGAAGCCGCTGTCCCCGAACGTCCCCGACGCCGCTGCCGCCACGCCCGGGGCCCTCGCCCCCTGCGCCGCCCCTGGATACTCACCAGCTGCGGGGGCTTCCTTAGGCGGCAGCCCCTCGAGGCCGATGTCGCCCTCCAGCATGGCGTGGCTCGCTGCCCGGCTCCGGTGCGCCCCGGACGCACGGGGTCCAGGAAAGGGGGTGATGAAGTCACCCCCAGAGGTCTGCAGTGACTCTGAGGGCCGGGGTCCGAGCCCAACTCGGGAGGGGACGGTCCCCCTTCGCCTCCCCAGACGCAGCACGCGAAGCCGCAAGTGCAGGAGCCAAACTTGACCGCCCACGCGCACCGCCGCGCCGCTCCGCCCCCTCGGCTTTTTGGGCTGGGGGTCCTGGCCGGCTCCCCGCCACCGCCCCCCCGGGGCTACCTGCGGACACCGCCCTCGCCCCGCCCCGTGCGCAGCGCGACTCCCCCGCGGCCACCCGGACACCGAGCGATGGCGCGGGACGCTGGAGGCCAGCCGCAGCGATCGGCCCGCGGGTCCCGCCCGCCCCCGGCCTCCCGCTCTGCGCTCTGCGGGGCGAGTCTCCACCAGCTGCCGGACCGTCTTATCAGTCGGGGTGAACAGTGGGGCCCTGAGAGGCTATGCTTGACGGGTCCCCAGCCAGGGCCCCAGGGAAGGGGTGCTGACTGGGGGGAGGGGGCAGCGATCCAGCCCCGAGAGGCTGGCACAAAATAGGGCGTCAGTGGAGAGTGCACGGCCCCCTCCCCCAGGCGGGACCCCAATTCATCACTCTGAATTTGTCAGAAGAGGGAGGAAGTGAAGCCCAGGGATGGGAAGGAGATCTGGAGGTTACAGGGCAAGTGCCTGGCCGGAACTTGAACACCAACCTATGCAGAACTTGGGAATCTGGATAAAGTGAGAACTGCCCCCAAATGGGAGAAAACTGTGTTATTTGAGGATTCTAATTAAGCGAGGCCAAGAGAACTCAGCCAGGGGTGCTGGCAGGGACTTCCCACCCACATCCTGCAGCCTGGCTCAGGGCTGGGAGCTGAGAGGTGCCACTCTGCAGCCCTATCCCTGTTTAGAAGGCAAGGTCTGGACAATTCAGCACCCTCCCGGGCAGCGGAGATGTGGGCATCAGGAGAGTGCGGAGAACCTTAGGCAAGGCGCCTCCTGTCTCCCCAAACCTCACACCCGTGACACCTCCAGGTAAATAACTATAAATTCTGAGGCAGAACTGCCTTAAACAGAATGTTAATTTAAGCTGCTCCCTGATCACTGCACGGGCAGTGGCGGGACGGGACAGCCTGCCTGACCTTTTGAAAGGCCATCTCCCACTTTCCACAGCCTGAGGAAGAGCCAGGCTGGTGCCGGGAGCCCACCTGGTCCGGGGACCCTTGGATCACCTGCCAAGTAAATATCCCACGAGCCCCCGGCTTTGCCTGGCTCCGGGTGGAGACACATCCAGCCACCCTGGGGAGACAGACCACATCCACGGGAAAGGAATCTATGCGTCCTTGAGGATGGATGACCAGTCCTCCCTGACCCCTGCCAAGCCTGCTGGCATTGGTACCCACGCGTACTCTTCTGGGCGGAAACGCTTGCAGTAGCAGCAAAACCACAAAGAAATGTCTCCAGCTGGGACGTTCTTCCCTGCCCTCCACCCAAAGTGCTGTGTACAGAGAGGAGATTCAAGCCTCCTTCTTCCCAAAGGGTCAGGGAGAGAGGTGACCTGCAATTGCCCTTTGTATTTATCTCGTTTCAGTCTGGACTAAAAAATTGGTGGGGTGCTGTGGGTGGATGAAGTCTCATCCTGTGAAGAGGCTGCCAGGCAGCCCCAAGTTGTGTGCTGCGCACCCCACGTGTATACCTAGGATGGCCGAGGGGTCTGGATGGAGAAAAAGCGCCGTAGGGGCCCTTGCTGGGGCCATGTGCATTTCACAGAGCCTAGTCATCTGACCCAGACCATTGGTGTGCGGGAGTCCAGATACAAAGTCATTTTTCTTGGAAGAGTCTGATAGCCAACGTGATACACAGCAATAGCTCAGTTGTGTAAATACACAGAGAAAATTTTAGAATTCTAACCTCTGGAATGATGAACTGTAAACCAAAAACGCTCAGGAGGAAAAAAATGTAAATAGGTCTCGGGGCTATTTTTAACCATCCTTGTTTACCTTTTGGGGGCAGAGATGGGCTATTGTCTAGTTAGCCGGCTTCTAAAGGCAGACTATTTAATGTATTATTATTAGCAGAAATATTTTAAACCGCCGTTAATAGATGTTGATTCGTTCCGATTGAAGCCATTTTTCTTCTTTTCATTTCTTGGCTCCAATTAAGCTGCATTCTGCTGAAACCCTTCAGCTGTGTCCAACATATGCAGAAGAGCCGGTCAGAGATCCAGACCCTTTTACAAAGATATTTCATCCTATCAAGTTTTAAAAGATGTTTTAGTAAATACCCGAACTGGCGCCTTTTTACCAAGATTGCTTTCGGGCGCTGCTGTTTTGGTAAATGCTGCCAGGCTGGGGCGAGACCGGGCTCCCGTGTGGCGTGAAAGGGGAGCGAGTGCCCTAGAAGCACGGATGCCTGGGGCCCCAACTCGTTTGCCAGGGAGCCCCCTGTGCAGTCAGGAAGACGTTTCTGTCAAAAGCAGAGTGGGGCAAGTGGACTGTCCTGGGGAGGGGCACGCCTGCCGCCCGCCGGAGCCGTCGTTACCGGATACGGGAATCATGCTGCACAATGCTTATAATTATGGAAAATGGTTTCCCTTTTCGGCAAAGCGGGGAGGGAGGGAGGGAGAAAAGGCAGTTCGCAGCAGAGCTGGGGCCAGCACTCAGGCCCTAGGGTTGGTTTAAAATAGGCTTTGCAGGGTGAGGCCAGGGCCCTGCTGGGACAGGCTCAGCCCTCCCCAGGCCTTATCAGACAGGACTCAAGGCCACCAAGTAACGGCATTTGGGTCTCCGCTGCCCCCAAATGCCGCTCAGGAGTGGGTCAGAGGCCAGAGCTGACTTGACAAGCGGTGTCACAGGGCCTAAGGCCACCCGCCTCTGCGGACCCCTCCGTGTATCACCTGCAGTCACTCAGGCCCCTCAGAGAGACCGGGAGATGCCCAAATTGTCACATACACCCTGCCCCCACTGTCACTCATTCTCAGAACACGTCCGGGGTCACGGGTCACTTGAATACTCACTTCTGGTAGTCTCGGGAAGTGTGTTTTGATTTCGATCTGGTTCTCTGAGCATCCCTCGCCATGGGTAGGGCCCCTTCTCAGGCCTGGCAGGGGGTGAACCCCCCGCCCCCCAGAGCCGGTGTACAGCCGGAGGAGATAAGCAAGGTGGAGGAGGAGTTAAGCCCGGGGCCTCTCGGGGGAAACGGAAAGGGGCCGGCACCCAGTGTGGACAAGTTGCCTCTAGGCACCTCAGTTTGTGCATCTGTAAAAAGGGCCTCGGCAGTAGCTACCTCTGGAGGTTTGGGGAAGCTGGAAAGAGAATCCAACTTCCAGCCCAGAACCTGGCGCGTTGTAAGCCCTGGATGAGAGGGTCTTGTTATTTGTATCACCCTCAGATGAGGCGGGCGGGGACATGTGGCGGACCCTGAAAGGCAGGGGAGGACGCTCCTGACTGGGCAGCTCAGAGCCGGCAGTGGCCCCTGACCTGGGGACCACGGTGGGGGGTGCGGGGCAGTTGGAACAGGCCAGCTTGGCAGTGATGGGTCGGGAGTGATGAATGCGAAGGCAGGGCCGGGCACACAGTGGGTCCCAGGCAGCTGCACTGAGCAGGACCGAGCAGGTGTTTTTGCAAAAAAAAAAAAAGAAAAAATAGTATCAGGGTGAATTTCACATAATATAAAGTTAACCATTTGAAAGTAACAATTCAGTGGCATTTGGTACATTCCTGGTGTTGTACAACCATCGTCACTGTGTACTTCGAGAACAGTTCCATCACTCTGGGTAAAACCTAGGACCCTGTAGCTGTCACTCCCTGTCCCCCACCGCCAGCCCCTGGTAACCACCCATCTGCTTTCTGTCTCTTGCGGATTTCTCTCTTATAGTTCATATAGATGGAATCATACAAAATGTGGTCTTTTGTGTCCCGTTCCTTTCACAGTGGTTTTCTTTTTTCATAATTTTCTTTTGTCATAATTCATAACGTGTTTGGGGCTCGTCCACGGTATAGCACGTTTCAGAGCTTCATTTCTTTTTTGTGATTGAATGATATTCCGTGGTCTGGCTGTGCCACGTTTCTTTATCCATTCATCCATTGATGGACCTTTGGACTGTTTCCAAGGTGTCTTTGGAAAGGACCTAAGGGGTCTCACTAAGGTGCCTGCAGGGGCTGGGGAGGGTCCCACTATGACACAGGGCCCCGGGCAAGGCTGGGCAGAGAGCTCAGTGGCTATGAGAAGGGGGGTGGAGGGGGAGGGGGGAGGGGGGAGGGGGACTAGAGAGCAGGCGGTGAGCTGGGGAGAGACCAGTCAAGCCTTCCCTGCAGCTGGAGACTGGAGACAGCTGCTTGCAGCTGATACCAGGGGCTCCTGACGGGGGCACGCAGTTGCCGGAGTGAGCCTGGGCCCCGGCACTGATGCAGGGGAACTACAGCTGAAGCGGGTCTATCTCTGAGAGCTTAACCTGCAGAGGGGCCTGCTGAAGAGGCAGCCGCTGGGTGCCTCCCCTCGGGAGTCTATTTCACAAGCACTTACCGTGTGCCAGGCCCTGTTCCAGGCACTCCATAAATATCAGCTCTATGCCATCCATTCTATTATCGTTCCCACTTTACAGATGAGGAAACCGAGACTCAGAGAGGGGCAGTCACTTGTCCGAGGTCACACAGCGGTGAGTATAGCGCTGGGACTCGAGCTCAGGCAGCCTGACTCCAGAGTCTGTGCCGGAACTGATGTGCTCTAAGGTAGAAATCCAGTGTTTCCTAAACACCGGTCGTCCAGAGTCCCACATCCTGGTTTGAGCCTGAACAGCGATCCCCTGCGCTATGGTTTGCTTCATATTTTCCTTTAATCCAGCTCACTTTTTCAAACTTTTGGGGACTGTTTTTATTGTTTAATTGTGGTAAAACATACATAACATAAAATTTACCATTTTAGCCATTTTTAGGTGTACAGTTCTTTGGCATTCAGTACATTCATAATATTGTGCGACCGTCATCCATCCACAGAATTCTTTTCATCTTCCCCAACTGAATTCTGTCCCCATTAAACACTCACTCCCCATCCCCCTCCCGCAGTCCCTGGCGCCCACCGTCCTGCTTTCGGTCTCTATGGATCTGACTCCTCTGGGGACGTCACATGAGTGGGATCATATAGTATCTGTCCCTTTGTGTCTGGCTTATTTCACTTAGTATGATGCCCTCAAGGTTCCTCCATGTTGTAACGTGTATCAGGATGTCCTTCCTTTATAGGGCTTATCAAATTTTATTTTTTTAATTTTTTTTTGTGCGGTACACGGGCCTCTCACTGTTGTGGCCTCTCCCCTTGCAGAGCACAGGCTCCGGACATGCAGGCTCAGCGGCCATGGCTCACGGGCCCAGCCGCTCCGCGGCATGTGGGATCTTCCCGGACCGGGGCAGGAACCCGTGCCCCCTGCATCGGCAGGCGGACTCTCAACCACTGCGCCACCAGAGAAGCCCTCAAACGTTATTTTAAAAGTACCCGATATCACTATTGGAAATGGAGAATCACAATCACTGGCCATAAACAGAAGGTGATAGTTTAATAAAGGACAATAAAAATACAACAATGTTCGGGTCTACCTGGATGCTCCGCCCCTGGAGACCGTGAACCTGAGATGGTACCATCGCCCGGGAGATCACCTGGTAAAGAGTGCATGGACCTCCTGGCAGCAGGCTGAGACTTTCTCCTTGACATGCTGCAAATATCTGCAAGGGAAGTGAAAACCGCACTGCATTCTCACTACGTCTGTGACCCCCCATCGCCCTAGATTGGTTCCCTTTGCACCCAAGCAGGTCTGCAGAGCACTTGTGGCCCGGGGGGCTGCATTAGGGGAAATACCAAAAATAATAATGATCGCTTGGGCGCATTGCACAGGTTTTGTGATCCGACACTGTGACCCTCCCACCACTGGTCATCTTCCCCCTTAGACGCAGGAGGGCAGCCTCAGCCTCAGAGATCTCGGGCAACACAACGTCGCCAGAATTCAATATTTGCCTTGTGGTCTTTACCTGGGTGACCTCAACCAAGTGAGGTCTGAGTTATGCTTCCCACGGCTTGCCCAAGTCCACACAGCTAGCATGTGGCAGAACTGGGAGTCGAATCCAGGTCCAATTGATTCTAGAAATTTCTAGTTAACTCCAGAATTCTTTCCAATGCACTGTACAAAACTTCCATTTGTTTCTCTAGAATTTGGAATTCTCACGGATAGACCCAACACACTCATTGCAACACATTATTACGGAACAAGAAGGCTATGGAAACAATAGAAAAAACCCATAATTAGTCCCTTTTATTTTCTCCGTCCAAAATCCAGGCTCGGGGCTCCTTGACCTCTCCTCAACCTTCCTCCGCTTGTTTGTTTGCAGGATGAAGTGGGCGAGGGGCCCAAGGGAAGACACTCAACCCACAGTCTTCCAGGTATGACTAACATCTTGTGGTCTGTTTACCCTTAAAGGCTGCCCATATTGTTTGAGTTTGGGGAACTAAACGGATTCTAATTAATGGTGCAAACATTTACCCTCAATGCCCCGTCAAAGATAACAGCCTGTTTTTTTTTCAGAGTAAATAACGTCAATGCCAAGGTTCTTGGCTATAAACCAGAGGGGAGATGACAGTCTCCAGATGGTCTCTAAGTTATCTGAGGATGGTAGATGTATCTGTAATTCAACACACCTGGTGCTTTTCAGCCCCAAAGGCCCAAAGAACATTCAATGGGTCCTCAGCAGAGATATCAAGCTTTTACTCAGGAGTTGATGGTAAAACGGTCTCTAGAGAAGGATCGCTTCCCATGGAGTTTAGTTTAAAAATGCAGCGTCTGTCATCACCCAGGGAATCTGTTTCTTAAGGCTCAGCCTTTCTCAGGTGCTTGGCCTACAAAAGCTTAGACAGCGCCATCTGATCGCAGGTACTTGCCGGGCAAGATGGCCCATCCAGTGGCTGGAGGGCCAGCCCCAGCTAGATCCGCGGGGCAAGCCTCAGTGTCACGCGGGGTCTTTTGCACAAGGGGGCAGCTGTGCCCCAAATGCCAACCCCTTCTTCAGGGTTGGTTGGGGGATGTTGATTCCCAAAGAAAACGTCAGCAGCACAGCCCGTGGGGATACCCGGCTGCCTCTTCCCTGAAGGCCCCGAGCAGGGCTCCTTGAGGCCCCTTGGGGGGTTTCCTTCCCCCTTTCTGCCACTCAGAGACAGAACTGTTCACAGACCCTCGAGATAACGCTTTCCCAGACATTTGAAGGGAATCTGAGAAGGAAAAGTGAAACTCTGACCTCAGCTATCTGCAGAGCGCTCAGAGCCGCGACACAGTCCGCCCACGATGCACTGGCGACGGGTGTACAGGGCCAGTCATCTGGGGGACAGCCCGACGGACCGGGAGTCGGCTTCCTTTGTCCTTGAAAAGCAGAGGGTAAGTCATGTCCCCAGGCCACCCTTATGCTCTCGCTTACAAAACATTTGATTTAAAACCTCCCGCTCAGAGAATCGGCCCACATCAGCCCTCAAGACTCAGGGCCGCTCTGGCGGGCGGGCGAGCATCAGATGCTGGGCCAGGCTTGCTGGTCGGGCCCACCCTGCAGGCCGCTGTGCTGTGCTGTGTCCCATTTTGGAAGGGCAACGCTGCTGCCCACGCCACTCCCACTGCAGCTGTCAGCGTGTTCCTGCCCAAAGCACAGGCGGCCTTGCTGGCGAGTGGCAGGCCTGGCCCTCAGCGCCCGGCTCCGTGAGGGGGTCCTCGGGGCAGGACTTGCCCTTCCATGGCCACGTCGCGGGGTCTGGACCAATATCCAACCGTTTGCAGCACGTTGGCCGTTTCCGTGGTCTTTGATCATGGCGGCCGGATTGTTCTGGGATTGAAGGACCTCCTCCGGCCGCTTCCCTGCACACGGGCAGGACCCCCGTGTCATCACCTGGGCCAGGGCTGGTGTAACAGGTCAGGAAACACCCAGAGCTGTGTTCCAGCCCTACTTTTAATTTCAGTCTAAAGAATTTAGGGCCATTTTGGGCGAGCGGGGTGGTTGTTTTCACTCTGGACAGCGAGAACTCTCTCGGTCAGAGAAGCCGCGGAGACGGGGGTGTGGGTGGGGCTGCCCGGGGACCAGTCCTGGCTCTGCACCCTTTGACGCCTTCTCAAACTCGGCCTTAGTTTCTGCTCCGTGGTCTGGGGTAACAGGGGCACCAGAGCGCCCATCTTCAAGGGTGGGGCCGAGTATGAAGGGAACCCATGCAGGGAGCACCTGGCCTAGCACCTTCCAGCCCTTGATACGAAATTGCTGTGATATGTACCAGTCAGGGCCTGGCAGCAAACAGACGGCTCCCTCCAGGGGGGTTTTGTATGAATCGGTTCAGGCCCCCGTAACAAATGTGACAGATGGGCGGCTTAAACAACAGGGTCCACTGTCTCCAGTCCTGGAGGCTGGAATCCCAGATCCAGGTGTGGGCGAGGCCAGGTCCTCCTGAGGCCTCTCTCCTCGGCGTGTAGACGGCCGTCTTCTCCCTGTGTCCTCACGGGGTCGTCCCTCTGTGTGTGTCTGTGTCCTGACCTCCTCTTCTTATAAGGACACCAGTCCTATGGGATTAGGGCCCCACCCCAGTGACCTCAGTTTACCTTATCCATCTCTTTAAAGGCCCCAGGTCTAAACGTAGTCACATTCTGTGGTGCCAGGGGTTAGGGCATCGGTATATGAATTGGGGGGGGGTGCATAATTCAGCCCATGACAAGTTTAATGAAAGAATAGTTTACAGAGGTGTGGTCAGGTGAGAGGAAATCAGTAAGGGGTGAAGAGGCAGCGAGATGCTGGCAACAGTGGGAAGCTGATGCCAGAGACAAGGGAGGGGGCTGGGCTGGAGGAAAGGGCTGCCTGGTGCGGGTGTGGCAGACCCTTCAGCAGAGGGGCCCAGCCTGGCGGGAGTGGCCAGAAGAATAGATGTCCAGTGTCTCTCTCCTGTCCTCTGGTCCCGATGGCCAACCGTGTCCAGGATCCAGAAGGTAGCAGGGACAAATGGACACAGTCCATAACAGCTGGCCCCTGTCCTCTTCTCTGGGCACAGAGCAGAGCAGGGCCGCGAGGGGGCGGGGCACACAGAGGCTCCGCAAAGCACAGCGTGTGCGTGCTTTGACCCCAACCACGTGGACAGCTTAATAAACCAAACAAAGAAAACAAACTAAAACAAACAAACCGCTCGGCTGCTCTGTCCCTGCCAGCCAGGAAGTTTGGAACACACTGTCTAAAATGCAAGTCACCCCACCTGGTAGACGACCCCAGCTTCTCAGTGGCTTATGGGGATGACATTGGTTCTGGGACCAGAGAGGCTGTTTGGGGCAGCTGGTCCTGGAGAGCAGGGGTGCCCAGAGCTGCCACGTTCATGATAAGGATGATTTGCAAGTTGCCGAGGACCACAGGATCCCCAGGCAGCCATGAGTCTCTGTGTCAAAGGGGCCCAAATGGCCCCTGAAGGGGGATCATGGTCCTGCCCTTGGGTCTGCCCAGCTCCCCACACCCCCCGCTTCACTCAGTGGCTTCACTTACACAGAAAGGCACCAGCCCCTCACTCCCTGCTTTTCAGGCAGTTAGAGCTTGTGGTTCTCAGTGGACCCCATGAGAGGCTGTCCTGGGGGACTCCTCAGAGAGGATGTGGTGGGTTTTGGTCATTTGGGGGAGGGGCTGCCCAGCACCTAACCTCCCTTCCTATTGGGACATCTTCTGTGTGTGATGTTGATGGATAAGAGCCCACTCCTGTGGAAGAGGGTGGGAAGTCCTCCAGGTCTGTCTCCTTAGCAACTGGGCCATGGACATGTCACCCAGGCTTGGCTAATCAGACGTGCCCATGAGAGGCTCGGCTTCTGGACCAGAAAGGGCAGCGTTGGGATTCTCCTGGAATAGTGTGGCACCGTCCCATTGCTACGGCAGCCATGTGCAGTGGCAGGGTGTCCTGCGGCAGCGTTGGGGGCAGGACGCTTGCCCAGCCCACTTGTGGCCTCCCAGGCTGTCTTTACTCCTGCCTCTTACAGGGTCTTCCATCATGTTCTTTTCCAGATGGAGAACCAGATTCAGCTTCTGTTGCTTGCAGCCGGGAATCCTGGCCCACGGAAGGTGAAACTTGCACTCATGCCCAGAAGCAGCTGGTCTTGGGCGTCTTCCTTCTGAGCAACTGGTCTTATTTCGTGGACACTGACTTGTGTAACGGCTCTTGTTTCGCTCTTCGGGTTGGTTGCTGGGAGGCTCAGGGGAGGTGCCCTGAGCAGGCGTTTAGGACCCTGTGCCACCCGCAGGTGGTCCCACATTCCTCGATACAGGCGTCAGGGCCAGTAGCACTAGGGGGAGGGTCCCATTTGCTAAGAGACTGCTGACTCATACCCATCTGCCTTTTGCCAGCTTGGCGATCTCGGGCAAGGGCCTTCTTCCTTCTGGGCCTCAGTTTTCTTGTCTGTGAAATGGGATCCATCACAGTGCCTGCCCCCAGCCTCGTTGTGGAGAACGAGTGAGCCAGAGCCGGGAAGACACCCCATATCTTGCTCACAGCCGCCATTGAGTAAGTGCTGAATATTATTTTTAATCGTCTCATTTCCAGAACCTTATTTTCCCTGTGCCTCACTTTCCTTGCAAACTTCCAAATCATTTTATTTCTTAAGGAAATGTAAAGGTCTTGGTAAGCCACCTTAAAGTCTTCAGCTGGGATCTAAAACGCTTCTGCTCGAGTAGGACACGTGCTCTGACATCTTATACCACCTGAGAAGGATAACCCCCACCATGGCCAGACCGGGGAGTTAAAAGTACTTCCATCTTAAAGATGCTCAACGTCGCTAATCATTAGAGAAATGCAAATCAAAACTACAACGAGGTACCACCTCACACCGGTCAGGATGGCCATAATGAAAAAGTCTACAAATAACGATTCCTGGAGAGGGTGTGGAGAAAAGGGAACCCTCCTACACTGTTGGTGGGAATGTAAATTGGTGCAGCCACTGTGGAAAACGGTATGGAGGGTCCTTAAAAAACTAAAAATAGAGTTGTCATGTGATCCAGCAATGCCACTTCTGGGCATGTATCTGGAAAAAACTGTAATTCGAAAAGATACATGCACCCCAATGTCCACAGCAGTCCTATTTCCAATAGCCAAGTCATGGAAGCAACCTAAGTGTCCATCAACAGATGAATGGATAAAGAAGATGTGGTACATATATACAATGGAATAGTATTCAGCCATGAAAAAGAATGAAATGCCATTTGCAGCAACATGGATGGACCTAGAGATGATCATACTAAGTGAAGTAAGTCAGACAGAGAAAGACAAATACCGTATGACATCACTTACATGTGGAGTCTAAAATACAAGACAAATGAACGTATCTATGAAACAGAAACAGACTCACAGTCATAGAGAACAGACTTGTGGTTGCCAAGAGGTAGGGGGGTAGAGGGATGGATTGGGAGTTTGGGGTTAGCAGAGGCAAACCATTTTATATAGGATGGATAAACAAGAAGGTCCTACTGTAGAGCAGAGGGAACTATATTCACTATCCTGTGATAAACCATCATGGAAAAGAATCTGAAAAAGAATGTCTATATAGGTATAACTGAATCACTTTGTTGTACAGCAGAAATTAGCACAACTTTGTAAATGAACTCTACTTCCATCAGATAAATTTAAAAAAATAGATACATGAAAAAAAAGTATTTTCATTTTTAATAGAGTCTCTAAGCACCAATAGAAAATATTTAGAAAAGTGGATGACTTCAGGCGATAAACATTCATCGAGCACCTATATTGTCCTGGCACCAGTCCAGATGCTGGGGGTAGAGGGCTTTGAAAAGTCCTTGCTGCTAGGGACCCACATCCTTATGCAGGAGAAAGAGAATAAGCAAACGGTGTTGTTCTGTTGAATGAGGGGGCTTTGAAGAAAAGTTAAGCAAAGGGAGGGGAGGGAGAATGAAAAGATGCCAGAGACAGGGGACAGGGAAGGGGTGTTTGCCCAAGGCCTGAGTGAAGGGAGGTGGGGAGTTGTGCAGGCATTTGGGGAAGAACATTCTGGGCCCAGGGAGCGGCTGTGCAAAGGCCCTGTGGGCAGCTGGCTTTAGTCTCACAACTGGCCTGACTCTCTCAGGAATGCTGGCATAGAGTAAGGACGTGGAATCTTCCCAGATTCATGAACCACGTCTTCAGGCATGATCACAGGTAAATGTTGATACGGCGTATGTACACGGAAATATCTCATCACGATACGGTGTGAACTTGAGAGGAAAACCCAAAGCGTCTCAGATTGTTTTACAGCTCCCGGAATATGGCACACAGGATGTTAATGACAGCATTTTACAGTTTCCAAAGTGGGGAGAAACACTGTGTGTGCGTAAAACCTACCCAGGAAATGAGGGTCTTCAATTGTCTGTGAGGCTTGTCTCGTAATTGATTCAGTGCCCGCTGCTCGTGCATTTGGAATGACCCTCATATTTTGCCAGGACTGTAAAATATGTATCCAAATGTCTATGTACTCACTTAAAAGAAAAAAAAAAAGTCGACGCACCCACGCTCACTCTACTTTGGAGACTGACATAAGCTAGCATTTCCAAACACAGCCTATTAGGCAAATACTCCAGCATTTCTCTGAATTCACCTTCACTTTTCTGTTAAATGGAGTCGTTTATCTGAAGAAGAGATCCTGGGGGGACCCACTGTCCCATTTTGCAGATGAGTGACCAAGGCGCAGAGTGAGGAGAGGACACCCAGGTCCTTTGCCAGCTGAAGGCCGGCTAGCACCAGGACTAGGGATTCATCCTGAACCTGTGCCACAGACTCCCAGTTGCCTCCCAGTATTTATTCTTTGCCTTTTTCTTAGTAAAAGAACTCCTAGTTTCTCAGCTGACATGTGACTACCCAGAAAAACGATGACACGGCTAGGCTTCCCTTGCAGCTTGGTATGGCCAGTGGGAATGAGTCAAAGTGTGTGGGCAACTTCCAGGGAGGGAGAGTACCCTTCTTTGCCATTTCTCTTTCCTGCACTGGAATGCAGATTTGATGGTTTGAGCTCAAGCAGCCATCTTGGGCCATGAGGAGGATGTCTTTGCTGAACACGGCAGAGCAGCCTGAGAGATGGACCCTGGGTCTCTGATGAGTTCATGAAGCCCCCTACCAGCCCTAGAATCCCGAAATGCCCACTTCTGGGCTTCTCTTATATGAGAGAGAATTACTTTTTAAAGATAGCTTTTTTGTCCCTTGCTGTTGAACCAACAGAGACCTTCCCTGGGTCTCTTCTCCCTGCCGTGCGGCTATTTCTGCAACCCTCTCATCATGATAGAGGTAAAGAACAGCCCCAGAGAGGGGGCGTGAGCTGTCCGAGGTCACAGAGCCTCTCTTATATAAACAGCCACTTCAGACCTGCGCAGAGTAATTGCTAAAACAAATAGGGCCTACCTCCAGCGTGCTGGTCAAGACCGTGGCCTAGAGAGCATTTCCCAACAGGCTGTTCACATGACCACTAATCCATGAGGATGGTGACATCTTGAAGGCCTTTGCCACTGCGGCTGCTGTCAGCCCAACTCTGCCTCGCCCTCCTCAGGGACACGCTGCAGGGCCTGGTGGGTGACCCCTGTGGCTCTGAGAAAACAGTTCACTGGAGGGTCAGCCTCTGGGACAGTTGGGGGCATCGATCCACCAGGCCCTGATCAGGCTTCTGATGTGAAGCATCATCCCTCCTGGGTTCCACGCAGGAGCAAGAAGGTCCTTCAAGATCTTCCCTCCCTCCCTCCCTTCCCATTTGTCTGCATTTCCTGTTGGCAAAGATTTTCTTTGAGACCCTAAGGATACTGCAGTGCACCCCCCTCCCCGTAATTGCCTCTGACCTTCGGCAACTCCTCCCTCCTCACAGGGACCCCCTCCTCTGATTGATGGGGAGTGACATAAGTCATCCCAGCCATGCTCCTGCCACTGGGGTCTCGCAGAGCTCCCCAGCCGCCTCTTTCTCCTTACCCTACGAGCCCACAGTGGCATTTCACGACTTCTCCGCTTAGTGAAAAGAGAGACACAATTTCTCAGAAGAGTCAGATACTTAGGGCCTCACTCTGAAGAGGAAATAGAGGCAGTGGCCACAGAGGGGTCCCTTCCCGGCTCCAATATCAGACGAAAAGCACTGGCAGGGAAGACGCTGCCACAGCTATCCTGTCCTCCTTAGGAGTCCTCTGAGGTGGGACGTGCCCAATCTACAGAAGGGCAAGCTGAGAGCTGAGAGCTGGATTTGCCGCAGGTCACACCAGCTAGGCAGTCCCGGCACCGCGATCCAGCCCTGCCTCAGACCGGGTCCTGTGGTCTCCCTACTGCCCTTCCCAGCCTCCACCCTGGGAGGAGGTCACCACACGTGGCCTTGAAAGGTAAATCTTGTGTCTTTGGTGACAGCTGGAGAAGGAGAATTTCTTACTGCTAGCCACGCACCCCCATCCCTTGCCAGGGACCCTCCCCATATCCCCTACACCCCTTGCTGTCCCTCGGCTGTCTAAGATCCTGCAGTGGTGCCCATTTCCATTTAGTCAGCAGTTCCTAAGAAAGGCTGGTACTAACCTTGTTTATACTAGGGTGTGACTGACTGATACATGTCTAACTGCTCTTCTTTGGAGGTGCTGACTTTATAATTGAGGGCTCTGAGGACCTAGGGCTTAGTGACAAAGGAATGGAGACTGAAGGATGCAGCTTCCAGCAGCACGACAAGGGGTCTTCCCAGGGGACCCCTTCAAGTTACAACCCTGTGCTGCCAGCAGGAAGGTACTTAAGGCCAGGTTGCAAGTCCGTGGGCATTGTAGTTAGCATAGGAGTATCACTCACTCCTGGAGAGAAATCCTGCCCTGGGAGAGGTGGAGGCACCCCCAGGGAACTTGTACTCCTGGGAGAGGTGGAGGCACCCCCAGGGAACCTGGAGAGTTATATGCTCATCCCCTCTAGAAGTAGATGGCGCAGTTGTAGATCCCAGCCCTTCCCTGAAAGGACCCCAGTGGCAGCCCCTCGTTCCTGACCTCAGTTGCCCCCTCTCTTCCTGTAGTTGCTCTGAGATTCAGCATTTCCCACAATTCCCGGAGTGGAAGCCCCGTCCTCCTCTGTGTGCATCAGGCTGGCCCCTCCCACCCTCCCTCCTCAGGATGGCAGAGCGATGCCGCTGCCTGGGGGTCACCGAGGAGGAGACGGGGCCCAGGACAACCTCATGAAGGGACGTCCCAGCTCTGGCGGCACCTGGCAGGTGTTTGAAGGCCCCTCCGAACATTCCATTGCTCCACTCACGCTTCTCCTTCCTCTGGCTTGACTCTCAGACGCTTTGAGAACAAACCAAAAATAAAAATTAATCCTTTTCCGGCTGATTCGCTCATTTTTTGCAAATGCTCACTCTGTCCCCTCCGCCCTTGGGACTTGCGAGGGTCATTCCTGGGGGGAGTTCTGGCTTTGGCTGAGCACGTCTCTGGGAGCGCAGCTGCCCTGTAGACTTGACCTCTGACCTCTGGGGGGAAGCACAGACTGGGGGCCACCGAGAACCACCTCCCACCCCCTCTGTCCTACAGGAGAGGACGCCCCGGCTCGGCTCCTGGAATTCCCTGTGGGGGCCAGGGGTGGTAAGTCCGCCGCCTCGTTCATTCTTCCATTCATTCACTCGTAGACGGAGTGATGTCATTCATTCATTCACTAATCCAAGGACGGAGGGTGGGGCCGGTCAGACGGATCCAAGTACTGGACTTGGTGACCGAATCCTTATGAGGCAAAAGGAGGACCCTATCTTCAGAAATACCTTCCGCTCGCCCCAGAGCGATCCGCCGGGTCCCTGATGCCAGGAAGGCCCTCAGGGCTGCTGCCCGCGGCAAGCAGGCCCCGTCCCTAAGGGCCACAGGCAGGACGCCAACGGCCTGGGAGAGTGAGGTGAGCCGTCCTTCGTCCTTTTGCCCATCTGGCGGGGCCTTGCTAGGCAGACGGAACCCCTCAGAGCACAAGAGGCCTCGTCCCAAGACAGAGGGAGCTGCCCGGCCACTGTGTGGAAGAGCGCAGGGCTGGGACCAGGCCCCCATATCTGTCCCCTCTTCCTGCGCACAGGGCAGCCTGGTGGCTACAAGAGGAGGCCCTGGAGAGGGTCACTCACAGCCCTGAGGCCACGAACTGTGTGAGCCACGGGCACGTGACTTCACCCCTCTGGGCCCCAGCTTTACCCCCTCATGGAAAATGGGATCAAAACAGCACGTGGCAAGGACCAAGCCCTGTGCTTAGCGCCCTTGACGTGTTTCAACTCAAGGGCTTCCCACCCCAGGGTGCTGCAGGGCGGACGCTATTCTTAGCCCCAGTTAACTGATGAGCAGACAAAGGCATGGAGGGTCAGGCAACTTGCATCGGGGCCAACCTCGTGAGGTCCCGCGAAGCTCAGCGGCGTCACGGCCCAAGTGCTCAGTGGAATGCCGCGCGCTCGGCTAGTGCTCCGTACAGGCGGCGCGGGAGCTCTCAGAGGGGACGCTGGGCAGCATCTGGGGACACTTTGGGGTTGTCGCTGCAGAGGAGGGCGCTGCTGGCCTCTAGTGGGTGGAGGCCAGGGATGCTGCTAAACGCCCTACAGGGCCCGGAGCGACTCAGCCCCAAATTCAACAGCGCCCAGGCTGAGAGGCCCTGGGCTGTGATTACTGTTCTCAGGAAGGGGCTTCCCTCCTAGGAAGGGTCTTGCATGGACATACCCACTGTTGGACTGCCCACCCCGGAGGTGCTTCCCCAAGCCAGGCTGGGCTGGACACCACGAAAAACTGCTCCCTGGGTCCTCCCTGGACCCATCCGGAGTCCCAGAGGGCAGGTGGGATGTCCAGCCGGGGCTGCGCTGGCAGGGAGCAGCGTGCCCCAGGCCCCCACCCCACGGATGCCCGCTCCCTGCTCGTCAGCAGAGGGTTCAGCGCCATCTCCTCCATCTGAGTGTGCCCTGCACACTGGCCTCAGGTGGGCACTGGCTCCCAGCAGCTGGTCGGGACACCTCTGCACCGGTGTCTCAGGGAAGGGGGTAGAGGCCGCGCTGGTGGGCCAGCAGAGTTTGCAAAATGAGTCAGCTGGCAAGAGGGCTCAGAGCACGTGGGTTAATCATTAACGCACAGCTCAGACACTTCCCCGGGATCCCAAAGGACCTGAGCCTGCATGGCATCTGCCAGCCTTGACCATGGTCCTGCGTGACCCACCCCATCAGGGCCAGCTTAGTCTGACTATGTGCCGAAGGGGAGCTTCAGTGCCCAGGGACCCTGTCTCCATTTATCCCTACATTTTCAGCTCTGAAAAGTCAGAGCTGTTTGTTGAAGGAGAGTGGTCCCATCTCACAGCTCACACTAACCCCCTGACCAGTAACAGCCCCTTCAGATCACCCTGCTGCGCTTCCCTAAGAGTCTGCTCTGTTCCCCATGCTGTGCCAGGCACTCAATGTACACTCCTTCTTTGAATGTTCTCACCAGCCCTGCAGATGAAGGGTTGTGTGTCTCTATTTCGTGGGTGAGGGGGTGAGGTCCATACAGGTGGCTGTCCAGCGACAGGTCTGGTTGAGAGCAAGGGAGAAAAAGAGTAAATCATTTCTTCCCTTGGGGCCTCTGTTTTCTCAAGCCGTCCCTGCAGTGCAGGGCGTGGCGAGGGTTAAGTGGGGCAAAGCAGGAAAAATTCTGAGCACCGTCCCTGAGCACACCGTAAGAGCTCAATAAATATTGGCTGCCTCTCATGTCACCGGGCCGTGTCTCAGAGCCAAGGATCCTTGCCTGGTTTGCTCGCTGGTGTCGTCAGCACGCGGCAGGTGTTGCAGGAAAACTTATGTCAGGTGACTTGGCCAAAGCCACAGGGCAGGCCACAAGTCTTAGCCCAGGTGGGTCTGACTTTTAGTGATGCGCTCTTTAAAAAGGCTGCATTCGGTCCCCGAGATATTACTCATCACTTGGGAAAGCGAATTACGCTTCCTTTAGGCAGGCGGGTTTGAAAGCAGCGGTACCTGGGTGTGGCCACGGAGCTCCCCTTCACGGGCCCCAGGCCAGCTGCCCATTGTTCTAGCTCACCGTCGGTGCAGACCCGGCGCAGAGCCCGAGTCTGGTGACGGTCACTCTCCTGATTGGAGGAGGGGCGTGAGGGGGTGGACAGGTGGCGGAGGCGGGGAGGCAATGTGGGGAGACCTCTCCCTGGGGGAAGGAGAAACTGGGACCACAGGGGGACTCTTGGGGGTGTTAGGGCATGAAAACAAGGACTGATGGCTGTGGGTCTCCCCAGAAATCAACTCTGGGCTCGAGGATTTTATCCCAAAGCTGGTCCCGGCTCGTTTGGCCACTGCAAACCCCTGCTGCACGAGATTCAAGGGTGATACATCAGAGGCTGCCATTGGCGAGAGATACAACAATAAACTTCATTCATTCATTCATCATTCACTCACTCACTCATTCATTCATTCATTCACTCACTCATTCTCCCTTCCAGAAAACATTTCCCGAGCACCTGCTTTGTCCAGAAAGGCTGCTGCGGGGTAGAGCCGAGATGAAAGGAGCCTGCGTTCCTGACAGCAAGCAGTGCCTGGGGCAGTGCCAGGGGTCTTGTGGGGAGAACGTCAGGTTCAAAAATTCCATTTTGAAGGCGAGATTGATGCCCTCCTATTGTCCCCGTTTGCAAGAGCCACGTCCCCATCCTGGGCTCTAAACGTGTTCCACACAGACAGCACCGGGTTGCGTCGACGCTGCAGAACCCCCCTGGGGTTCAATTTTCTCAGCTGTAGGTTAGACTGGTCCACGCTCAGGGCGCAAATGCCAGCAAGTTGAAGCTTCGCTTAGCGCTTAAAGCCTCCTAATGGGCTTACAACATTTACCCGTGTCATATTATTAATACCAATTACTAAGGCTCGGCCCTGCCAATCATGCGTATCGTTTTATAAATACTGTCGGGACAAGACGGTCACCCGCAGCTCTTTGCTGCAGCCGTGGTCTTATTTGCAAAAGAAAGTTTGAAATACATTCTCAGGGCAGAAAAAGGCACCTCACGAATGAAGCCCTGAAGTTGGCTCTCGTAGAAGAATCTGTTTTTGCTCAGGCCCTGGGATACAATTTTTAGAGGACCCTTAAATCATGCGTGTGGAGGTTCAAAGCCGGGTTCCACCACCCGGCTGCCTGGAGGCGAGACTGGGTCACCTCTGGGGTTTGTTAGTGTATTTAAAAAGTGACAAATGGTTGTTTCTATAAGGAACTTATAACTGGCTTTGGACAGAGTTATTGGATGCTGGGGATGGGGAGACGGCATGGACGGCATTTCTCCCCGTGCCCTTTGAGCCACCGCTTCGTGCCGCTGTAAACAGTGAAATGTAATATTGCCTTATTTGGTCACAGAGCCAAGTGATCACTTGCAGAGGCCTCTTTGCCTTTGACTGTGTGAGAAACAATTAGGTCCACGTCCTCGTTCGCCTGGGCTGTGGATGTGGGGGCCACCTCCGTCGACCTGCTGGGGCTTCAGGGCCCCCTTTGGATGGGGCCCCCTGGGGTCTGGCGCCGATGCGCTTCTGGTGCAGCTTTCACAGATGCTGCCCAGGGTGCTGCCCAAGGAAGGGGAGCGTGCTCCCCAGATCCAAAGCTGGGCCCCGCGGGCTTGCAGTAGGCTAGGTGTCCAGGTGCAGGAGACCAGGCGTCGGAAGAACCTCCCATTTCTTTGAAGTTTGTGTGGATACACAGATTTGAAACAACAACGTTCACCGTCGCAGAGCTGGATTCCAGAAGGTCGGGTGTCCCTGGATTTCTGGGGTGTCCAGGGAGTGCTCCAAACCTGGACAGGGAAACTAGGAGCAGGATATCGGCTGTGGCTGGTGCCACTGGGATGCCAGGCTCGGGCTCAGCACTGCCACGCGTCCTGGACACTGAAGTTGGGGTGGCCCTTTCACTCACAGAGAAGGGGCTGGACCACAGGCTGGTGTGTTGGAGGGGCAGCTAACTGGGGTCCCAGGCCTTGAACCAGGAGCCCAGCAACAGCCATGCAGCGGGTGCTCCTGCCCCCAGGAGCAGCCTGGAGGAAGTCCCCCTGCAGAGCCAGCTGCCTTGTCCCCTGGTGGACAGGAGAGGCCCTCATGCTCCCTCCGTGAAAGTCTAGCCTCCATGGAAAATGCGGCTGTCCCCAGAGGTCATCTGCTCAGTCACCACTCTCCATACCCGGGTGTTCCCTCCAAGGGGTGATGTGGAGTGGATCGGACGGTGGGAATCACAAGGATACGAAGAGGAAACACAAAGGGGCCGTGACTCCCAGGGTGGCCCAGAGTGCGAAGGAAGCTCTGGTGCCTGAAGTGATGGCGTGGCGGAGCCGGGCCTGGCATCAGAGGGCCCTGGGCTCTGGCTCCAGACTTGCTGTGTCCTTTGGGTGGGGCTGCAGGCAAGTCAGTTCTCTCTGAGCCTCAGTTTTCCCATCTGTGAAATAGGCTTACTGGGACCTGCCTTAGAGGGCTGTTGCGAGAAATACATAGATAGATATAGGTAGAGATGCCAGTGGTACATGGTAGGTGCTAAAATGATGTTGGTGGGATTAAATAAATAATTGAATGAGAAAATGTCACTCAAGTTTTCCAGAATGTTATTATTTCACCTGCCATTTGTTATGATGACACACAAGAATGCAACTTCTGGGAAGTATCCTAAAGAGGGGATGTCCTTCCCCTTTCCTCTCCCTCTCTTACTGGCTGGGATAGACCTGTGATGGCTGGAGTAGGAGCAGCCATTTTAGACTATGAAGTGGCTTGGGGAACGGAGGTTTCACAAAGCAGGGTAGCAAAAGGTAAGAAGCCTGCATCTCTGAAACCAGGGAGCATGTTTCCTTATCCACATACCCCGGGATTTTTACACGGAGAATAAACAAACTTCCATTTTGCTTAAGACAGTGCATGAAAGTATTCGTGAACTGTGAAGATCCCTTACAACAGTAAGGTAACGACCCTATCTCCGATATCCAGAGTGAAGGACAAGTTCGTTAACTTTCTGCTGCCTTTGTTTTTCACCTTTAAAATGGGTCCAACTTTTATTTTTATTTTGATGAGTGGCCTTCGTTTTGCCCTTACCCTGCCATAACTCCTTTGAGTTGACTGTCATCATTCAATGTCCTCACTCTATACGTCTGGGTGCCCAGCCCTCCCCACCCCCTGCCCTGCACTGTGCCCTTTCCACCCAGGCTGACTGTATTCTGCGTGCAGAATGGGCCTCTTACAGAATCCTGGGACTCAGGGGATGTTAGACGGTGTTGATTGCAGCTCTCACCCAGTATAGGCTGGCCTCACAGCACCCCCCCCCCAGCCTCTCTGCTTAAATGCTTCCAGGGATGAGGTGCTCACCACCTCCCATGCAGCCTGATCATTGCTGGCAACCTCTTCATGCCAAGGAGCACTGCCCAGAGCTGAGCACCAGCTGTGTGCCCTGGGACTTGCCTACCTACCTTGGACCTGCTTTGCCTGGGACTGTCCTGGCTTCGGCACTGCAAGTCTCACACCTCAGGGAACCCCTCCACTCTGGGCACACTGGACAGGCTTTCCAAGTGTCTTAATTTCCTGGGGCTGCGGTAACAAATTACAACAAACTGGGTGCGTTAAAACAACAGAAACTGATTCTTTACCAGTCTGGAGGCTCTGAGTGAGAAGCTCTTCCAGCCTCTCTCTCAGTTTCTGGGGGCCGCCAGCACTCCTTGGTGCTCCTGGGCTTGTGGCTGCATCCATCCGCTCTCTCCTCAATCTTTGCGTGGCCTTCCTCTCTGTGTCTTCTCCCTTTCTGTCTCTTAAAAAGACACTTGTCATTGGATTTAGGGCCCAATCCCTCCTGAATCCAGAATGAGCTCATCTTCTGATCCTTAACCTGATTCCAACTGCAAAAACCCAAATGCCAGATAAGGTCACATTCACAGGTACTGAAGTTAGGACTTGGACATATCTTGTGGGGGACACCATTCAACCCCTTACAGCAAGGAATGAAGTTGACGCTTGTACTGGAAGGTCAAACAGGACTTAACTAGGTGAAGAGGTAACGACAAGAGGAATTCCAACCAGCAGAAATAGCACGTGTCGAGGCCCTGTGGCCGGGAGGAGCTGACACATGTAGGAAATGTGTCTGAAAGAAGCCCAGCATGACTGGAGTGGGAGGGACAGGAAGCAGCACAGAGACACTCAGGCAGGGCCGTGCAGGCCATGAGAAGGACCCTGGCATTTTCTTCGCAGGTGGTAAGGGAAGTCTCAGCGAATGATAAGCCTTGAATAGCCCTCCATGCACGCGACGGCTGCTTCAGTGCCCAAGGCTTGACGACTTTCCCAGGCTCCCGATCCCTGGGCCACAATGGACGAGTGCAGGTAAGCAGACAAAAGTGCCCGGACCACCTGCTTCTTGTCCAGGCTTTTGCTTCTCGGGCAGGTGGGGCCTGTGCTCTAGATATTCATCAGAGAGCAACCCTGCTGCTGGGGCGCCCCCGTAGCCCAAGGGGGCTGTCCCTCGGGCAAGGTTTACCTCCCTGGGCCCTAGTTTCCCCGTATGTCAAACCAAGTGATGTGATGGTCCTTACTCCTAGGGACTGGGTCATGACAAAATGAGTGAAAAGCCACAGGACACGGCTGGGTGCAGGCCCGGGGGCCAGGTGGAGAGTGGAAGAGGACGGAGAGGCCTGGAGACAGCCCTCCAAGCGGTCCAGGCTGGCCGCGTGAGCTTAACATGGAACATCTGCTCCCTCGGCCTCTACATGTGCAGAAGCGGCAAGGTGGCCTGGGTGACGGCAAAGACGTGGACGACAGTTTTCCACGAGCTTTCCAACGTCGCCGGCACTTTTAGGAACCTCGTTTTCTCATTCGGTGTTGAAGCCCACTTGCACCAGTTTGGCTGGTGAAGAAGCTGACACCTGAAGAGATTAAACGATTTGGCAGAAGTCACCCTACAAGGTAAGGGGTGGGGCTGAGACCTGGAGTCAGGTCATCCGGGTCTGTCCCAGCGCTGAGATGCAGTGGGGAGTCAGAGGTGGGAAGGCCGAGGCCACCCGTCCTGGCCCTGCTGGGCTCCTTCCAGGGGGAGGTGAGGATGCTGGGTCTCCAGAAACATCTCTTTGGAAACTTTAAAAAACCCCTGTTATTAAAAGATGAAGTGGAGAGGCAGGCACGTTGCAAACATGAGATCTGAGAGCAGTTCCTTCTCCAAAAACCCTTCCAATAACTAAGAATAGTGGGTTTCCTTCTGCCCATTAAACTTGAACCCCGCTCATCATTTTCCGACACGTTATGCAGTTAATTTGAATTGTCGGCAACGGGGCCGGAGCTGCAGGGGTTTGGCGGGCGTCCCACTAAGCGCTTTTGTTTGGGCCTCGAGATACGATCTCCGCTGTCTTATAAAGAGAGACCCAAGGAAAGGGGAAGAGCGGCGCTTTTTTCCCCTTCTAAGATATGTTTCAAGTTCTGCCTTCTAGGCTGGGTTCCTGGAGAAATGCACAGGAGACCTTATTTGGGATAATTGAGTTCCTTGGAGTTTACGGGCGTTAGACGTTTGCTCTCAGCACTGTGTCTGAGCTTCAGTTTCTGTGGTGGGTGATGGGGGGGATTGGCGCCACGTGGGGGGCTGCGTGTGATGGGGAGAAGCTGGCAGGCCCGGCCACCGTCGGGGGCTGCTGTGTGGCTGGGCGAGCTCCTTGACCTCTCTGGGCCGTCTCCCCTCCCGCTGAGATGAGACGTGTGTGCTGAGAACAGACAGCAGAGGTTTGTCGAGCACTCGCTGTGCACCCAGAGCAGACCCAGACGCTGCAACATCCCTTTAGCCCTCACAGCAGCCCCATTGGACGGATGAGGAAAGTGAAGCTCAGAGACATTTAGTAAGTCTCTCAAGGGCACACAGCCCGCAAGTGGTCACACCAGAATTTGAATCTAGGTCATTGTCTGCATAGGTTGTACTTCCGCCCACCACCCTTTCACCCTCCACTGTCCAGCGGATGCTTACAAGCACCAGGGACTTGTAATTTTGCAGGCCAGCTTTTCAAAGACCCCTTTCCTGACTATAAAACGATGCGGCCACTACAGAAAACAGTTTGCTTCCTGAAGAAGTTAAACAGAGAATTACCACATGAACCAGCAATTCCACTTTTAGGGTCTAAAGAAGAGAAAACGTGTTCAAACAAAAGCTCTTATGTTAATGTCCACAGCGGCCTTCCTTACAATAGCCAAAAGGTGGAAACAACCCAAATGTCCACCAACAGAGGAACGGATGAACAAACTGTGGTCTCTCCCTGCCGTGGAAGATTATTCATCCATGAAAAGGAATGACATTCTGACACGTGCTACACCACGGATGAACGTTGAGGACATGACACTCAGGGAAAGAAGCTGATCGCAAAAGGCTGCAAATTGTACCATTTCATTTCTACGTCGTTCCAGAATGGTCAGGGCTGTAGAGACAGAAAGCAGATTGGTGACTGCCAGGGCCTGGGAGGAGGGGGTTGGGGGGTGACTGCCATGGGTAGGGTGATGACGACGTTCCGGAACGAGATGGCGGCGATAGTTGAACAATGTCGTGAATTCATTAAATGCCACTGAACTGTGCAAACTGAGACGCTGAATTTTATGTTACGTGGATTTTACCACAATTTAGAAAATCTCTTTGAGGTCTGGGGAGGCTGAGGCTCGGTCCCACACGAGCGGCGGTTTTGCAGGGGAGGGGGGAAGGCTGGCAAGGAGGACCCTGCGGTGGGCTGCGGACAGGAAGACTGGGATGCAGACGCGCACCTTCTCGGGATTTGGCAGGAAACGCTCCTGGCTGTGAGATGGAAACACCTGCTCTGGACCACCCAAGAAACCTACAGCAGAAGGTTTTCTTCGCAGATTCTCTGGTGTGAGTGGTCTTCGTCGTGAGGGGGAAGCCGCCGGGGTCTTGAGGTCAGGGCTGGCACGGAGGTTAAGCAGATGAAGTCTCCAGGAGCTGCTCGGGGGCCTCATCCGTTCTGTATCTGTGTCCGGTGAGAGCCTCGGTTAACAGCCTGCTGTGAATGGCTGCGTGGCTCTGCGGGCACGGATCACTCATGGCCCCTCCACATCCGCCCGTGCCCACAGTGGGCGGAGACCACGCCCGGGGTTTCTGGGATGTGCGGCTTTTGCTCCCTGGGCCCCCGGGGGCCACCCTCCCCACTCCAGTCATGAGACCCAGGTGGAGCCCCCTCCCCCTTCAGCTTTGGGGTGACTGGCGCCCCAGGTGGACCTTGAGCCCCGGCGGCCTTGGGCTACAGTGACAGGTCTGGGGATGGCCCCGTGGCCCGAGCTGGGAGCCTGGGTGAGACACAGCCTGGAGATGCTGGTGTATCTTTGCCAGCCCCTGGGGACAGTGCAGGGGATGGCCGAGCTGAAGGAGGCAGCTGTGTATGGGGTTAGTGGACACCTTGACCTCCCCAGCAACGTGACCTGCCTCCCCTCTTCTCTAAGATTTCGTTAGGTTTCTGCCACTTGCAGCAGAAGCACAGGGGACCGCAGGAGCTGTGGACATTTTAGCTTCCTCAGGGGCTGGGGTGAGGGCTGTGTGAGTTATAGCAGCAGCTGACTGGCCAGACACAGGAAGGAAGGGGGCTCGGGGCCTGCCCGCTAAGAGAAAGCAGAGCAAGTAGGGGGCCCTGAGAGGGGAGCACGGGGTCGCTCTTCTCCTCACTGTGACCATGGGGTCCACGCCTCCTCGGAGGGCCAGCCTTCCGCACCGTCCAGTTGAGAGGAAGGCGTCCTGCCTGGGCTCGGCCAGACGTGGGTGTGGCCCCAGCTGTGTGACCTTGGGCCTCCTTGGTCAGGGGCCATGATGTCCAACACCAGGCACGTGGTCCTCAGTGCCACCTGGGTCCTGGGCAGCCTGGCTCAGATTCTGGCTCCAATACTTACTGGCCACTTAAGCCCCACCTGGCTCAGTTTCCCCATCTATAAACTGGGGTAATAAGGGTGCCTCCTCCCCAGGGCGACTGTGCAGCAGATGAGTTTGTGAGTGTAAGTGCTCAAAACGGGGGCCAGGCGAGCATGAGCTGTCACTGGTCCCTGGCAGGGCTGTGGTGAGGACAAAGTGTGGTAAGGACACAGAGGTGTCTTCCAACGGGGTCCCCTTCTGCGCCCCCCTCCCAAGCCACTCCAGGAGTCAGAGGTGGCTGACGCTGGCCTCCCTCTAGAATAGACCCATTTGTCACCTAGTGACAGCCATGCCTGAAGCCCTTGCCTGGTCCTTAGTGGTGATGCCAGCAACCAGCGATGCCCGGACCTTCAGTCTCTTCTCCGGGAGCTCATGCATTACGGCTGAAAAGATAAATAAATGCCGCCAGCCTCGCTCCCCGATGATATAGACATCTACAAACACAAGGGGCCACCAACACATGCTCCTCCTTAAAAATGGGGTGTGAGGGAGGCCCAGCAGGGGGTCTTGCAGCTCCCTCATCTGTCCTGCTGGGAGCGGGCACTGGCCTGACCCAGCCTGGTGAGTGGGGGGCTCCTGCAGACCCTCAATCAGATGGTCCCTCTGCCCTGTGCCTCCTCCTCGACCCCCTGCCTAGCCCCTCTCCCGCCTCTCCGCCTCTCCCTCCCCTCTCCTCCCCCCCTCGGTTACACCCAAGCTCCCCGCAGACACAGCCCCTCATCTTTGCCGAGGTGGCTTATGGAGGGAGCACAGAAAACTCAAGGAAGCTGAAAACTCTCCTGCTGGTGGTCTTTGGGGATTTGGATCAAGGCAGATTTGAATTAAAATAAGACCTGGCTAGGTCGAGAAATCTTGATGTTAAAAAGGAAAAAAAAAAAAACAGAAGATGTGCCCCTAATTTTACCCCATTGGGAAGGAACTGTTCTCATTAACCAGGGAATGTATCATTTATAGGATTTTTGACCCAGATAGAATCCAGAGACCTCCTATTTCGAGCACTGAGCACAGGCCAAGGGTTCCAAGAGACGGTGGGGAGAAGACCTGACGGCAGAGCCAGCTTCGGGGCGTGGGGCCCCACCGTCACAAGAGCCCCGAGCTCGGAGGGCCCGAGCATGGTTTAATGCTCTGCTGTCTCTATCTTCAAATTCTTATTCTTTGACCGAATTTGGGTTTTTAGGTCAAGTCTGATGGAGTGTGTGCTCTGGCCCAGGAGCCAGGCACCAGATGCAGGCTCACCCTCCCCTGCGAGCTGTGAGGCGTCACGACGGGGAGTCCAGTGAAATCCCGGGGAGCACAGGGTCACCACGTTCTGAGAAGCTGGGACCCTCACAGCCCCGGGAGGGCAGCTTCCGTTCAGTCACGGGGAGGCGGTGCTGGTGGTCTAGGAACCACACACAGCCCAGGTGCCCATCACCCCCTTCTTACCCCCGTCACCTCTCTGTATCAAAGTTCTTGCTCCAATACTCATGATGCAGGAGGAAGGGGAGAGACGGGGAATGAAACAGTGGAGACAGTGTGTGCCGTGTCTCCACTGCTCTGGTGAGAACAAAAATGCCCACGTGTGTATGAGCTACGAAACGCGAACTGTGTGATTTCCGTGATTCCACGCACACGTTAACATGCTCTATTTTCCTCCCAGTATACATTTTTATGGAAGGACAGTTGATTTACAATATTTCAGGGGTACAGCAAAGTGATTCATACACACATATATATATATGTATCTCTTTCTTAGATTCTTTTCCATTATAAGTTATTACAGGATATTGACTATAGTTCCCTGTGCTCTGCAGTCAGTAGTTCTCGGTTGTTCCAATATATACATATTTAAAATTTTTTTATTTTGTATTGGAGTATAGTTGATTTACAATGTTGTGTTAGTTTCAGGTGTACAGCAGAGTGACTCAGTTATGCATATACATACATCTATTCTTTTAAAAATTCTTTTCCCATTTAGGTTGTTACAGAACATCGAGTAGAGTTCCCTGTGCTGTACAGGACCTTGTTTAACATGCTCTTATATTCGAATTCAAAGCTGGCACTGCACAAGATCAAGGTGAACAATAAAATTCATGCTCATACTTTAAAATTCTAACTCTTTTCTACTTTACAACAACATTAAACAGCAAATAAAAAAACATGACAAGCCGAGAAAGACACTGCAGAGGAAAGACAAAGGCTTTGCGGTTTGGCACCTCCGTGGGCATTTTTCCACTGCTTTTTGGACCAGGACCCCACAGATCACACAGCCGCCCTGCTGGTTTCATTTCCGTTTCTCCAGTAGCTCTGCAGTGAACGCGTGAAATCACTCCCGCCACGATGCTGAGACCGCTTTGCTGCTGGGGGCCCCTTGTGCAGGCAGGGACTCCGAGACCTCTGCTCCCGCAGCCCCTCCTGCCCCCTGGAGAACAGTGGGCTCGTGGGTTTTCCCTCCAGGACTCGGCCCTCCTCCTCCCACGGCAGCCGGTTCCTGCCGCATCTCTGGCCCCAGCGGTCACTGTGGTCTGTAGGACCTGTTTGGCTGCAGGACCACTGCTCCCAGCTGTGGCCTGGTCCATCCAAAAGGCTCCCCTGGCTCACAGCTTCAGGGACTTCCCACTGTCCACAGGACTGAACCTGCCCTCCTGGACAGGCTCCAGGCCCCTCGGCCCCTCAACCCCCTCAGCTCCAGCCTCATCTGTGTCTTTCCCTCCTCGGCGCTAACCACTTCTCTCTCCTACCGGGAGCCCCTTGCCGCTGGAGCACACTCTCTGGGCTTTGTGCATGCTCTTCCCTTGACCCAGAAGACCTCCCTGCTTCCTGCACAGACCTGGTTCCTTTGCAGCCGGGAATTCTCAGGGGGGAAGGTACCTTCCCTCCCGCCCCCGCCCCCCCAATCTAGGAAGATGCTCTGGGCTTCCACAGCTCACCAGCTCTCTCTGTCTCTCTCTTGCTGTCTCTCTACCTCTGTCTCTATCTCTCTCCTCTTACCTCTCCTCGTGTTGTCACAGCTGTCTGTGAGCAGCTGCTTCACTGCGAACAGGGATGAAGCCAGGACCGAGCTCAGGGTCTCAGACGATCACGGCATCTCCTGAGCAGCCCCTCTGCCTGGCTCCCATTGGCTCATTTCTCCTGACTCTGCCCTGCAGGGAGGCACGCTTGCCACCCTAGTCTTCAGGTGCAGAAATCGGGCTCAGAGCCCTGAGGTACCTCGTTCCCGGCCCCCACCCTGTGCCCGACCATGGAGGGTGGACACGGGGACCCGCACTCTGTAGGTGCTTTGCAATCTTGTCCAGCCTGCACACCTGGACTGACCCTAAGTTAGGGGAGCCTGGGACTCGGGGCTGAGCTGGCGTCAGACAACCCGCCCTTCATCCCAGCCGACCGAGGACCAGGGGTAGGGGCTGGTGACCACATCCTCCCTGATGCCAGGAGGTATGGTCCTGCCAGGAGGGGCCCCTGCCTGTCAGGGAGCCCTTCACAGGGGCTGCCGCAGAGGAGTCGGGGGGCGTTCACAAACAGGGCTGATCCCGTGCCATTTGAGCGCCCCCAGGCTCCGAGGTCTGTGTGTGCCCCAGGGAGGGCAGGAAGGGACACTCTAGCTTCCTGGCCTCTGGGAGGTGGAGCCCCGGGGGCTTTCCTCTGTGGGAAAAGGCAAGCTCTGTCCATGAATGTAAATAGATCGACAGATGCTGGTCCTTGGCAGCCCGACTCGGGCCAAGGTCACTTCAGTGAAGCCAGAAGATCCTCTGGGGGCGGCGAGGGCCTCAGGATGGCACTGGGGGGAGTTCAGGGTCCACAGGGCAATCCTGTTAGGGTCTCTGCTATGGGGCTGGCGTCCCCCTCGACTTACCCAGAGCTCAGTCCCATGGGTCACCTTCCCTGCTGCTCCCACCTGGGTTCCCCAACCCCGCAGGGGCCAGGACAGAAACATTGGGTCCAGAGAGCCAGAGAAGGTGGAGGAGAGGCATGGAGTATGTGGCTCTAGGGGGCCCTGTTCTAAGCCCCTATCCTCAGGAATCCCCAGCACACCCCCGCATTGCCTTTGATTTGGTACAGGTGTGAAGCCCGCTAGTCAGGGAGTAATTAGGCTCAGGGACTACCTTTTTAGAAAATACTAAGAGCTCTTAGATGGTCCGCTATCTATCGGTCATTGTCACTATAGTATAAATTAGTTTGTTTAGTAGGTTTTCCTTCTAACACCCAAAAGTAGATGAGCAGCACGGAGAGGATAGGGCCTCTTGGGGATCCCACCCAGAGCACCGCAGGAGGCGTGCTGCCCGGGGGAGGGTGGAGCCAGGGGGCACTGGGACACGTGAGGCACCCAAGGAACCCTTCCCCCGCCCGCTTACCCGACTCCTCCCCGACCCACCCCCAAGACCCGGGATTCAAGCAATTACGGTCCGCACCGGAGTTCAGGGTGTCAGATGGGGTGAAATGCCACTTTTTGTTGCTGTTAAGTGCCACTTGATTTCCCGACCATGTAGATAAGGCGGGCACCGGTGTAGATGAGGGCTCTGTGAGTGGGGTCTGGGGGGGATGGAACGGTTTGGCCTTTCCCCTCCAGCGCCCCTGAGCAATGGTGCCGAGGAAGAGGTGGGCAGACACGCCCAGGGTGCAGGAGCCTCTTGGGGGATGGAATGCAAGCCATGGCGCCCTGGTGATGCTCTCAGATGGATGGGAATGGTTCCAGACAGGTGAGGTCACAGACAAGAGAGGGACCAAGGGCCCACAGGTGTCAAAGGGATCCCACACCCACAGGCCCCCAGCTGAGCCAAAGTTTTAGGGGTCTGGTCCTACCAAGGTGGGGCTCCAGCTGGGGGGGAGTGGAAAGCCCTTGACTCCATAGGCTCTTTGTAGCCTGAGCGTGGGATGCCACAAGGGCCTGAGCAGGGGTACCCCCGGGCCAGCAGCAAGGAGGCTCTGGACCAGTGTTTAACAGCGACACCGTGTGGCAACAGCAGAAACAACGTGGGTCCGACGTGGGCCCTGGAGGCCGATTCAATCCTTTGGGCTCCCGAGGTTCTTGGACCAGTCACATTGGTGGAGGGTTCAAAAGGAAGATTCTAGACTTCTGGCTAAGATGGGGGATGATGGAACAAAGAATGGGAAACTACAAAGGAAGTGAGTTTCTGTATCTAGGTGGGTGCCGGTCACATCGTCACGGGGGACACTGCATGGGGCCAGCCTGGCAGGTTGCTAACAGTTTAGCACAGAAACAGGGATGGGATTTCCTGCTGGAAGCAAACAGCCCTCTCCCAGTGGAGCTCAGCCAGCCCCCTCCAGGGCTCGTGACCTTCCAAAGCAACCTCAGTCTCTCACCTGCCTCACTGAGCTGAACTGTGGGCTGATACCATGCCTCCCCCAGCTCTCCCGGGGACCCCAGCGGGTGCCCCCCGACCCCCTTCTCTGCAGCAGCCAGACTGGAGTCCATGGATGGCGGAGGCAAGGACTTGACTCGCCTCGCGCTTGGAGGGGGAATCCATCCATTCTCAAAAATGCCAGCCCCCAGTGCCTGGTCGCTCCTGCCCTGGTCTGTCTTCCACAGACCTGCTGTCCCAATCCAGGAGAGGGTTGGTCTGTCTGAGTCGCCGGTGGGGTGCCTGATGTTCGGCCGTAGGGGTGACTCTCACGTGACAAGTCTGACCCGACCGGCAAGCAAATTCGCCAATGGCACCAATGTGTTTTCACCCACAGGGGCAGGACTCAGCTTGCCCCCGGTTCCTCCACCAGCGGCTACGGCAGGTCACCGAGACCAACACCCTCCTGGGGGGCAGGGATCTTGGCCCTGTATCCCGGGTCAGCGCGGGTCAGACCCCCCGGGGTCCCTCATGCCTCCTTGCGCCCTTCTCAGCCCTGTGTCCGAGGGACTGGCCTGCACAGGTGGCGTGTGGACAGCTGGCCTTGCCCTCTGGCTTCCGGTCGGGCTGGCCGCTGGGAGAGCCTGGCAGAAGCAGGTGAAGGAGAGGCTGAGGAATTAGTCCCGGCTCCTCCCTGGCGGTGGTCAAGTTCCTCTACCCAAGTGGGCTGTCCTACAGCTGCAGCTCTATCCTGCCACTTTGGTCTGGGGACGCAGGGCTCCCCACCCACTGCTGCCAGCCTTGGGGGTCCTGGGCAGGCCCCCCCCCACCCCGTCTCTGGTTTCTCTTTTCTCTGTTCACACCTGTAACAATAGTTCCCTTCAATAAATGTGCTCAGGTCCCCCCTTCTGCGTGGGCTCTGTCATCTCTCGCCATAGGGACACTTCTAGGAGGGGTCTCAGTCCTTGGAGAGGTGGCTGGGCAGCGCAGGTATGAAACGGCCGTTTCTCTAACTGTTTAAAATCTGTCCCTTATCACAGCCACTCCTTATCCTGTGGAAAGACCAGCCTCCCCCTGCTCTCTGCTGTGAGTCAGCCCTGAAGATGTCAGGAGATAACTGTGCGGCTCCCTGTGTCTCCTTCCCTCCAGCCTAAGACTCCTGGAAGTTCCGGCCCCTCCCTGTCCCGGTCTTTGTTCTCCGAGCACACCCAGTGACTCAGGGTCCCCTTGACGAGCAGGTCCAGGCGTGAACTTGTGTCCACTCTCCGATGCTCTGATGGCGGGGCTCAGATCTGCAGAGAGAGCCCAGGGCTGCGGCCAGGCCAGGCCAGGGCAGGGCTGTGGATGGGCCCTCCCCTTCATTTGTTCGCAGGCGGGGATGGGAGCAAGTCTGGAAGCCTTTCCACCCCGACCCTCCAAAGGGCGGTGGGGAGGGTGGCTTGCTGAGGTTGTGTTTGTCGACTCAGAATTCCCTGCTCAGCCATGACGCACAGCCCACCATGTGGGGAGGAGGCTGGCCTGGCAGCCAGGAGAAACCGCAGCCCCACCTGGGGAGCCAGCCTGGCTGTGAATTGGAATCATCTGGAGAGATTTTAAAAGTACAGGTGCCCAGGGTCAGCTCAGGGAGGATGGTTGGATGGGGTGAGGCAGGGCTGCCTCTCTGTGCCAAGAACACCTGGGTCAGCTGGGATCATCGTTACTCAGAAGCACAAGCTGAAGCCTGGGGATATTTCCAGGTACTGTAGTGATGGGAGCAGCAGGAGCTGGGGTTTCTGGAACAGTCTGGAATGTTCCAGAATGTTCGACGTGCCTGGCAGGGACCACGAACCACGTTGGATTTTCATCTCTTTTTGTAATCGTAGAATGTGGAAATGCTGGAGTCTGGATTTGTGGGTGTCCCCTTGACCAGTGCAGGGTGCTCTCGTGGGGGGCCTCCAGGCCACATGGCAACGTTATGCAAATCAGGTTAAGGTGCCCCTTCCACCCGACAGAGCTGAGCAAGATGCAGACCTACAAGGTCTGAGCCGTGAGCGACGCCCTGAGCTGGGCCCTCGTGCAGCACGCACAGTGCGTGCGACACGGGCGTGTGGTTTTCGGGGGAGTCCGGAGGTCTCTAAACTTGGCGGGTTTATTTCTCGGCTGTTTGGGCAACTTCACAAGGGAACACAGGAGAGACGCTGTCGTGTCCTCCCAGATTCACAGGTTGGAGCCTAAGCCCCCGCGGGGTGGTGCTGGGGCCTCTGGGATGCGATCGGCGTTAGAGGAGGTCGTGAGGGAGGGGCCTCACTCACCCACGGCCAACAGCCCCCAACCTCCCTTTAGAGACTTGCTGCCTCTGTCAGACCCTCTTGTCCAGCTGCCCACCTTGGGGCCGTGAGCGACCTCCTCTTTGTCTTCCCCGGGGCCTCTTCTCTCCCCCTCAGTAAAGACAAAGTCCTCCCGCCTGGCAGGCAGTGAGCAGCTGTGCCGATGCTCCATCATGCTTCCGCGGTCCCGTCTTTTTTTTTTTTTTTTTTTTGCGGTACGCAGGCCTCTCACTGTTGTGGCCTCTCCCGTTGCGGAGCACAGGCTCCGGACGCGCAGGCTCAGCAGCCATGGCTCACGGGCCCAGCCGCTCCGCGGCATGTGGGATCTTCCCGGACCGAGGCACGAACCCGCGTTCCCTGCATCGGCAGGCGGACTCTCAACCACTGCGCCACCAGGGAAGCCCCCGGGGTCCCATCTTGTTACACACAGAAGAGCACAAAGAGGAAAGTCAAAACCACACGCAATCTTGCTACCTGGAGGCAAATTTTATTGGTCTTGTGTCCAGCATGATTGTGAAACATCTTTCTACAGTATTGGGGTTTTCCTCTCTGGAGCCTCTCTGAAGCATGGAACCTGATTACTCACCTACCCACCCCCATCCATCCATCCATCCATCCAGCTATCCATTCATCTACCCACATACCCATTCATCAATTCATCCATCCATCCTTCCCTCCCTCTTCCCTCCCTCCCTCCATCCATCTAGCTACCCATCTACAATCCAACTTCCCTCCCCTCCTACTCCCTTCCTTCCGTCCTCCTCTCCTTCGTCCCTTCTCTCCTTCTTTCCTCTCATCCAGTAAATAGTCACTGAGCACGTGCCATCTCTCCTATCCCTGATTAGGTTCCTCTAGGAAATGAGTGTTTCCTGATTGAGGTCCCTTGAGGCTAAGGGTCCACATCCCAGGGACCAGCCTCAGAGAAATGGCAGACAACAGGCGCGTGCCCCAGTCCCGTGGATTCTGATTTGGATTTGCTTTCTTGCCACTTTCTTCTGTTGATTTGCTTCACACTGTCAGGTTCTGGGGGGCAGGAGCCCCGCGTCACTGGGACCCTTAGCTGTCACAGCGGTGGTTAGTTGAGGTTTGATTTGCTTCTTGGCTTCCACCAAGTGAGACCTGTAAGCAGGTGAGTGGAGCCAGCCTGATCCCGGGCAGGAGGTGACGCCTGAAGCAGGTGGGAGGAGGTGTCCCAGGAGAAGGTGCCGGTGGGCACCAAGGAAGACCCCTGCATTATGCCTCCTGGCTCAGGAGCAGAAGAGCCCCAGAGAGAGCAGGCAGGGGTCCCGAGAGCGGATTCCTCCACGGTCTGGGGGACACGATCCTCTCCCAGCCCCAGGGCCCTCTGACCAGAGGAGGCCGGACCTAGAACCCTGGCCGCGGGGGTGGTGGCGTGCTCTGTGCTGCCTCAAATTAGCACGACGAGAACCCCAGCCGCTCCAGCCCCGGAGAGCGGCAGCCTTTCCTGAACTCCGCCTGCGTGGCCCCTTCTGCCTCAGTTTCCCCCGGTGCTCCAGCCCCTCCTCCCACCTGGGCTGGGAGCCTTTCCTTGAACGCTGACCAGCTGAGCAGGGACCTGGGGTCCTATTGCCAGCGCTTTTTCCATCCCAGGCACTGCCCGGTCCACCCACCTCAGGCCCCTGAGGCAAATTAAAAAGAGGGACTGTGTTTTCTCAGAAGGTGCCGACGGCGTTTCCCAGGAAAAGGCTTGCTGGTCAGGGGGCGGAAGCATTCCAAGTGATGTTTACCAAGAGTCTGCCTAACAGGGCAAGATTAGATTCCTTTCTACCAGGATGGGTGTTAATCTGCACCCCCCCCCCCCCGCCCCCGCGCCTGCGAGGAGAGCAGCACATTTCTACATGGTCCCTCACCCCTTCGCTGATGCTGGAAGAATCCAGGCCTCGCACCTGGATCCTACCTTCAAACACTGAAGCCCGGGGTGGTGGGGAAAGAACCTCCGAAGGGTTTTCGTGACAAGCCCGAAGGTATGAAATCAGGAAGGGCTGTCCAGGGTCCATGCTCCGCGTGGCTCACCCAGGGCGGGGTCTCCGCCCCCTCCCCGCCAGGCTGGGGTCCACGGCTCAAGACTCTCAGCGGGAAGCTTCTGCTGCTCCTCTCTCAGGGCCGGTCCTGGAGAGACTCCCAGCACTGGCTTCCGGGTTTGGCCTGGGTCAGTCCCTGGAATAGCCTCCCCCTGGGACCCAGTGTCTCTTACTGCACGAGGCAGCGTGGGAAACGGCCGAGGCTCTGATACAGACCCCCACCTCCCTGCAGTCTGGTCCCCGGGGGAGGTGGGAGGGGCGCCGACGCAGAGAAAGCGTTCTGCCCTCCACATCCATCACTTGCCCAGCGGGACCGTCCACTGCCTGTGGCCATGTCCCTGGTCCACTCAGGTTCAGTAGGAATTCCACACGCAAAGTTCTCCTCTTTCGGGATTCCTTTAAGGACCTGCACCCAGCCTATGAGACCAGCGTCATCCACCTTCCACCTTCCACCTTCCAGTCTTAGCAGTGACTGGACTCATGCAGTGTCCTGGTGGCCAGCAGCGGCCTGCCCTTCTCTGGGGCGGGTCCTGTGTGTCCTCAGCATCTCCCTAAGGCCTCTAGATCCTGCCGGCCCGCCTGTTGGTCCCCGTCCGCCAGCACCAGCCTTTGGAGGTCACCATGTGTCACTGGCAAATCTGTCTTCACCATCTAGAATAGAGGCTGCTTGGGGGGTCAATGGCTGGGCTAGGCAGTGCCTCGATAGTCACCACAGTCTGGAATCTGGCCCTCTGCCCCTAGAAGAGAGACAGCCCTCGTCCGTATCAGTTTCATTCATTCATCTCTCCAATAGGCGCTAGAAATGCGCGCGGGGACCAAAGTACCACATTCCTGGCCTCCTGGGGATTCAGCTCTGATGGGGGAGATGGACATTGTTCCGAAAAAGCACACAGACCAGTGAACATTGTCATCGGGGACGTGTGGCGTTGGCGAGGCCCCCGGAGCCAGGAGGGTATACGCCACAGGGGCGCCGGTCCTTGCCAGGGAGCCCAAGGAACTCCTCCCAGAGGGGATCACACGAGTTGCGAAGCAAAAGCCACCAAAGGCTTCAGCCCCGGGTCACAGCTAGTTTGCTCTCTGGGTGGAGCAGATTGGAGGGGGTCCCAGCAGAGGCAGGTAGGAAACCAGGGCAGCTGTTCAAACAGGAAGTGATGGTCCCCGGGGCAGTGTGGGTGCAGAGGAGAGGAAAGGACACATCTGCGATGTTTGGAGAACACTGCCCTTCTAAGATAAACCAGGTCATAGCAGGTCACCGTGGAGTCCTGGTCTCCAGCATGAGAGCAGCCTGGGCCTGGCCCCTAGCTTCCCTAACCCTAATTGCCCTGACCTTTGCTCTGCTGGCTTCTCCAGGGTCCTTGCCCGTGTTGGTTTGGGCCTGGGAGAAGATCGCTGTTTTTCTGCCACAGGCCCACTGGCGCTGCCCCCTTGGTGGGCCCGGGGAGCCTGGCACCCGCCGTGGCTTTATTTGATGAGCCGGTCCTCCTGCATCTGGCCTCTGTGGGCCTCTTTGCAGTAGAGCTCCTTTGTTCTCTGAATGACGTTGTCTGAGTTATATCCCTTCACAGGCCCACGGAGGGAGGCCCGAGGTCACAGGTGGATGGGGTCAAGGGCCAGGACTCGCACCTGCTCCCGGCACAGCATACCTGGCCCCGCCCTGCCCCACCCACCCCCGGGAGCTTCCTTCCTTGTTGAGAGGAGTGGGGAGGAAAGCAAACTGGACATCAGGATGGACCCTCATTCTCCGCCTTCCTCTTTCCTGTGGGCCTCCCTGGGGCGGCGGTTCTCAACGGGGCTGGGGCTGGGATGGGGAGCCCCGCTGTTTTGTCCCCCGGGGACACGTGGGGGTGTCTAGAGGCATTTTTGGCTGTCTGGTGTCGGGGTGAGACTGGCGTCTAGTGGGTCGAGGCCATGATGCCTCTTATCATCCTTCCAGGCACAGGACAGGCCCCACAACGAAGAATGTTCCAGCCCCAGATCTCGACAGTGCTGAGGGCGAGGACCCCGTCCTGGGGGAAGCCCAGCCCAGCCTCACTGGTTCATGGATCTGGGGCTCCGGTGGTCCCAGCACTGACTTTAGCCCCTCTGCGGCTCAGAGTACTAGTCCACTGTTTTTACATCTTTAATAAAAATTTGCTGTGGGCACTGAGCTGCGGTTTTGGAAAGAAGGGAGAGTAAGAATTGAAACACGGGCAGGGGACTTCCCTGGCGGTCCAGTGCTTGAGACTCTGCGCTTCCGCTGCAGGGGGTGTGGGTTCGAGCCCGAGTTAGGGAACTAAGATCCCTCATGCCACGGCCGAAGAAAAAAAAAAAAAAGAAACAAAAAAAAAGGAATGCAGGCAGGAACGGCCCATGTCACTGGGGACAGAGCCAAGCACAGGGCAGTTACAGCCTGATGTGGTCCCTGCTGTCACGGGGTAACAGAAGGCAGCCTCCTGACCTGGATCTGCCCTGGGGACATGGCTTTGACTTCGGGCCAGGACAACCAGGCCAAAGGGCACAGCATGTGCAAAGGCCCTGAGGAGTCACCACTGGATGGATTAACGCCCATCTGTCTGAGTTGAGAAGATGGAAGAGGGAAAACTCCCCACGGGGACTCAGGATCAACTGGGAGCCGGTGACTGGTCTGCTGGGCACCCTTGTCCCTCCCTGGGCACCCTGACTCCTCAGCACACAGCTGCCTTTTCACTCCATGGTCTCTGGGGGACGGATGCTGACGGCAGCCAGGCCATCCACCCAGGCTTTGAGAAATGGCAAATCCTGGGACCACTGCCCCAAAACACGGGAGAGGACGACTCCCATTCTCACACTGTGGCCGGAAGCACAGCCTGGGATGGCTGTGCTCACGAGTCTTGGAATCCGCCCAGTGCCCTGGCCTCGGCCATACCGCGGTCTCTCCCAGGACTGAGTGACCCATTCTCACTGCACGGCACAGGACGGGGAGAGGGCAGCGCAAGGGGACAGCTTGGGGACGTTTGCCCGGGAAGCCACATCCAAGCCCACCCTGGTGTTCAGGAAAGCTGTGCCCTGCCGTGTCCTCCTGTGGGTACCCAGAAGGGCTGGACACTGCGGAGGGCTGGCTGGGAGGATGGGACTTTTGTTCTGTGCAGATCCGTCCACTTTCTCTGCTGTGAAGCCACGCCATGGGTCTTCAAACTTGGCGGAGAGACTTCCCGGCCAAGATAATATCCTAGCAACCTCTCAGGGTGACTGGGACACCGTGGTCAGAGTTGCGAAGTTGTTTACATTGAATTTTATGGCATTTGAGGGAACTTGGCGGTTTCAGGCTGGGAGGATGGGTGTTCAGAACTTCCAAAAGCCAATCCTGGGGCGGCGGGGCCTGAAAGCAGATCGGCTGACTTTTCAGGAAACTGAATCTCTAAACTTTCCACTCACCCCTGGGAGTTTGGAGGATGCTGGGAGGGGGGAGTCTGTGTCTTCTCTGTGGAGCTGCATCTCCTGAGAGAGGCCGTGGACACGCACCTCCCTGGCTCTGCCTCCCCGAGCTGTAGGTGCCGGGCTCGTGGCTTCTGGGGCCTCGCTAGGAAATGTGTATGTGTGTGTGAGTGTGTGTGAGTGTGTGTGTGTGTGTGTGTGTGTGTGTGTGTGTGTGTGTCTGTGTGGCGGGGACGGGGGGATGCCTGGGGTTGGATCAGACAAAGAAGCCAAAAGTTCTGAAAATTTTGTGTTATTGTCTGTTTATTTTATATTGAGGTATAGTTAATGTACAATGTTACATATGTTTCAGATGTACAACATAGTGATTCATAATGTTTATTTTTTTAATTTAATTTAATTTATTTATTTTTTATACAGCAGGTTCTTGTTAGTTATCTACTTTATACATATTAGTGTATATATGTCAATCCCAATCTCCCAATTCATCCCACCACCATCCTGACCCTGCGTTCCCTCCTTTGTGTCCATACATTTGTTCTCCACATCTGTGTCTCTATTTCTGCTTTGCAAACCGGTTCATCTGTATCATTTTTCTAGATTCCACATATATGCATTAATATATGATTTTTTTTTTTTTTTTTTTTTTTTTTTTTTGTGGTACGCGGGCCTCTCACTTTTGTGGCCTCTCCTGTTGCGGAGCACAGGCTCCGGACGCGCAGGCTCAGCAGCCATGGCTCACGGGCCCAGCCGCTCCGTGGCATGTGGGATCCTCCCGGACCAGGGCACGAACCCGTGTCCCCAGCATCGGCAGGCGGACTCCCAACCACTGTGCCAGCAGGGAAGCCCACGATATTTGTTTTACTTTTTCTGACTTACTTCACTCTGTGTGACAGTCTCTAGATGCATCCACATCTCTATAAATGGCCAAATTTCGTTCCTTTTTATGGCTGAGTAATATTCCATTGTATATATGTACCACATCTTCTCCATCCGTCTGTCAATGGGCATTTAGGTTGCTTCCATGACCTGGCTATTGTAACCAGAGCTGCAATGAACATTGAGGTGCATGGTGTCTTTTTGAATCATGGTTTTCTCAGGGTATATGCCCAGTAGTGGGATTGCTGGGTCGTATGGTAGTTCTATTTTTAGTTTTTTAAGGAACCTCCATACTGTTCTCCATAGTGGCTGTATTGATTTACATTCCCACCAACAGTGCAAGAAGGTTCCCTTTTCTCCACACCCTCTCCAGCATTTGTAGATTTTCTGATGCTGCCCATTCTAACTGCTGTGAGGTGATACCTCATTGTAGTTTTGATTTGCATTTCTCTAATAATTAGTGATGTTGAGCAGCTTTTCATGTACCTCTTGGCCATCTGTATGTCTTCTTTGGAGAAATGTTTATTTAGGTCTTCTGCCCATTTTTGGATTGGGTTGTTTGTTCTTTTAATATTAAGCTGAATGAGCTGTTTATATATTTTGGAGATTAATCCTTTGTCTGTTGATTCATTTGCAAATATTTTCTCCCCTTCTGAGGGTTGTCTTTTCATCTTGTTTATAAGTTCCTTTGCTGTGCAAAATGTTTTAAGTTTCATTAGGTCCCATTTGTTTATTTTGGTTTTTATTTCCATTACTCTAGGAGGTGGGTCAAAAAAGATCTTGCCATGACTTATGTCAAAGAGTGTTCTTCCTATGTTTTCCTCTAAGAGTTTTATAGTGTCTGGTCTTACATTTAGGTCTTTAGTCCATTTTGAGTTTATTTTTGTGTATGGTGTTAGGGAGTGTTCTAGTCTCATTCTTTTACGTGTAGCTGTCCAGTTTTCCCAGCACCACCTATTGAAGAGACTGTCTTTTCTCCATTGTATATCCTTGCCTCCTTTGTCATAGATTAGTTGACCATAGGTGTGTGGGTTTATCTCTGGGCTTTTGATCCTGTTCCATTGATTTATATTTCTGTTTTTGTGCCAGTACCATATTGTCTTGATAACTGTATCTTTATAGTATAGTCTGAAGTCCAGGAGTCTGATTCCTCCAGCTCCGTTTTTTTCCCCTCAAGATTGCTTTGGCAGTGATTCGTGGTTTTTAAAAGTTATATTCAATTTATAGTTTTTAAAAAATATTGGCTATATTCCCTGTGCTGTACGGTATATCCTTGTAGCTTATTTATTTTATACAAAGTAGTTTGTATCTCTTAATCCCCTACCCATCTATTTCCCCTCCCCTTTTCCCTCTCCTCACTGGTAACCACTAGTTTGTCCTCTGTATCTATGAGTCTGTTTCTTTTTTTCTTATATTCCCTTGTTTGTGGTATGCTTTAGATTCCATATATAAGTAATATCATACAGTATTTGTTTTTCTCTGTCTGACTTATTTCACTTAGCATAACACCCTCCAAGTCCATCCATGTTGTTGCAGATGGTAAGATTTCATTCTTTTTTATGGTTGAGTAGTATTCCATTATATATATTATATATATATATAATTACCTTTTTTTTTTTTTAATTTGAGCCATCCTTGAGTGAGAAGTTGTTTTTCATTGTGATTTTGATTAACATTTCTCTAATCACTCATGATATTAAGCATCTTTTCTTGTGCTTATTGACCATTTATATGTCTTCTTCAGAGGGATATCTATTCAAATACCTGTCTTTCTCAATTGGATTGTCTTGTTATTGTTGAGTTATATGAGTTTTTAATGTATTCTAGAAACAAGTTCCGTATCAGATATATGATTTACAAATCTTTTTCTCCTGTTCTGTATGTTATGTTTCCATTTTCTTGATGATATTGCTTGCAACACAAAATTTTTGATTTTGATGAAGTCCAATTTATCTATATTTTCTTTTGTGGCTTGTGTTTTTGGTGTTGTATCCAAGGAGGCTTTGCCTAACCCAAGGTCATGAAGATCTAGTCCTATAATTTCTTCTAGGAGTTTTATAATTTTAGCTTTTACATTCAGGTCTATGATCCATGTTTAATTAATTTTTGTGTATGGTGTGAGGAAAGGGTTCAACTGAATTCTTTTGCACATGGATATCCAGTTGTTCCAGTGCCATTTGTTGAAAATATTATTCTTTCCCCATCAAATGGTCTTGGTACCCTTGCCAAAAATCAAGTGGCTATAAATGTGAGGGTTCCTTCTGGACTCTCTATTCTGTCCCACCAGTCTATCCTCATGCTAGTGCCACACTATGTTATTACTGTACCTTTGTAGCAAGTTTGAAATCAGGAAGTGTGAGTCTTCCAACTTTGTTCTTCCTTCTCAAGACTGTTTTGGTTATCCTGGGTCCATATGAAAATTAGGATCAGCTTGTCAATTTCTGAAAAAATAAAAAAACAAAACCCAGGTTTGATTTTGAGAGGCATTGCATCGAGTCTGTAGATTAATTGGGGGAATATTGCAATCTTAATGCTAAATCTTCTGATGGATGAACATGAAATGTCTTTCTGTTTATTTAGAACTTCAACTTCTTACATTTCAACACTTTTTATAGCTTTCAGTGTACAAGTCTTGCACTTCTTTCATTAAATTTCTTCCTAAGTATTTTAGTCTTCTTGCCGCTATTACAAATAGTGTTGTTTTCCTAATTTTTTTTCGTATTGTTCATTTCTAGTATGTAAAAATACAATTGACTTTTTGTATATTGACCTTGTCTCCTGACACACTGATGAACTTTATTATTAGTTCAAATACTGTTTTTAGTGGATTCCTTCCTAATTTCTATACACAAGATCATATCCACTGTGAGTAGAGAGAGTTTCACTTCTTTTATAATCTGGATGGCTTTTGTTTCTTTTTCTTGCCTAATTGCTCTGGCTAGAACGTCTAGTACAATGTTGAATCAAAGTCTTTGGTTTTTTCATGATCTTAAGAGAAGAGCATCCAGTCTTTCATGATTAAGTTGATGTTAGATGTGAGTTTTTCACAGATGCCTTTATTGTGTTGAGGAAATTCCATTCTATTCATAGTTTGTTGAGTATTTTCATCATGAAAGAGTGTTTTGTTAAATGCTTTTCCCACATCTATGAAGATGAACTTGTGGTTTTATCTTTTATTCTAACAATGTGGTGTATTACTTTGATTGATTTTCATGTCAAACCAACCCGGAATTCCTGGGATAAATGCCATGCGGTCACACTGTATAATTGTTTTATATGTTTCTGGTTTTGATTTGCCAGCATTTCATTGAGGGTTTTTGCATCTATATCCATTAGGATTTGTAGTGTTCAGTAATATTCTATTTCAGATTCTTGCATGGTCTATGGTTTTCAAAATTTTGTCCTATCTTTATTGAATTTAGTATCAGTGTTACACTAGCTTTTTCTAAACATTTTTGAAACTTTTCTACTTTTTCCATGCCCTGGAACAATTTAAACGGTATTGGAATGATCTGTTCCCTAAAACTGTGTTAGAATTCCCATCTGAAATAACACAGCCTGGTGCTGTCTTGGCACGAGCTAGAGCTATCTATTTAAGAATGTCATTTTTTTTTTTATGGTAATTGGGTCATCGTCTCTTTTCTGTCTCATCTGGGCTTAAGTCTTATAATTTATATTTTCTTAGAAAGGATCTGTTTCATCCAAGTCTACAAATTTATTTGCATGGAGTTGATCAAAGCATTCTTTTGTGGTTCTTTCCAGTTTCTCTGTCAGCGTTTCTCTATTTGTATTGTCTTATTCTGTATGTGTATATGTTCTCCCTTTCTCTTGATTAATTTCTCTGGTTTAACTACCTTTTTCCCTCCAAAGAGTCAGCTTGGCAGAAACTCTCTTGGGATGATGCTGCAGTTGGAGACCCACCCTGCATGGTCCCCTGGTCCTCCCTCTTTCCTTCTGGAGGTGTCAGCCCTGCATAGTGGTCTGAAGGCTCTTTGCTCCTTCGCCTGCTGCGTCCCTCAATAAACCTCTTCTAGGTCAAGTCTTAGCTTTGCATCTGGCTCTTGGCAGACCCAAACAAGCCCCTATCGTCTCCTGGCTGCTGTGTGGACAACGGACTAGAAGGGGTGGGAAGGGAGGTAAGGCCGTCTGCTTGGCTGTTGCAGTGGTCGGGGAGCACAGGGACCCTGGCCTGATCCTAGAAAGTGGGGAGCAGGAGGGGGCATACAGTAAGGGAGGGTCTAAGAGCTGTTTAGGACCAACGGGACTTGGGCACATAACTGCATGGCTTCCATTTTACCATTTATTGCTTTCGACATTCCTTCTCAGGACCACAGGAATCGGGCAGAACTACACATCTGAAGGCAGAGTTGGAATGCTTACTCACAATCTCTCGACTTGCCCTTAGTTCCCTTCCCTGCAGGAGGGTCTGACTAGCTCTGTTGAGGTCTGGACAAAACGTCCGACCCAGGATGTCAGCTGCGTGGCCAGCAGCTCACCTTCCCCCCAAAGATGCTAAAAGAAGGAAAAATCAAGCAAAACCTGACACTTTTCAGGTGGGTTTTGTGCTCTTTGTCTCGGGTTGGTTTTTGTTGGTTTGCGTTTTGGCCGCCCTGTACATTTTCTCTTTTAGGAAATAAAATGTTCTGGTGAGAGGGAACCTCAGAGATCATCTTAGCAGAGAAGGGAAAGGGGGAGGCCAGGTGGAGAGTGTTCCTGCTGCCCGGGACCCTCTGTCTGGCAACTCTAGGTCAATCTGTGTCCTACATTAGACCCTCTCCCCAGATTGCGCTTGGACCAAGAGCTCCGGGTCTACACGCTGTTTTCACACCCTGTGGCACGCTGATAAGGAAACCGAGGGGCTATCTGAGATCTGGAAGCAAGTGCAAGGCTGAGCTGGGAACCCTGGTGTCCCGCCTCCCCCCTTCACCTTCCCCCAGCCAAGGTGAGCAGGCTCAGGTGTGCAGGCTCAGGTGTACAGGCTCAGGTATGCGGGCTCAGATGTGCGGGCTCAAGAGTGGTTCCTGCACGGGGCGCACATGCACTGAAAGCAGATGCAACATGTCAAGCAGGTGTACGCCTGTCCAAGGTGTTAAGCTTCACCAGGTGTGCCCTGCTCCTGGCATTATGGTTCACCAGCTGAAGTTAGGCCACAGAAGTTGAGCTCATTGCAGGCAAATGCGGTGTGCGTGACTCTGAGCCCCTCTCAGGGCTGAGGGAGGAGCAGGTAGGTGGGTCCTAACCCAGAGGACCAGAGGCCTTACAGGACGCCTGACCTGAGGGCCCATCCCTGCGGTTTCTGACCCGCCCCTCCCTTTTTTCATTGTCTTGCATTCGCTCTACAGGTCGCACAGTCAGGCCTGAGCTGGCTCCTGGGTGTCTGGGTGAACGTGCTCACAGAATAGGGCCAGCCAGACCTGAAAACTGAGTACACATCAGAGCAGTGGGTCCCCCCAAATGCCAGGGCACCCGGGGGTGCACTCACACACACAGTAGGCACCTCCTGGGCTCTTTCCACGGGCCGGGTCCTGGGGACCACCAGGGGGACAGTCACAGGAACCAGCTTATCGAACACACTGGCCTCCTGAGGTCCTGGGAAAGGATTTTGTTTTACCCAACTTTTCAAACAGTCCTGTCAGCAGTCCCCTCCCTGACCAGCGGTCCGGTGTGGATTTTTCGTGAAGCTAATGCAACTTCAATCTCAGGTCATCTTACTTGCCAGGGGCTTCCAAGGGCCCAGGAGGGAATCGGGCGTTGTGTTTACAAGGTCATGTGTTTTTGTAAAGTTTGCAAAAATAAGCGATTTCTATGTGGTGGACATACTCTAGGGTGACGGGGGTGGTCCCAGTGTGTCACACCCTTGCATAATTCCCTTCCTTCAAGCATGGGCAGATCCTGTGACCTATGTCTGCTGGATAGAACACGGCAAAGTTGATGGACTACCGTGTCCGTGAGTACGGTGAGTTATAGGGCCGAGGCGAAGGGATTTTGCAAAAGTCATTAAAATTCCAGACCACTTAACTTTGAGTTCTTCGAAAGATGGGCTCGGGTAGGCATGACCTAGTCAGGCAAGCCTTTGAGAGGGCCCAGGCCTCTGGTGAAGTCAGAGGCTGTCTCTTGCTGGCTTTGAGAAAACCCGCTGCCCTGAATCCTGGAGCAGCAAGGAAAGGAAGCTGCTGATAACCTGAGCGAGCTTGGGGCTCCTCTCCCTGAGGCAGCCCCCAGATGAGAACGCAGCCTGGCCAACACCTCGACTCCAGCCTAAGACCCAGGCAGGGGACCTGGCTAAGCTGCTCCTGGATTCCTGACCCAGGGAAATTGTCAGATTACACATGGGTTTTTTTCTAAGCAGCTTAACTTGTGGCAGTGTGTTAGGTAGCAATAGACAACAAATTCCTTATATATTCTTTTTTTTTTAATTAATTAATTAATTTATTTGGCTGTGCTGGGTCTTAGCTGTGGCACTCGGGATCTTCGTTGCAGCAGGTGGAATCTAGTTCCCTGACCAGGGAACGAACCCAGGCCCCTGCATTGGGAGCACGGAGTCTTGACCACTGGACCACCAAGGGAGTCCCAACAGATTCCTTCTAGTGATATATTCTTTTTCTTCAAGTGTTCCTCCGCCAACTGTATAAGCTTCGGGTCCCATAAAATCCCTGATGCTGTAGCTTTCTGGTGCCTTTCGGCCGTAGGAATAGTCTTACTTCACCCACGACGACTGCCTTTCAGAGACGAAAATGTCCCGTCTGGTCCACAGAAAAAGTCCAGTCTCTCAACCAGGTTAAGTCTTCTCTCCCCAGACTCAGGTCTGCCCTGGCTCAGGCCCGCCCTGGCTCAGGCCCCTGCAGGGAGGAAGGGCTGTGGCCAAAAATGTTGAAAGGGGCAGGTGAAGCTCTCTGTGAGTGTCCTGGGGCTGCTGTCACAGACAACCACAGTCTGGGAGCGCTTGTGAAAGCAGAAGGGATTCCCTCCCGGTTCTGGAGCCAGAAGTCTGTGATCAAGGCGTCGGCAGGGCTGCGTCCTCACACGAGGCTCTACGGCAGGGTCCTTCCTGCCTCTTTCAGCTTCTGAGGGCCCCAGGTGATCCCTGGCTTGTGGCCGGGTCCCTCCAGTCTCTGCCTTATTGACACCCGGCCTTCTCCCCTTGTGTGTCTGTATCTCAAACCTCCCCCTCCTTTCTCTTATAAGGACCCCAGTCCTAAATCCACCATGATCTCAAGATCCTTAACTTAGTGATATCTGCACAGACCCTTTTTCCAAATAAAGTCACCTTCCCAGGTTCTGGGGGTTAGGCTGTGAACGGAGCTTTTGGGGGGCCGCTGTTCAGCCCCCTACTGTCGCTTTCAGCGTCCTTTCCGCAAGTGAACGAGGAACCAAGTGTGGGGCAAGGTGGGATGTGAAGTGAAAGGTAGAGATGGAGAGGGCAGGGAGGTGCCCGGTGGAGAGGATGCTGGGAAGGCACCTGCAAGGGTGACATTTAAGCCTGGACTGGACGGCTGAGAAGGGACCACCCCGTGAAGAAGAGGCAGGGAGACTGTGGGCAGAGGGGCCCCCACCGCTGAAGGCCTGGGGTGTGGGGGCTGAGGGCCCAGTGTGTCCGGAGGATGGCAGGTGCAGAGGATGGCGGGGAAAACTGTGGCCTGGCCAGTTTGGACTGTCTTGCAGAGGAAGCAGCCGTTTACCAGTAGCTGGGAGGCGCGGAGGGGCGTGTCCAGGGACGAGGTCCTGTGCTGGGGTGGTCCGGCAGCCTCCTGTGACCCTGGATACGCCACCTCGCCTATATTTCACCACCAGACCTTGTTCCTGCTGGATGGGGGGACCAGCGTTGCAGGGGTCCTGGGAGGGTCAGGCTGGGTCCCCCTTCATCCGCCTGGAGCCCCGATGAGAGTTGTGTAAAGCAAGGTATGAAGCCAGGCAGCTCTACGGGGCGTTTGATGAAGACGTTGGGGCATCAGAAATCATTATTGGAGGCGCGGCCGCCTGCTCTGTGTGGCTCCAGACACAGCCTCGTGCGGGCCTCTGCTGGACCGCAGGCCGCACCTGGGGAGCCTGGAGCCTGGCCAGTGTTCCCTTTTCCCGTGGCCCCTAACCGTTGGGCCATCCTACCAGGCGTGGCCCGGAGCCCGAGCCCTCCGTGTACGGGGCTGTGTCCAGAGCCTTGCTCCCCAGGCCTGGCACCACAGAGCGACACAGTAACAGGGTATCAAAAATCGTGGCAATTTTAACGGGTTTTTCTTTTAGACGGTGGATGCCGGGCTTCCGCTCCTTCGTGCCAGGGTCTTGACTGGGTCTTGTGGTCACATCAAAGCGACAGGTGCATGAAGTCCTGGCATCTCAGGGCTCACCTAAGGGGGGATGGGGGACAGTAGACAAATGAATAGATAATCCGCTGGGAGAGGGAGGGCATGGGGGGGGAGCAGACCTGGGTGTATCCCTGGGCGGGGGGGCGGGAGGCCTCTCAGAGGTGACAGAGCAGGGCTCTGCGGCATCTGGGGCACTGGGAAGAACATTCCAGGCCGGGGTGCTGTGAGGTTGGGTGGGGTGCCCACTTGGAGGGAGGTAAGGTGGGGCTACACGCAGGAGAAGCAGAGAGACCCGCCTGGGGGCCTGGGCCTGGGCCCCTGAGAGGGGGTCCCGAGGAAGCTGGGCTTCCATCCAACAAATGTCCCTTTCACTTAAGGTGGCCCCAGCTGCTGTCTGAGATGATGAGCCCAACTGGGGCAGTGGGGGCAGGGGCGGCGGCGCCCCCCCAGGAGTTTGCAGCCCCGATGGACCGGCATGAGTCCCACTTCACCTGGCCGTGCCGTGGGCTCGGGAGGGAGCTGGCTGAGCCCTTAGCGTGTGGCTCTGTGGGGAGAGGGAGGGCGCAGGACCCCAGGCCTGGAGGGCGGGACCCTGAACCCAGGCTGCCGGTGGAGCTGGGGCTGCCGTGGGAAGGGGCCTGGCTCTCTGGGACCCGGGCCCCCACTGGAAGTGGGATCATCCCCAGAGAGACCCTTGGCTGGCCATGGCAAGGTGGAGGCTGGCTCCCCGACTCTGAGACCCCTCCCCAGGTTGCACAGCAGTGGGGATGGGGCTCATGGCCGCCTCAGGACACAGCTCCCACCTCCCTCAGCAGAACAGCAAGGCGTCAGGGCCGTGGGGTCTGGAGCCAGTGACGGCGGTTCAAATCCCTTCTCCCAGAGAATGACCAACTGGCAGCCTGGGGTGAACGCCTTCCATCCTGCTGAATCTTGCTTTTCTCCTCTAACGGGGGAGCTGAGGAGTCAAAGGTAGGGCTCACAGGCTAGCCCCCCCAGGTCCTGGCTGTGTGACCTTAGGCCTTTTACACCACCCCCATCTCTCCCCCACCCCCCAGGGCTTTATTTTCTTGAGTGAGTATTAAATGTGTCAATATACCAAGAGTGCCGACCCCTATGTTCACAGCTGCACTATTACAATAGCCAAGACATGGGAGCAACCTAAGTGTCCACAGATAGATGAGTGGATGGAGAAGATGCGGTACATAGATACAATAGAATGCTACTCAGCCATAAAAAGGAAAGAAATAATACCACTTGCAGCAACATGGATGGACATAGAGATGGTCATACTAAGTGAAGTAAGTCAGAAAGAGAAAGGCAAATACCATATGATATAGCTTATATGTGGAATCTAGAATATGACACAAATGAACTTATCTATGAAAGAGAAGCAGCATAGAGAACAGACTTGCGGTTCTTGTGTGTGTGTATATATATATATATACGCCAAAGGTGCTTAGAACACTGTTTGGTGACAAGAGTTTGACTACTTGTAACTATGAGCGTCAGTGCACAGGGGAGCCAGCCACTGCCCTTAACAACCCAAATGTGGAGGACTTAACACCGTGGAGATTATTTCTCTCTCATATCACAATCCAGTGCAGGAAGGTGAAGGACAGAGGGTCTGATCCACGAAGTCATCTGGGGATCCAGGCTCCTTCCAGCTTGTGGCCCTCTTAGGGCTTCAGAATCTTCCTCTTGGGTCCTCTGCAGATGGGGGATTCCAGGGAGGCTCCTCTGGGCCGGAATCTCCACCCACAGGCTGAGGCCACGCTAAGTGCAGGGAGGCTGGGACTCGTGGGCCGGCTCTGTGTCCAGGAGGAAAGAGGCCAGTCTGTGTTAGCCGTTATTGCTCTTACATCCTGCAGCAGCTGGATCGCCAGGCAAGGTGAGCGGCTGGAAGGGCCTGCGAGGGCCTGGCAGGCGAGCGTGTCAATCATCCTCCTGGTTACATCCGAGTGGGCTTTGCCACCCCCGAGCGAGGCTACAAGGGGAAGCTCAGCCCTCACAGGGCTCCCCAGTGGCCCCCCCCACCAGGAGCATGTACAGTATATGTAACCAGCACCTCTTTAAATTCCTTAATCTTATTATTCCTTGGTGGGAAGCCTTGAACATTCTTTTCGTATTAAAAAATAATAATAATAAAGCCTGACAAATTTCTTAAATAGCATTCTTTTTTTCTACCCTTGGTCTCCGGGAGGACCATTTCCTGCTGGGGCCAAGGATGGGGTCCCGCTGGGTGTCAAGGGAGTGAAAGCATTTCTCAAACAGGGTCTCGTGGCGGCCTCTTCTGGCCCACTTGCTGCCAGCCCAGGGGACAGAGCACAGGCTGTCTGCACAACTGAAGTCCCAGGAAACGCCTTGCCCCCTCCAATCCCCCTTCCCACCTACTGTAGAAGGTTCCTGGCTGTGCAGAGGCACTTTCTAAAATGCAGATCTCCAGGCCCCACCCCAGTTGCCCTGATGCAGAGTCAAGCAGGAGAGGAATCTGAATTTTTAGCAGGTGCCCGGGAGACGCGATCTGTCCGCGGCCTGGAATCTGGGAAGCCGGGCTGTGGAGGACAGCGGGATGAGTCAGACACAGCCCTGCTTCTGGGACCACGACTGTCTGGCAGGAAAGGTAAGACAGGACCCCTATCGGCTGAAAAAAAAAAAAAAAAGTACAACTGAAAAGTTGTTTATGTTTTATTCAGCGGACTTGCTGAGAACTCAAGCCCCAGAGGCAGCCTCTCAGACAGCCCTGAGGAACTGCCCCAGAGAGGCAGGGGCGAAACCAGGATGTACAGGGGGTTTTGAGACCAAAACCAGGTAGTTGGTACATCAAGAGATTACTGTTAATTAAAGAAAACCCAGACATCTCAAGTTAACGAATTCAGCACTTTTTTATGTCTGGGAAGATGCAAGAGTCTGTGTTGATCGAAATCATCACTTTGATAAGCACCTCAGCTATCTAGGGCCAGCATCCCGCTTTGCTCCATCCTGAGTCCTTTCAGGGTGCACAGTGGGGTGTCGTGGCTGCAGTGCCTGCTGTCTTGACGGCTGCAGCATCCTTTGTTTCCCAATACGGGGGTGACATTCTTCGTCCACACCCCGGTCAGAAGCACCACGTGGGAGCACGGCTACGGGCAATGGCCCGTGAGCAGAACCCGGCTTCCAGCTGCATCCGGGGCCCTGTGCGTTCTGGTGTTGTGTCTTTGTGGATTCCATTTTACAGATGTGAAGACAGGATTCTTGAAGGCCAGTCACCCGGTCCAGTCATCCATAAGCAGTGGAGCGGGGCTCGAGTCCCCAGATACCACCATCTCTTGGGCCTAGAACTCAGACTGTCCGAGGCATGAGCAACTACCATTGAAGGTGGTGACGTGTGTGCCTCTCTCCTCAGGGGCTGCACGCGTGGCCACCTGTCTGAGCCGAGGAGCCAGCCGGCGCCGCGCAGGTCCCTCCAGAGGCCACACTGATCCCCACCTGCATTTTTAAAAAATTTTGAGGTCAAATTCACATAACATAAAATTAATCATTGTCAGGTCAACAGTGCAGCGGCATTGTGTGGTATGACCACCATCTCTATCAGGTTCAAAACATTTTCGTTACCCCCAAAGGAAACCCCCACACCTGTTATGTAATCACTCCCCGTTTTCTCTAACCCCAAGCTCTGGCAGCAGCCCTCAATCTGCGTCTGTCCCTGTGGATTTGCCAATTCTGACTGTTTCATATAAATGGGATTGTGCGACGTGTGGCCTTTTGAGTCCGGCTACTTTCACTGAGCAGAACGGTTTCCAGGGTCATCCCTGCCGTAACGGTGCCGATGTTTCATTCCTTCCCATGCGCACTCTTGCTTCCTACCCCTGGAGAGCAAGGAGCTGCCCTGGGGAAGACGGCTCAGCAGGGGGGATGCTGCCCCCCGGGGGGGCGGGGAGGGCGTTTTCTTTAGACCCAGGCCTCTGTCCTGGCTTCTTCTGCCCACCCCCAGGTGAGCCCAGGGAACAGGAAAGCACAGATGCATCTCTGCTGTAGAGGGCATGGGGCAGCAAATGGATCACTGCAAGCCTCGAGCTGGGATCTGACTCCTTCCTTTCCTCCAGCCCCGGGAGGTGGTGCATCTGTCAGCAATTTGACCTTTTATAAAGAACCTCACTGGATTTTGTTTGAAAGCACCATTTGTGGGTGGTGGGGGGGGCGGGTTGCTCCAGGCTCTGCTTATCCTTCAAACCAATTTCCTCCTGAAACAGTCTCAGCCCGGGCAGCGATGCTTGTCTGCTGTAGGGTGACTGCCTTCCCACCAGACCTGGCGCTCAGACTCCAACCAAAGCTGGTCCCTGGTCCTGGGGAGACAGAGCTGGATCCTCACTTCCCAGATGAGGGCCCACGGCATCCTCCTGTCCCGTGGAGCAGGGAAGTTGCCTCCCTGCCCCTGCTCCTTTCCTTCTAGAATCTTGTCCAGGGCGGCCCTTCAATCCCACAGTCCCGGCCCCGGGCAGGATGTCAGAGCTGCACCCACCCCCTGCACCCAATCCCTCTGCATCTTCCCGTGTTTTGAGAACTGTGATGGGTGTGGAGTGAGATAAGCACATCTCAGTGCCTGAAGACAGGCCGGGCTGGTGGGAATTCTTATGCAGGAGCACCTTCCTGTCGCTGCCTTTTCCGGGGCCCCTGATGGACCACAGGTTCTGGCCAGTCGTGAGGCGTGACCCCCCGCACTGATGACAGGAGGAAACCATTTATCGTCACGGAAGGATCTGGCTCCTGGCGTGTTTATCCAGAGGAAGGAAATAAGCTCTTTTCATCTCCTCCGAGCGGTGTCTGGCCCACTCGGCCGTCCGATCTGTCAGCGGGGGGAGTTTTAAATAACGTGTCCTGTGTTTGTCGGTACCTGTTTCGTGTCTGCCTCGGAGCTCTCAGCTCATCACTTCCTGGGTGTTGCACTTCACTGCCGCTTCCTCCTTTAAATAAACTCCGTCATAAATTTAATGCTTGTCAGAGCCGAGTTTAGAAATCTGGGCCAGCCACATGCGCCGGCGAGGCAGGGCTCTCTCCTCAGGCCGGCGTCCAGTGTGGCCGACGCGGGACACCTGGGGGAGTGCGGGCTGCGGGCTGCGATGCCGGCTGCGGTCAGAGAGGCTTGCAGGCTTGGGGAGGATGTGGTTTGTTTTTCCACATTTCGAAGCCAGGGAACTAGTGAAAAATCTCACCTGGCAACTGGCACGGAAATTGCTGGAGGGCAGTCGCACAAACCCAACAGCCTGTGTCAGTCTGCATCTCATGGCCAACAAGACTGTTGTGCTAAGAGTGCCTCCCATGGTGTTCATACCCAGGCAAAGTGACAGAGGAGTGAGGCCATAAGACTAGCAGCTTCCCATCCAAACATCCATCTAGCAAACATCCATCCATCCATCCATCCATCCATCTATCTACCAAACATCCAGCTACCTAACCGTCCATCCACTGAGGCGCTGTCATCTCACATGTCCCTGTGGACTGGACACCTTGCAGCCCCAAGAGAACAATGCCCCAGGGAACCCCTTGTCTGTGGGTAGAGGGGACTTTGGTCTTGGGGGTGATGGGGGATCTTGCGGAGTTAGGGGGCAGCTTCCAGGAGGAAAGAGATGCCCCATGCTACTGCAGCTCTTGAAGAGGGTGGGGTTCAAAGAATGAATCCCTTTCTGCCCCCACCCACCACCTGCTATCTCACAGGTCCGGGGTAACCAGAGTTAACGGCGGGTTCTCCGTATCTGCTGCATTAGTGTCCTGGGACTCTCGAAACAAAGTACCACGAATGGAGTGGCTTAAACAACAGAAATTTCTTCTTTCGTGGTTCTGGAGGCTTGAAGCCTGAGGTCCAGGTGTGGGCAGGCTGGTGCGTCCCCTAAGCTGCTCGGGGTGGCCCATCCAGGCCTCTCTCCTGGATCCTAAGGTCATATTCTGAGGTAATGGGGGTTGTGGGGTTGTGGGTTGTGGGGACACATTTCAACCATAACATCTGCAGACGCTAAAATCCCTCTTAGCGTGGAAAAGGGCCGCTGAGAACCCTGACCCTCTGTTGCCCTCCGACGCCCCCTCACACGGGCCCCTAGAGGAGCAGGTTCTGGCCACCAGGAACTACACAACCCCGCTCAGGGTCAGGGTCAGGGTCAGGGTCAGGGTCAAGTCAGGGTCAGGGCGCTCACATCCCTGTGGGACCTCAGTCCAGGTGCCCTGCTCAGTCCAGAGGCCTCTTGCAGGGAAGGCGTCAGGACATGATCAGGGCACCCAGCTCCACCTTCCACCTCCCCCAGGTCATGCCCAGCAGCCTCGGGTCCCCTGGGCCTTCTGGAGTGGCAAGTTCCCAGAACCAACCCGAGAATGCTGTTCCTAGAGCAGGTGTTTGGGGACACGCTCTGTCTGTTCTCAGGTCCCAGGCCTCCACCTGCTTCTACCTGGAGGCCGTGCAGCTCTGGGCGCCCTGAGAGTCCAGGAGCTGTGCCCAGAGCCAGCGGCTGGCTTGAGGCCACCTCGGCCTCTTAGAGAAGCAGGATGGGGGATGGTGACAGCTGATGAGGCCACGCGGAGGAGACATCGGGGCAGGGGACAGTTAGAGGTGCTGCTGGAGTATTACCGTCAGTCTCCCTGGAGGGCACCGTACCCAAACCGAGGCTGCGGAAATAAGGAGCCGGCTTTCCACACGCCCGTCATCTGGAGAGGACTGCTCAAACCCTAGTCCGGCTCTCAGGCGGGCTCAGCGATGCAGACACCTGCTTCTGGCCCCGTCCCCTGTTCCTTAACCCCTGGGCACACCGGGGACTTTCCAGCCTCTGGGCCTTGGTCCGCGGTGCCCTGCATTCCCTGGGCGTGTGCCGTGCCACCCCTTCCGGCAGCTGAACCCACCCATCAGGAAGCCACGCCCACCCTCTTGTTCAGTCGCATCTCTCAGCCGGACTGTGTACCACCGCGGGCCAGGGGCCTGGCTCTCCCAGCCCCGCCTCCCCCAGGTTCCCTGACTGGCGGCACACAGCCGAGAGCGCTGGTCAAGGGCTCAGCGCTCCTGTGGTCTTGGAGGCCTGCCGTGGGTGGGCAGCAAGACCAAGGCCACAGACGGGGCCCCGCAGGCCGAGAGTCCCCAGCCTGCAGCCCCCTCTCAGCGTGCCCTCTGCCCCCCTGGCCACTCCCCCTCCCAGTCTAAGCCTGGCCTCCTTCCCCTTCCTGTCGGGGTCACCGGCTATATCTTTTGAAGGGAAATACATTTATCTTCTGACAAAGGGTGGTGGTGAGTCTGGGGTCCTGAGAAACCAGGAAGCTGTGAGTGACCCAGGAACCCGGTGCCCCTTCCCCACCTGTCGGAATTGGGGAGGGGGTCAACGTCTCAGTAGCAGATCCCACAGGACAAGCATCTCATGACTGGAGGTGAGCTGTGAGCTGAACCTCAGAGGCTGCCCCGGACTCCTCGGGCCCCTGGGGAGGCAGCTCTGCCCCGTCTCCTGGGGAGGGGGATGGAGCTCAGATATGCCTGGGGCTGCAGGACCTACCCTTGGCCAGGGACCCAGCACGGGGCCTGGACCGAGCCTTGCCTTACCTCTCCCCAGCCATGCGCTGCGGGTGCAACGTAGAGATGGTCCTTCCCAGAGAGCGTGAGGACGCTCCCCACCATCTCCCACTGAGGGCACAGGGCTTGGGAGGCTCACGGGCTGCAAGCTCTTTGCAGACACACTTTGTGGGGCAGGATGCGCGCATCAAGTTTCTGGGAGGTGGAGGGGGCACCGCTCCTCCCCGCGCCCCTGCTGCACCCCTGCTGCACCCCTGCTGCGGCTGAGGAAACAGACGAAAAGAAGGAAAAGGGCCCAAGCTGGTCCTCCTGGGGGGCCCGGCACACACCGGCTTGCTGGGAGCTCTGGAGAGGCTCCAAGGCTGGAGGGGGGAGGGGACCCCGAGGGAGGACTCACCCCAGAAGGGGGCCTCGCCCCAGGAGGAGCTCAGGACACAGGGAGCCTCCGGGTGTCGCTGGGGAGGAAGAACCCCGGGGGTGACGACACAGAGAGGATCCTAGAACGCTGGGGTGCCGTGTGTGTGCATGTGAGTGGGTGTGTGCACGTGTATGAGTGTGCCGTGTGTCTGGGCATGTGTGCACGTGTGAGTGCCGGTA